>NW_028188007.1:1183200-1633010 GCF_964204655.1 Triturus cristatus | reverse complement strand
TCTGGCTTTAAAGCAGTTCTGCTGACCTGGTTCTATGGCTCTAAAGCAGCTCTGTTGACCTGGTTTCTCTGACTCTACAGAAGCTCTGCTGACCTGGTTCTCTCCCTATAGAGCAGCTCTGCTGACCTGGTTCTTAGGCTCTAGAGCAGCTCTGCTGACCTGGTTCTCTGGCTCTAAAGCAGCTATGGTGACATGGTTCTCTGGCTCTAGAGCAGATGTGATGACCTGGTTCTCTGGCTCTAAAGTAGCTCTGCTGACCTGCTTCTCTGGCTCTAAAGCAGCTCTGCTGACCTGGTTCTCTTGCTCTAGAGCAGCTCTGCTGACCTGGTTCTGAGGCTCTAGAGCAGCTCTACTGACCTGGTTCTCTGGCTCTAGAGCAGCTCTCCTGACCTGATTCTCTGGCTCTAAAGCAGCTCTGCTGACCTGCTTCTCTGGCTCTAAAGCAGCTCTGCTGACCTGGTTCTATGGCTCTAGAGCAGCTCTGCTGACCTGGTTCTTAGGCTCTAGAGCAGCTCTGCTGATCTGGTTCTCTGGCTCTAAAGCAGCTCTGCTGACCTGGTTCTCTGGCTCTAGAGCAGCTGCGCTGACCGGGTTCTTAGGCTCTAGAGCAGCTCTGTTGATCTGGTTCTCTCCCTCTAAAGCAGCACTGCTGACCTGGTTTCTCTGGCTTGACAGCACCTCTGCTGACCTGGTTCTCTGGCTCTAAAGCAGCTCTGCTAACCTGGTTCTTAGGCTCTAGAGCAGCTCGGTTGACCTGGTTCTTAGGCTCTAGAGCAGCTCGGCTGACTTGGTTCTATGGCTCTAGAGCTGCTCTGCTGACCTGGTTCTCTGGCTCTAGAGCAGCTCTGGTGACCTGCTTCCTCTGGTTCTACAGCAACTCTGCTAACCTGGTTCTATGGCTCTAAAGCAGCTCTGCTGACCTGGTTCTTTGGCTCTAGAGCAGCTCTGCTGCCCTGGTTCTTGGCCTCTAGAGCAGCTCTACTGACCTGGTTCTCCGACTCTAAAGCAGCTCTGTTGACCTGTTCTATGGCTCTAAAGCAGCTCTCCTGACCTGGTTCTCCGATTCTAAAGCAGCTCTGATGTCCTGCTTCTCTGGCTCTAAAGCAACTCTGCTGGCCTGGTTCTATGGCTCTAGAGCAGTTCTGCTGACCTGGTTTCTCTGCCTCTAGCGCAGCTCTGCTGACCTGGTTCTCTGGCTCTAAAGCAGCTCTGCTGACCTAGTTCTCTCCCTCTAAAGCAGCTCTGCTGACCTGGTTTCTCTGGCTCCACAGCAGCTCTGCTGACCTGGTTTTCTGGCTCTAAAGCAGCTCTGCTGACCTGGTTCTCTGGCTCTAGAGCTGCTGTGCTGACCTGGTTCCTAGGCTCTAGAGCAGCTCTGCTGACCTGGTTCTCTGCCTCTAAAGCAGCTCTGTTGACCTGGTTCTCTTCCTCTAAAGCAGCTCTGCTGACCTGGTTTCTCTGGCTCTGCATCAGCTTGGCTGACCTGGTTCTCTGGCTCTAAAGCAGCTCTGCTGACCTGGTTCTCTGGCTCTAAAGCAGCTCTGCTGACCTAGGTCTCTGGCTCTACAGCAGCTGTGCTGACCTGGTTCTTATGCTCTAGAGCAGCACTGCTGACCCGGTTCTCTCCCTCTGAAGCAGCTCTGCTGACCTGGTTTCTCTGGCTCTACAGCAACTCTGATAACCTATTTCTCTGGCTCTACTACAGCTCTGCTGACCTGGTTCGTAGGCTCAAGAGCAGCTGTGCTGACCTGGTTCTTTGGCTCTAGAGCAGCTCTGCTGACCTGGTTCTTAGGCTCTAGAGCAGCTCTGCTGACCTGGTTCTTAGGCTCTAGAGCAGCTCTGCTGACCTGGTTTCTCTGGCTCTACTGCAGCTCTGCTGACCTGGTTCTCTGGCTCTAAAGCAGATCTGCTGACCTGTTTCTTAGGCTATAGAGCAGCTCTGCTGGCCTGGTTCTCTGGCTCTACAGCAGCTCTGCTGACCTGGTTCTCTGGCTCTAGAGCAGCTCTGCTGACCTGGTTCTTAGACTCTAGAGCAGGTCTGCTGACCTGGTTCTTATTCTCTAGAGCAGCTGTGCTGTCCTGGTTCTTAGGCTCTAGAGCAGCTCTGCTGACCTGGTTCTCTCCCTCTAAAGCAGCTCTGCTGACCTGGTTTCTCTGGCTCTACTGCAGCTCTGCTGACCTGGTTCTCTGGCTCTAAAGCAGCTCTGTTGACCTGGTTCTTTGGCTCTAGAGAAGCTCTGCTGACCTGGTCGTTAGGCTCTATAGCAGCTCTGCTGACCTGGTTCTATCCCTCTCAAGCAGCTCTGCTGACCTTGTTCTCTGGCTCTAGAGCAGCTCTGCTGGCCTGCTTTCTCTGGGTCTACAGTAACTCTACTGACCTGGTTCTCTGGCCCTAAAGCAGCCCTGCTGACCTGGTTCTTTGGCTCTAGAGCAGCTCTGCTGACCTGGTTCTTAGGCTCTAGAGCAGCCCTGCTGACCTGGTTCTCTCCCTCTAAAGCAGCTCTGCTGAACTGCTTTCTCTGGCTCTACAGCAACTCTGCTGACCTAGTTCTATGGCTCTAAAGCAGCTCTGCTGACATGGTTCTCTGGCTCTAGAGCAGCTCTGCTGACCTGGTTCTTAGGCTCTACAGCAGCTCTACTGACCTGGTTCTCTGGCTGTAAAGCAGCTCTGCTAACCTGGTTCTTAGGCTCTAGTGCAGCTCGGTTGACCTGGTTCTTAGGCTCTAGAGCAGCTCGGCTGACTTGGTTCTATGGCTCTAGAGCTGCTCTGCTGACCTGGTTCTCTGGCTCTAGAGCAGCTCTGGTGACCTGCTTCCTCTGGTTCTACAGCAACTCTGCTAACCTGGTTCTATGGCTCTAAAGCAGCTCTGCTGGCCTGGTTCTTTGGCTCTAGAGCAGCTCTGCTGCCCTGGTTCTTGGCCTCTAGAGCAGCTCTACTGACCTGGTTCTCTGACTCTAAAGCAGCTCTGCTGATCTGTTCTATGGCTCTAAAGCAGCTCTCCTGACCTGGTTCTCTGATTCTAAAGCAGCTCTGATGTCCTGCTTCTCTGGCTCTAAAGCAACTCTGCTGGCCTGGTTCTATGGGTCTAGAGCAGTTCTGCTGACCTGGTTTCTCTGCCTCTAGCGCAGCTCTGCTGACCTGGTTCTCTGGCTCTAAAGCAGCTCTGCTGACCTAGTTCTCTCCCTCTAAAGCAGCTCTGCTGACCTGGTTTCTCTGGCTCCACAGCAGCTCTGCTGACCTGGTTCTCTGGCTCTAAAGCAGCTCTGCTCACCTGGTTCTCTGGCTCTAGAGCTGCTGTGCTGACCTGGTTCCTAGGTTCTAGAGCAGCTCTGCTGACCTGGTTCTCTGCCTCTAAAGCAGCTCTGTTGACCTGGTTCTCTTCCTCTAAAGCAGCTCTGCTGACCTGGTTTCTCTGGCTCTGCATCAGCTTGGCTGACCTGGTTCTCTGGCTCTAAAGCAGCTCTGCTGACCTGGTTCTCTGGCTCTAAAGCAGCTCTGTTGACCTGGTACTCTGGCTCTAAAGCAGCTCTGCTGACCTAGGTCTCTGGCTGTACAGCAGCTGTGCTGACCTGGTTCTTATGCTCTAGAGCAGCACTGCTGACCCGGTTCTCTACCTCTGAAGCAGCTCTGCTGACCTGGTTTACTCTGGCTCTACAGCAACTCTGATAACCTATTTCTCTGGCTCTACTACAGCTCTGCTGACCTGGTTCTTAGGCTCAAGAGTAGCTGTGCAGACCTGGTTCTTTGGCTCTAGAGCAGCTCTGCTGACCTGGTTCTTAGGCTCTAGAGCAGCTCTGCTGACCTGGTTCTTAGGCTCTAGAGCAGCTCTGCTGACCTGGTTTCTCTGGCTCTACTGCAGCTCTGCTGACCTGGTTCTCTGGCTCTAAAGCAGATCTGCTGACCTGGTTCTTAGGCTATAGAGCAGCTCTGCTGGCCTGGTTCTCTGGCTCTACAGCAGCTCTGCTGACCTGGTTCTCTGGCTCTAGAGCAGCTCTGCTGACCTGGTTCTTAGACTCTAGAGCAGGTCTGCTGACCTGGTTCTTATTCTCCAGAGCAGCTGTGCTGTCCTGGTTCTTAGGCTCTAGAGCAGCTCTGCTGACCTGGTTCTCTCCCTCTAAAGCAGCTCTGCTGACCTGGTTTCTCTGGCTCTACTGCAGCTCTGCTGACCTGGTTCTCTGGCTCTAAAGCAGCTCTGCTGACCTGGTTCTCTGGCTCTAGAGCAGCTCTGCTGGCCTGCTTTCTCTGGGTCTACAGCAACTCTACTGACCTGGTTCTCTGGCTCTAAAGCAGCCCTGCTGACCTGGTTCTTTGGCTCTAGAGCAGCTCTGCTGACCTGGTTCTCTCCCTCTAAAGCAGCTCTGCTGAACTGCTTTCTCTGGCTCTACAGCAACTCTGCTGACCTAGTTCTGTGGCTCTAAAGCAGCTCTGCTGACCTGGTTCTCTGGCTCTAGAGCAGCTCTGCTGACCTGGTTCTTAGGTTCTACAGCAGCTCTACTGACCTGGTTCTCTGGCTCTAAAGCAGCTCTGCTGACCTGTTGTATGGCTCTAAAGCAGCTCTGCTGACCTGGTTCTCTGGCTCTAAAGCAGCTCTGCTGACCTGCTTCTCTGGCTCTAAAGCAGCTCTGCTGACCTGGTTCTCTGGCTCTAGAGCAGCTCTGCTGACCTGGTTCTCTGGCTCTAGAGCAGCTCTGCTGACCTGGTTCTCTGGCTCTAGAGCAGTTCTGCTGACCTGGTTCTCTGGCTTTAAAGCAGTTCTGCTGACCTGGTTCTATGGCTCTAAAGCAGCTCTGCTGACCTGGTTTCTCTGCCTCTACAGAAGCTCTGCTGACCTGGTTCTCTCCCTATACAGCAGCTCTGCTGACCTGGTTCTTAGGCTCTAGAGCAGCTCTGCTGACCTGGTTCTCTGGCTCTAAAGCAGCTCTGGTGACACGGTTCTCTGGCTCTAGAGCAGCTGTGCTGACCTGGTTCTCTGGATCTAAAGCAGCTCTGCTGACCTGCTTCTCTGGCTCTAAAGCAGCTCTGCTGACCTGGTTCCCTTGCTCTAGAGCAGCTCTGCTGACCTGGTTCTGAGGCTCTAGAGCAGCTCTACTGACCTGGTTCTCTGGCTCTAGAGCAGCTCTCCTGACCTGGTTCTCTGGCTCTAAAGCAGCTCTGCTGACCTGCTTCTCTGGCTCTAAAGCAGCTCTGCTGACCTGGTTCTATGGCTCTAGATCAACTCTGCTGACCTGGTTCTTAGGCTCTAGAGCAGCTCTGCTGACCTGCTTCTCTGGCTCTAAAGCAGCTCTGCTGACCTGGTTCTCTGGCTCTAAAGCAGCTCTGCTGACCTGGTTCTCTGGCTCTAGAGAAGCTGCGCTGACCGGGTTCTTAGGCTCTAGAGCAGCTCTGTTGACCTGGTTCTCTCCCTCTAAAGCAGCACTGCTGACCTGGTTTCTCTGGCTCTAAAGCAGCTCTGCTGACCTGGTTCTCTGGCTCTAGAGCTGCTGTGCTGACCTGGTTCTTAGGCTCTAGAGCAGCTCGGCAGACCTGGTTCTCTCCCTCTAAAGCAGCTGTTGACCTGGTTCTCTTCCTCTAAATCAGCTCTGCTGACCTGGTTTCTCTGGCTCTGCATCAGCTTACCTGACCTGGTTCTCTGGCTCTAAAGCAGCTCTGCTGACCTGGTTCTCTGGCTCTAAAGCAGCTCTGTGGACCTGGTACTCTGGCTCTAAAGCAGCTCTGCTGACCTAGGTCTCTGGCTTTACAGCAGCTCTGCTGACCTGGTTTCTCTGGCTCTACAGCAGCTCTGATAACCTGATTCTCTGGCTCTACTACAGCTCTGCTGACCTGGTTCTTAGGCTATAGAGCAGCTGTGCTGACCTGGTTCTTTGGCTCTAGAGCAGCTCTGCTGACCTGGTTCTTAGGCTCTAGAGCAGCTCTGCTGACCTGGTTCTTAGGCTCTAGAGCAGCTCTGCTGACCTGGTTTCTCTGGCTCTACTGCAGCTCTGCTGACCTGGTTCTCCGGCTCTAAAGCAGCTCTGCTGACCTGGTTCTTAGGTTATGGAGCAGCTCTGCTGGCCTGGTTCTCTGGCTCTACAGCAGCTCTGCTGACCTGGTTCTCTGGCTCGAGAGCAGCTCTGCTGACCTGGTTCTTAGACTCTAGAGCAGCTCTGCTGACCTGGTTCTTAGGCTCTAGAGCAGCTGTGCTGACCTGGTTCTTACGCTCTAGAGCAGCTCTGCTGACCTGGTTCTCTCCCTCTAAAGCAGCTCTGCTGACCTTGTTTCTCTGGCTCTAAAGCAGCTCTGCTGACCTGGTTCTTAGGCTCTAGAGAATCTCTGCTGACCTGGTCGTTAGGCTCTATAGCAGCTCTGCTGACCTGGTTCTCTCCCTCTAAAGCAGCTCTGCTGACCTTGTTCTCTGGCTCTAAAGCAGCTCTGCTGGCCTGCTTTCTCTGGGTCTACAGCAACTCTACTGACCTGGTTCTCTGGCTCTAAAGCAGCCCTGCTGACCTGGTTCTTTGGCTCTAGAGCAGCTCTGCTGACCTGGTTCTTAGGCTCTAGAGCAGCTCTGCTGACCTGGTTCTCTCCCTCTAAAGCAGCTCTGCTGAACTGCTTTCTCTGGCTCTAAAGCAACTCTGCTGACCTGGTTCTCTGGCTCTAGAGCAGCTCTGCTGACCTGGTTCTTAGGCTCTACAGCAGCTCTACTGACCTGGTTCTCTGGCTCTAAAGCAGCTCTGCTGACCTGTTCTAATGCTCTAAAGCAGCTCTGCTGACCTGGTTCTCTGGCTCTAAAGCAGCTCTGCTGACCTGCTTCTCTGGCTCTAAAGCAGCTCTGCTGACCTGGTTCTCTGGCTCTAGAGCAGCTCTGCTGACCTGGTTCTCTGGCTCTAGAGCAGCTCTGCTGACCTGGTTCTCTGGCTTTAAAGCAGTTCTGCTGACCTGGTTCTATGGCTCTAAAGCAGCTCTGCTGACCTGGTTTCTCTGCCTCTACAGAAGCCCTGCTGACCTGGTTCTCTCCCTATAGAGCAGCTCTGCTGACTCTATAGGGAGACTCTAGAGCAGGTCTGCTGACCTGGTTCTTATTCTCCAGAGCAGTTGTGCTGTCCTGGTTCTTAGGCTCTAGAGCAGCTCTGCTGACCTGGTTCTCTCCCTCTAAAGCAGCTCTGCTGACCTGTTTTCTCTGGCTCTACTGCAGCTCTGCTGACCTGGTTCTCTGGCTCTAAAGCAGCTCTGCTGACCTGGTTCTTTGGCTCTAGAGAAGCTCTGCTGACCTGGTCGTTAGGCTCTATAGCAGCTCTGCTGACCTGGTTCTCTCCCTCTCAAGCAGCTCTGCTGACCTTGTTCTCTGGCTCTAGAGCAGCTCTGCTGGCCTGCTTTCTCTGGGTCTACAGCAACTCTACTGACCTGGTTCTCGGGCTCTAAAGCAGCCCTGCTGACCTGGTTCTTTGGCTCTAGAGCAGCTCTGCTGACCTTGTTCTTAGGCTCTAGAGCAGCCCTGCTGAAATGGTTCTCTCCCTCTAAAGCAGCTCTGCTGAACTGCTTTCTCTGGCTCTACAGCAACTCTGCTGACCTAGTTCTATGGCTCTAAAGCAGCTCTGCTGACCTGGTTCTCTGGCTCTAGAGCAGCTCTGCTGACCTGGTTCTTAGGTTCTACAGCAGCTCTACTGACCTGGTTCTCTGGCTCTAAAGCAGCTCTGCTGACCTGTTCTATGGCTCTAAAGCAGCTCTGCTGACCTGGTTCTCTGGCTCTAAAGCAGCTCTGCTCACCTGCTTCTCTGGCTCTAAAGCAGCTCTGCTGACCTGGTTCTCTGGCTCTAGAGCAGCTCTGCTGACCTGGTTCTCTGGCTCTAGAGCAGCTCTGCTGACCTAGTTCTCTGGCTCTAGAGCAGCTCTGCGGACCTGGTTCTCTGGCTTTAAAGCAGTTCTGCTGACCTGGTTCTATGGCTCTAAAGCAGCTCTGCTGACCTGGTTTCTCTGCCTCTACAGAAGCTCTGCTGACCTGGTTCTCTCCCTATACAGCAGCTCTGCTGACCTGGTTCTTAGGCTCTAGAGCAGCTCTGCTGACCTGGTTCTCTGGCTCTAAAGCAGCTATGGTGACATGGTTCTCTGGCTCTAGAGCAGCTGTGCTGACCTGGTTCTCTGGATCTAAAGCAGCTCTGCTGACCTGCTTCTCTGGCTCTAAAGCAGCTCTGCTGACCTGGTTCCCTTGCTCTAGAGCAGCTCTGCTGACCTGGTTCTGAGGCTCTAGTGCAGCTCTACTGACCTGGTTCTCTGGCTCTAGAGCAGCTCTCCTGACCTGGTTCTCTGGCTCTAAAGCAGCTCTGCTGACCTGCTTCTCTGGCTCTAAAGCAGCTCTGCTGACCTGGTTCTATGGCTCTAGATCAACTCTGCTGACCTGGTTCTTAGGCTCTAGAGCAGCTCTGCTGACCTGCTTCTCTGGCTCTAAAGCAGCTCTGCTGACCTGGTTCTCTGGCTCTAAAGCAGCTCTGCTGACCTGGTTCTCTGGCTCTAGAGAAGCTGCGCTGACCGAGTTCTTAGGCTCTAGAGCAGCTCTGTTGACCTGGTTCTCTCCCTCTAAAGCAGCACTGCTGACCTGGTTTCTCTGGCTCGACATCAGCTCTGCTGACCTGGTTCTATAGCTATAGAGCAGCTCTGCTGCCCTGGTTCTCTTCATCTAAATCAGCTCTGCTGACCTGGCTCTCTGGCTCTAAAGCAGCTCTGCTGACCTGGTTCTCTGGCTCTAGAGCTGCTGTGCTGACCTGGTTCTTAGGCTCTAGAGCAGCTGAGCTGACCTGGTTCTCTCCCTCTAAAGCAGCTCTGTTGACCTGGTTCTCTTCCTCTAAAGCAGCTCTGCTGACCTGGTTCTCTGGCTCTAAAGCAGCTCTGTGGACCTGGTACTCTGGCTCTAAAGCAGCTCTGCTGACCTAGGTCTCTGGCTCTACAGCAGCTCTGCTGACCTGGTTTCTCTGGCTCTACAGCAGCTCTGATAACCTGATTCTCTGGCTCTACTACAGCTCTGCTGACCTGGTTCTTAGGCTATAGAGCAGCTGTGCTGACCTGGTTCTTTGGCTCTAGAGCAGCTCTGCTGACCTGGTTCTTAGGCTCTAGAGCAGCTCTGCTGACCTGGTTCTTAGGCTCTAGAGCAGCTCTGCTGACCTGGTTTCTCTGGCTCTACTGCAGCTCTGCTGACCTGGTTCTCCGGCTCTAAAGCAGCTCTGCTGACCTGGTTCTTAGGCTATGGAGCAGCTCTGCTGGCCTGGTTCTCTGGCTCTACAGCAGCTCTGCTGACCTGGTTCTTAGACTCTAGAGCAGCTCTGCTGACCTGGTTCTTAGGCTCTAGAGCAGCTGTGCTGACCTGGTTCTTACGCTCTAGAGCAGCTCTGCTGACCTGATTCTCTCCCTCTAAAGCAGCTCTGCTGACCTTGTTTCTCTGGCTCTAAAGCAGCTCTGCTGACCTGGTTCTTAGGCTCTAGAGAAGCTCTGCTGACCTGGTCGTTAGGCTCTATAGCAGCTCTGCTGACCTGGTTCTCTCCCTCTAAAGCAGCTCTGCTGACCTTGTTCTCTGGCTCTAAAGCAGCTCTGCTGATCTGGTTCTTACGCTCTAGAGCAGCTGTGCTGACCTGGTTCTTACGCTCTAGAGCAGCTCTGCTGACCTGGTTCTCTCCCTCTAAAGCAGCTCTGCTGACCTTGTTCTCTGGCTCTAGAGCAGCTCTGCTGGCCTGCTTTCTCTGGGTCTACAGCAACTCTACTGACCTGGTTCTCTGGCTCTAAAGCAGCCCTGCTGACCTGGTTCTTTGGCTCTAGAGCAGCTCTGCTGACCTGGTTCTTAGGCTCTAGAGCAGCTCTGCTGACCTGGTTCTCTCCCTCTAAAGCAGCTCTGCTGAACTGCTTTCTCTGGCTCTAAAGCAACTCTGCTGACCTAGTTCTATGGCTCTAAAGCAGCTCTGCTGACCTGGTTCTCTGGCTCTAGAGCAGCTCTGCTGACCTGGTTCTTAGGCTCTACAGCAGCTCTACTGACCTGGTTCTCTGGCTCTAAAGCAGCTCTGCTGACCTGGTTCTCTGGCTCTAAAGCAGCTCTGCTGACCTGCTTCTCTGGCTCTAAAGCAGCTCTGCTGCCCTGGTTCTCTGGCTCTAGAGCAGCTCTGCTGACCTGGTTCTCTGGCTCTAGAGCAGCTCTGCTGACCTGGTTCTCTGGCTTTAAAGCAGTTCTGCTGACCTGGTTCTATGGCTCTAAAGCAGCTCTGCTGACCTGGTTTCTCTGCCTCTACAGAAGCCCTGCTGACCTGGTTCTCTCCCTATAGAGCAGCTCTGCTGACCTGGTTCTTAGGCTCTAGAGCAGCTCTGCTGACCTGGTTCTCTGGCTCTAAAGCAGCTATAGTGACATGGTTCTCTGGCTCTAGAGCAGCTGTGCTGACCTGGTTCTCTGGCTCTAAAGCAGCTCTGCTGACCTGCTTCTCTGGTTCTTAAGCAGCTCTGCTGACCTAGTTCTCTTGTTCTAGAGCAGCTCTGCTGACCTGGTTCTGAGGCTCTAGAGCAGCTCTACTGACCTGGTTCTCTGGCTCTAGAGCAGCTCTCCTGACCTGGTTCTCTGGCTCTAAAGCAGCTCTGCTGACCTGCTTCTCTGGCTCTAAAGCAGCTCTGCTGACCTGGTTCTATACCTCTAGAGCAACTCTGCTGACCTGCTTCTTAGGCTCTAGAGCAGCTCTGCTGACCTGGTTCTCTGGCTCTAAAGCAGCTCTGCTGACCTGGTTCTTTGGCTCTAAAGCAGCTCTGCTGACCTGGTTCTCTGGCTCTAGAGAAGCTGCGCTGACCGGGTTCTTAGGCTCTAGAGCAGCTCTGTTGACCTGGTTCTCTCCCTCTAAAGCAGCACTGCTGACCTGGTTTCTCTGGCTCGACATCAGCTCTGCTGACCTGGTTCTCTGGCTCTGAAGCAGCTCTGCTGACCTGGTTCTTAGGCTCTAGAGCAGCTCGGTTGAACTTGTTCTTAGGCTCTAGAGCAGCTCGGCTGACTTGGTTCTATGGCTCTAGAGCTGCTCTGCTGACCTGGTTCTCTGGCTCTAGAGCAGCTCTGGTGACCTGCTTCCTCTGGTTCTACAGCAACTCTGCTGACCTGGTTCTATGGCTCTAAAGCAGCTCTATTGACCTGGTTCTCTGACTCTAAAGCAGCTCTGCTGACCTGTTCCATGGCTCTAAAGCAGCTCTGCTGACCTGGTTCTCTGATTCTAAAGCAGCTCTGATGACCTGCTTCTCTGGCTCTAAAGCAGCTCTGCTGGCCTGGTTCTATGGCTCTACAGCAGTTCTGCTGACCTGGTTTCTCTGCCTCTAGAGCAGCTCTGCTGACCTGGTTCTCTGGCTCTAAAGCAGCTCTGCTGACCTAGTTCTCTGGCTCTAAAGCAGCTATGCTGACCTGGTTCTCTCCCTTAAAGCAGCTCTGCTGACTTGGTTTCTCTGGCTCCACAGCAGCTCTGCTGACCTGGTTCTCTGGCTCTAGAGCAGCTCTGCTGGCCTGGTTCTCTGGCTTTAAAGCAGTTCTGCTGACCTCGTTCTCTGGCTGTAAGGTCAGCTCTGCTGACCTGGTTTCTCTGACTCTACAGAAGCTCTGCTGACCTGGTTCTCTGCCTATTGAGCAGCCCTGCTGACCTGGTTCTTAGGCTCTAGAGCGGCCCTGCTGACCTGGTTCTCTGGCTATAAAGCAGCTCTGCTGATCTGGTTCTCTGGCTCTAAAGCAGCTCTGGTGACCGGGTTCTCTGGCTCTAGAGCAGATGTGCTGACCTGGTTCTCTGGCTCTAGAGCAGCTCTGCTGGCCTGGTTCTCTGGCTCTAAAGCAGCTCTGCTGACCTGGTTCTCTGGCTCTAGAGCAGCTCTGCTGACCTGGTTCTCTCCCTCTAAAGCAGCACTGCTGACCTGGTTTCTCTGGCTCGACAGCAGCTCTGCTGACCTGGTTCTCTGGCTCTAAAGCAGCTCTGCTGACCTGGTTCTTAGGCTCTAGAGCAGTTCGGTTGACCCGGTTCTTAGGCTCTAGAGCAGCTCGGCTCACTTGGTTCTATGGCTCTAGAGCTGCTCTGCTGACCTGGTTCTCTGGCTCTAGAGCAGCTCTGCTGACCTGCTTTCTCTGGTTCTACAGCAACTCTGCTGACCTGGTTCTTTGGCTCTAGAGCAGCTCTGCTGACCTGGTTCTTAGGGTATGGAGCAGCTCTGCTGGCCTGGTTCTCTGGCTCTACAGCAGCTCTGCTGACCTGGTTCTCTGGCTCGAGAGCAGCTCTGCTGACCTGGTTCTTAGACTCTAGAGCAGCTCTGCTGACCTGGTTCTTAGGCTCTAGAGCAGCTGTGCTGACCTGGTTCTTATGCTCTAGAGCAGCTCTGCTGATCTGGTTCTCTCCCTCTAAAGCAGCTCTGCTGACCTTGTTTCTCTGGCTCTAAAGCAGCTCTGCTGACCTGGTTCTTAGGCTCTAGAGAAGCTCTGCTGACCTGGTCGTTAGGCTCTATAGCAGCTCTGCTGACCTGGTTCTCTCCCTCTAAAGCAGCTCTGCTGACCTTGTTCTCTGGCTCTAAAGCAGCTCTGCTGATCTGGTTCTTACGCTCTAGAGCAGCTGTGCTGACCTGGTTCTTACGCTCTAGAGCAGCTCTGCTGACCTGGTTCTCTCCCTCTAAAGCAGCTCTGCTGACCTTGTTCTCTGGCTCTAGAGCAGCTCTGCTGGCCTGCTTTCTCTGGGTCTACAGCAACTCTACTGACCTGGTTCTCTGGCTCTAAAGCAGCCCTGCTGACCTGGTTCTTTGGCTCTAGAGCAGCTCTGCTGACCTGGTTCTTAGGCTCTAGAGCAGCTCTGCTGACCTGGTTCTCTCCCTCTAAAGCAGCTCTGCTGAACTGCTTTCTCTGGCTCTAAAGCAACTCTGCTGACCTAGTTCTATGGCTCTAAAGCAGCTCTGCTGACCTGGTTCTCTGGCTCTAGAGCAGCTCTGCTGACTTGGTTCTTAGGCTCTACAGCAGCTCTACTGACCTGGTTCTCTGGCTCTAAAGCAGCTCTGCTGACCTGTTCTAATGCTCTAAAGCAGCTCTGCTGACCTGCTTCTCTGGCTCTAAAGCAGCTCTGCTGACCTGCTTCTCTGGCTCTAAAGCAGCTCTGCTGACCTGGTTCTCTGGCTCTAGAGCAGCTCTGCTGACCTGGTTCTCTGGCTCTAGAGCAGCTCTGCTGACCTGGTTCTCTGGCTTTAAAGCAGTTCTGCTGACCTGGTTCTATGGCTCTAAAGCAGCTCTGCTGACCTGGTTTCTCTGCCTCTACAGAAGCCCTGCTGACCTGGTTCTCTCCCTATAGAGCAGCTCTGCTGACCTGGTTCTTAGGCTCTAGAGCAGCTCTGCTGACCTGGTTCTCTGGCTCTAAAGCAGCTATAGTGACATGGTTCTCTGGCTCTAGAGCAGCTGTGCTGACCTGGTTCTCTGGCTCTAAAGCAGCTCTGCTGACCTGCTTCTCTGGTTCTTAAGCAGCTCTGCTGACCTGGTTCTCTTGTTCTAGAGCAGCTCTGCTGACCTGGTTCTGAGGCTCTAGAGCAGCTCTACTGACCTGGTTCTCTGGCTCTAGAGCAGCTCTCCTGACCTGGTTCTCTGGCTCTAAAGCAGCTCTGCTGACCTGCTTCTCTGGCTCTAAAGCAGCTCTGCTGACCTGGTTCTATACCTCTAGAGCAACTCTGCTGACCTGCTTCTTAGGCTCTAGAGCAGCTCTGCTGACCTGGTTCTCTGGCTCTAAAGCAGCTCTGCTGACCTGGTTCTTTGGCTCTAAAGCAGCTCTGCTGACCTGGTTCTCTGGCTCTAGAGAAGCTGCGCTGACCGGGTTCTTAGGCTCTAGAAAAGCTCTGTTGACCTGGTTCTCTCCCTCTAAAGCAGCACTGCTGACCTGGTTTCTCTGGCTCGACATCAGCTCTGCTGACCTGGTTCTCTGGCTCTGAAGCAGCTCTGCTGACCTGGTTCTTAGGCTCTAGAGCAGCTCGGTTGAACTTGTTCTTAGGCTCTAGAGCAGCTCGGCTGACTTGGTTCTATGGCTCTAGAGCTGCTCTGCTGACCTGGTTCTCTGGCTCTAGAGCAGCTCTGGTGACCTGCTTCCTCTGGTTCTACAGCAACTCTGCTGACCTGGTTCTATGGCTCTAAAGCAGCTCTATTGACCTGGTTCTCTGACTCTAAAGCAGCTCTGCTGACCTGTTCCATGGCTCTAAAGCAGCTCTGCTGACCTAGTTCTCTGATTCTAAAGCAGCTCTGATGACCTGCTTCTCTGGCTCTAAAGCAGCTCTGCTGGCCTGGTTCTATGGCTCTACAGCAGTTCTGCTGACCTGGTTTCTCTGCCTCTAGAGCAGCTCTGCTGACCTGGTTCTCTGGCTCTAAAGCAGCTCTGCTGACCTAGTTCTCTGGCTCTAAAGCAGCTATGCTGACCTGGTTCTCTCCCTTAAAGCAGCTCTGCTGACTTGGTTTCTCTGGCTCCACAGCAGCTCTGCTGACCTGGTTCTCTGGCTCTAGAGCAGCTCTGCTGGCCTGGTTCTCTGGCTTTAAAGCAGTTCTGCTGACCTCATTCTCTGGCTGTAAGGTCAGCTCTGCTGACCTAGTTTCTCTGACTCTACAGAAGCTCTGCTGACCTGGTTCTCTGCCTATTGAGCAGCCCTGCTGACCTGGTTCTTAGGCTCTAGAGCAGCCCTGCTGACCTGGTTCTCTGGCTATAAAGCAGCTCTGCTGATCTGGTTCTCTGGCTCTAAAGCAGCTCTGGTGACCGGGTTCTCTGGCTCTAGAGCAGATGTGCTGACCTGGTTCTCTGGCTCTAGAGCAGCTCTGCTGGCCTGGTTCTCTGGCTCTAAAGCAGCTCTGCTGAACTGCTTTCTCTGGCTCTAAAGCAACTCTGCTGACCTAGTTCTATGGCTCTAAAGCAGCGTTGCTGACCTGGTTCTCTGGCTCTAGAGCAGCTCTGCTGACCTGGTTCTTAGGCTCTACAGCAGCTCTACTGACCTGGTTCTCTGGCTCTAAAGCAGCTCTGCTGACCTGTTCTAATGCTCTAAAGCAGCTCTGCTGACCTGGTTCTCTGGCTCTAAAGCAGCTCTGCTGACCTGCTTCTCTGGCTCTAAAGCAGCTCTGCTGCCCTGGTTCTCTGGCTCTAGAGCAGCTCTGCTGACCTGGTTCTCTGGCTCTAGAGCAGCTCTGCTGACCTGGTTCTCTGGCTTTAAAGCAGTTCTGCTGACCTGGTTCTATGGCTCTAAAGCAGCTCTGCTGACCTGGTTTCTCTGCCTCTACAGAAGCCCTGCTGACCTGGTTCTCTCCCTATAGAGCAGCTCTGCTGACCTGGTTCTTAGGCTCTAGAGCAGCTCTGCTGACCTGGTTCTCTGGCTCTAAAGCAGCTATAGTGACATGGTTCTCTGGCTCTAGAGCAGCTGTGCTGACCTGGTTCTCTGGCTCTAAAGCAGCTCTGCTGACCTGCTTCTCTGGTTCTTAAGCAGCTCTGCTGACCTAGTTCTCTTGTTCTAGAGCAGCTCTGCTGACCTGGTTCTGAGGCTCTAGAGCAGCTCTACTGACCTGGTTCTCTGGCTCTAGAGCAGCTCTCCTGACCTGGTTCTCTGGCTCTAAAGCAGCTCTGCTGACCTGCTTCTCTGGCTCTAAAGCAGCTCTGCTGACCTGGTTCTATACCTCTAGAGCAACTCTGCTGACCTGCTTCTTAGGCTCTAGAGCAGCTCTGCTGACCTGGTTCTCTGGCTCTAAAGCAGCTCTGCTGACCTGGTTCTTTGGCTCTAAAGCAGCTCTGCTGACCTGGTTCTCTGGCTCTAGAGAAGCTGCGCTGACCGGGTTCTTAGGCTCTAGAGCAGCTCTGTTGACCTGGTTCTCTCCCTCTAAAGCAGCACTGCTGACCTGGTTTCTCTGGCTCGACATCAGCTCTGCTGACCTGGTTCTCTGGCTCTGAAGCAGCTCTGCTGACCTGGTTCTTAGGCTCTAGAGCAGCTCGGTTGAACTTGTTCTTAGGCTCTAGAGCAGCTCGGCTGACTTGGTTCTATGGCTCTAGAGCTGCTCTGCTGACCTGGTTCTCTGGCTCTAGAGCAGCTCTGGTGACCTGCTTCCTCTGGTTCTACAGCAACTCTGCTGACCTGGTTCTGTGGCTCTAAAGCAGCTCTATTGACCTGGTTCTCTGACTCTAAAGCAGCTCTGCTGACCTGTTCCATGGCTCTAAAGCAGCTCTGCTGACCTGGTTCTCTGATTCTAAAGCAGCTCTGATGACCTGCTTCTCTGGCTCTAAAGCAGCTCTGCTGGCCTGGTTCTATGGCTCTACAGCAGTTCTGCTGACCTGGTTTCTCTGCCTCTAGAGCAGCTCTGCTGACCTGGTTCTCTGGCTCTAAAGCAGCTCTGCTGACCTAGTTCTCTGGCTCTAAAGCAGCTATGCTGACCTGGTTCTCTCCCTTAAAGCAGCTCTGCTGACTTGGTTTCTCTGGCTCCACAGCAGCTCTGCTGACCTGGTTCTCTGGCTCTAGAGCAGCTCTGCTGGCCTGGTTCTCTGGCTTTAAAGCAGTTCTGCTGACCTCGTTCTCTGGCTGTAAGGTCAGCTCTGCTGACCTGGTTTCTCTGACTCTACAGAAGCTCTGCTGACCTGGTTCTCTGCCTATTGAGCAGCCCTGCTGACCTGGTTCTTAGGCTCTAGAGCGGCCCTGCTGACCTGGTTCTCTGGCTATAAAGCAGCTCTGCTGATCTGGTTCTCTGGCTCTAAAGCAGCTCTGGTGACCGGGTTCTCTGGCTCTAGAGCAGATGTGCTGACCTGGTTCTCTGGCTCTAGAGCAGCTCTGCTGGCCTGGTTCTCTGGCTCTAAAGCAGCTCTGCTGACCTGGTTCTCTGGCTCTAGAGCAGCTCTGCTGACCTGGTTCTCTCCCTCTAAAGCAGCACTGCTGACCTGGTTTCTCTGGCTCGACAGCAGCTCTGCTGACCTGGTTCTCTGGCTCTAAAGCAGCTCTGCTGACCTGGTTCTTAGGCTCTAGAGCAGTTCGGTTGACCCGGTTCTTAGGCTCTAGAGCAGCTCAGCTCACTTGGTTCTATGGCTCTAGAGCTGCTCTGCTGACCTGGTTCTCTGGCTCTAGAGCAGCTCTGCTGACCTGCTTTCTCTGGTTCTACAGCAACTCTGCTGACCTGGTTCTTTGGCTCTAGAGCAGCTCTGCTGACCTGGTTCTTAGGGTATGGAGCAGCTCTGCTGGCCTGGTTCTCTGGCTCTACAGCAGCTCTGCTGACCTGGTTCTCTGGCTCGAGAGCAGCTCTGCTGACCTGGTTCTTAGACTCTAGAGCAGCTCTGCTGACCTGGTTCTTAGGCTCTAGAGCAGCTGTGCTGACCTGGTTCTTATGCTCTAGAGCAGCTCTGCTGACCTGGTTCTCTCCCTCTAAAGCAGCTCTGCTGACCTTGTTTCTCTGGCTCTAAAGCAGCTCTGCTGACCTGGTTCTTAGGCTCTAGAGAAGCTCTGCTGACCTGGTCGTTAGGCTCTATAGCAGCTCTGCTGACCTGGTTCTCTCCCTCTAAAGCAGCTCTGCTGACCTTGTTCTCTGGCTCTAAAGCAGCTCTGCTGATCTGGTTCTTACGCTCTAGAGCAGCTGTGCTGACCTGGTTCTTACGCTCTAGAGCAGCTCTGCTGACCTGGTTCTCTCCCTCTAAAGCAGCTCTGCTGACCTTGTTCTCTGGCTCTAGAGCAGCTCTGCTGGCCTGCTTTCTCTGGGTCTACAGCAACTCTACTGACCTGGTTCTCTGGCTCTAAAGCAGCCCTGCTGACCTGGTTCTTTGGCTCTAGAGCAGCTCTGCTGACCTGGTTCTTAGGCTCTAGAGCAGCTCTGCTGACCTGGTTCTCTCCCTCTAAAGCAGCTCTGCTGAACTGCTTTCTCTGGCTCTAAAGCAACTCTGCTGACCTAGTTCTATGGCTCTAAAGCAGCTCTGCTGACCTGGTTCTCTGGCTCTAGAGCAGCTCTGCTGACCTGGTTCTTAGGCTCTACAGCAGCTCTACTGACCTGGTTCTCTGGCTCTAAAGCAGCTCTGCTGACCTGTTCTAATGCTCTAAAGCAGCTCTGCTGACCTGCTTCTCTGGCTCTAAAGCAGCTCTGCTGACCTGCTTCTCTGGCTCTAAAGCAGCTCTGCTGACCTGGTTCTCTGGCTCTAGAGCAGCTCTGCTGACCTGGTTCTCTGGCTCTAGAGCAGCTCTGCTGACCTGGTTCTCTGGCTTTAAAGCAGTTCTGCTGACCTGGTTCTATGGCTCTAAAGCAGCTCTGCTGACCTGGTTTCTCTGCCTCTACAGAAGCCCTGCTGACCTGGTTCTCTCCCTATAGAGCAGCTCTGCTGACCTGGTTCTTAGGCTCTAGAGCAGCTCTGCTGACCTGGTTCTCTGGCTCTAAAGCAGCTATAGTGACATGGTTCTCTGGCTCTAGAGCAGCTGTGCTGACCTGGTTCTCTGGCTCTAAAGCAGCTCTGCTGACCTGCTTCTCTGGTTCTTAAGCAGCTCTGCTGACCTGGTTCTCTTGTTCTAGAGCAGCTCTGCTGACCTGGTTCTGAGGCTCTAGAGCAGCTCTACTGACCTGGTTCTCTGGCTCTAGAGCAGCTCTCCTGACCTGGTTCTCTGGCTCTAAAGCAGCTCTGCTGACCTGCTTCTCTGGCTCTAAAGCAGCTCTGCTGACCTGGTTCTATACCTCTAGAGCAACTCTGCTGACCTGCTTCTTAGGCTCTAGAGCAGCTCTGCTGACCTGGTTCTCTGGCTCTAAAGCAGCTCTGCTGACCTGGTTCTTTGGCTCTAAAGCAGCTCTGCTGACCTGGTTCTCTGGCTCTAGAGAAGCTGCGCTGACCGGGTTCTTAGGCTCTAGAAAAGCTCTGTTGACCTGGTTCTCTCCCTCTAAAGCAGCACTGCTGACCTGGTTTCTCTGGCTCGACATCAGCTCTGCTGACCTGGTTCTCTGGCTCTGAAGCAGCTCTGCTGACCTGGTTCTTAGGCTCTAGAGCAGCTCGGTTGAACTTGTTCTTAGGCTCTAGAGCAGCTCGGCTGACTTGGTTCTATGGCTCTAGAGCTGCTCTGCTGACCTGGTTCTCTGGCTCTAGAGCAGCTCTGGTGACCTGCTTCCTCTGGTTCTACAGCAACTCTTCTGACCTGGTTCTATGGCTCTAAAGCAGCTCTATTGACCTGGTTCTCTGACTCTAAAGCAGCTCTGCTGACCTGGTCCATGGCTCTAAAGCAGCTCTGCTGACCTAGTTCTCTGATTCTAAAGCAGCTCTGATGACCTGCTTCTCTGGCTCTAAAGCAGCTCTGCTGGCCTGGTTCTATGGCTCTACAGCAGTTCTGCTGACCTGGTTTCTCTGCCTCTAGAGCAGCTCTGCTGACCTGGTTCTCTGGCTCTAAAGCAGCTCTGCTGACCTAGTTCTCTGGCTCTAAAGCAGCTATGCTGCCCTGGTTCTCTCCCTTAAAGCAGCTCTGCTGACTTGGTTTCTCTGGCTCCACAGCAGCTCTGCTGACCTGGTTCTCTGGCTCTAGAGCAGCTCTGCTGGCCTGGTTCTCTGGCTTTAAAGCAGTTCTGCTGACCTCATTCTCTGGCTGTAAGGTCAGCTCTGCTGACCTGGTTTCTCTGACTCTACAGAAGCTCTGCTGACCTGGTTCTCTGCCTATTGAGCAGCCCTGCTGACCTGGTTCTTAGGCTCTAGAGCAGCCCTGCTGACCTGGTTCTCTGGCTATAAAGCAGCTCTGCTGATCTGGTTCTCTGGCTCTAAAGCAGCTCTGGTGACCGGGTTCTCTGGCTCTAGAGCAGATGTGCTGACCAGGTTCTCTGGCTCTAGAGCAGCTCTGCTGGCCTGGTTCTCTGGCTCTAAAGCAGCTCTGCTGACCTGGTTCTCTGGCTCTAGAGCAGCTCTGCTGACCTGGTTCTCTCCCTCTAAAGCAGCACTGCTGACCTGGTTTCTCTGGCTCGACAGCAGCTCTGCTGACCTGGTTCTCTGGCTCTAAAGCAGCTCTGCTGACCTGGTTCTTAGGCTCTAGAGCAGCTCGGTTGACCCGGTTCTTAGGCTCTAGAGCAGCTCGGCTCACTTGGTTCTATGGCTCTAGAGCTGCTCTGCTGACCTGGTTCTCTGGCTCTAGAGCAGCTCTGCTGACCTGCTTTCTCTGGTTCTACAGCAACTCTGCTGACCTGGTTCTTTGGCTCTAGAGCAGCTCTGCTGGCCTGGTTCTTGGGCTCTAGAGCAGCTCTACTGACCTGGTTCTCTGGCTCTAAAGCAGCTCTGCTGACCTGTTCTATGGCTCTAAAGCAGCTCTGCTGACCTGGTTCTCTGGTTCTAAAGCAGCTCTGCTGACCTGGTTCTCTGGCTTTAAAGCAGTTCTGCTGACCTGGTTCTCTGGCTATAAAGCAGCTCTGCTGACCTGGTTCTCTGGCTCTAAAGCAGTTCTGCTGACCAGGTTCTCTGGCTCTAAAGCAGCTCTGGTGACCTGGTTCTCTGGCTCTAGAGCAGCTGTGCTGACCTGGTTCTCTGGCTCTAGAGCAGCTCTGCTGGCCTGGTTCTCTCTCTCTAAAGCAGCTCTGCTGACCTGGTTTCTCTGGCTCTACTGCAGCTCTGCTGACCTGGTTCTCTGGCTCTAAAGCAGCAACGCTGGCCTGGTTCTTTGGCTCTAGAGCAGCTCTGATGACCTGGTTCTTAGGCTCTAGAGCAGCTCTGCTGACCTGGTTCTCTCCCTCTAAAGCAGCTCTGCTGAACTGCTTTCTCTGGCTCTACAGCAAAGCTGCTGACCTAGTTCTATGGCTCTAAAGCAGCTCTGCTGACCTGGTTCTCTGGCTCTAGAGCAGCTCTGCTGACCTGCTTCCTCTGGTTCTACAGCAACTCTGCTGACCTGGTTCTATGGCTCTAAAGCAGCTCTGCTGACCTGGTTCTTTGGCTCTAGAGCAGCTCTGCTGGCCTGGTTCTTGGGCTCTAGAGCAGCTCTACTGACCTGGTTCTCTGACTCTAAAGCAGCTCTGCTGACCTGTTCTATGGCTCTAAAGCAGCTCTGCTGACCTGGTTCTCTGATTCTAAAGCAGCTCTGATGACCTGCTTCTCTGGCTCTAAAGCAGCTCTGCTGGCCTGGTTCTATGGCTCTAGAGCAGTTCTGCTGACCTGGTTTCTCTGCCTCTAGAGCAGCTCTGCTGACCTGGTTCTCTGTCTCTAAAGCAGCTCTGCTGACCTAGTCCTCTGGCTCTAAAGCAGCTATGCTGACCTGGTTCTCTCCCTTAAAGCAGCTCTGCTGACCTGGTTTCTCTGGCTCCACAGCAGCTCTGCTGACCTGGTTCTCTGGCTCTAGAGCAGCTCTGCTGGCCTGGTTCTCTGGCTTTAAAGCAGTTCTGCTGACCTCTGTCTCTGGCTGTAAAGCAGCTCTGCTGACCTGGTTTCTCTGACTCTACAGAAGCTCTGCTGACCTGGTTCTCTGCCTATTGAGCAGCCCTGCTGACCTGGTTCTTAGGCTCTAGAGCAGCCCTGCTGACCTGGTTCTCTGGCTATAAAGCAGCTCTGCTGATCTGGTTCTCTGGCTCTAAAGCAGCTCTGGTGACCTGGTTCTCTGGCTCTAGAGCAGATGTGCTGACCTGGTTCTCTGGCTCTAGAGCAGCTCTGCTGGCCTGGTCCTCTGGCTCTAAAGCAGCTCTGCTGACCTGGTTCTCTGGCTCTAGAGCAGCTGTGCTGACCGGGTTCTTAGGCTCTAGAGCAGCTCTGCTGACGTGGTTCTCTCCCTCTAAAGCAGCACTGCTGACCTGGTTTCTCTGGCTCGACAGCAGCTCTGCTGACCTGGTTCTCTGGCTCTAAAGCAGCTCTGCTGACCTGGTTCTTAGGCTCTAGAGCAGCTCGGTTGACCCGGTTCTTAGGCTCTAGAGCAGCTCGGCTGACTTGGTTCTATGGCTCTAGAGCTGCTCTGCTGACCTGGTTCTCTGGCTCTAAAGCAGCTCTGCTGACCTGGTTCTATACCTCTAGAGCAACTCTGCTGACCTGCTTCTTAGGCTCTAGAGCAGCTCTGCTGACCTGGTTCTCTGGCTCTAAAGCAGCTCTGCTGACCTGGTTCTTTGGCTCTAAAGCAGCTCTGCTGACCTGGTTCTCTGGCTCTAGAGAAGCTGCGCTGACCGGGTTCTTAGGCTCTAGAAAAGCTCTGTTGACCTGGTTCTCTCCCTCTAAAGCAGCACTGCTGACCTGGTTTCTCTGGCTCGACATCAGCTCTGCTGACCTGGTTCTCTGGCTCTGAAGCAGCTCTGCTGACCTGGTTCTTAGGCTCTAGAGCAGCTCGGTTGAACTTGTTCTTAGGCTCTAGAGCAGCTCGGCTGACTTGGTTCTATGGCTCTAGAGCTGCTCTGCTGACCTGGTTCTCTGGCTCTAGAGCAGCTCTGGTGACCTGCTTCCTCTAGTTCTACAGCAACTCTGCTGACCTGGTTCTATGGCTCTAAAGCAGCTCTATTGACCTGGTTCTCTGACTCTAAAGCAGCTCTGCTGACCTGTTCCATGGCTCTAAAGCAGCTCTGCTGACCTAGTTCTCTGATTCTAAAGCAGCTCTGATGACCTGCTTCTCTGGCTCTAAAGCAGCTCTGCTGGCCTGGTTCTATGGCTCTACAGCAGTTCTGCTGACCTGGTTTCTCTGCCTCTAGAGCAGCTCTGCTGACCTGGTTCTCTGGCTCTAAAGCAGCTCTGCTGACCTAGTTCTCTGGCTCTAAAGCAGCTATGCTGACCTGGTTCTCTCCCTTAAAGCAGCTCTGCTGACTTGGTTTCTCTGGCTCCACAGCAGCTCTGCTGACCTGGTTCTCTGGCTCTAGAGCAGCTCTGCTGGCCTGGTTCTCTGGCTTTAAAGCAGTTCTGCTGACCTCATTCTCTGGCTGTAAGGTCAGCTCTGCTGACCTGGTTTCTCTGACTCTACAGAAGCTCTGCTGACCTGGTTCTCTGCCTATTGAGCAGCCCTGCTGACCTGGTTCTTAGGCTCTAGAGCAGCCCTGCTGACCTGGTTCTCTGGCTATAAAGCAGCTCTGCTGATCTGGTTCTCTGGCTCTAAAGCAGCTCTGGTGACCGGGTTCTCTGGCTCTAGAGCAGATGTGCTGACCTGGTTCTCTGGCTCTAGAGCAGCTCTGCTGGCCTGGTTCTCTGGCTCTAAAGCAGCTCTGCTGACCTGGTTCTCTGGCTCTAGAGCAGCTCTGCTGACCTGGTTCTCTCCCTCTAAAGCAGCACTTCTGACCTGGTTTCTCTGGCTCGACAGCAGCTCTGCTGACCTGGTTCTCTGGCTCTAAAGCAGCTCTGCTGACCTGGTTCTTAGGCTCTAGAGCAGCTCGGTTGACCCGGTTCTTAGGCTCTAGAGCAGCTCGGCTCACTTGGTTCTATGGCTCTAGAGCTGCTCTGCAGACCTGGTTCTCTGGCTCTAGAGCAGCTCTGCTGACCTGCTTTCTCTGGTTCTACAGCAACTCTGCTGACCTGGTTCTTTGGCTCTAGAGCAGCTCTGCTGGCCTGGTTCTTGGGCTCTAGAGCAGCTCTGCTGATCTGGTTCTCTGGCTCTAAAGCAGCTCTGGTGACCGGGTTCTCTGGCTCTAGAGCAGATGTGCTGACCTGGTTCTCTGGCTCTAAAGCAGCTCTGCTGACCTGTTCTATGGCTCTAAAGCAGCTCTGCTGACCTGGTTCTCTGGTTCTAAAGCAGCTCTGCTGACCTGGTTCTCTGGCTTTAAAGCAGTTCTGCTGACCTGGTTCTCTGGCTATAAAGCAGCTCTGCTGACCTGGTTCTCTGGCTCTAAAGCAGTTCTGCTGACCAGGTTCTCTGGCTCTAAAGCAGCTCTGGTGACCTGGTTCTCTGGCTCTAGAGCAGCTGTGCTGACCTGGTTCTCTGGCTCTAGAGCAGCTCTGCTGGCCTGGTTCTCTCTCTCTAAAGCAGCTCTGCTGACCTGGTTTCTCTGGCTCTACTGCAGCTCTGCTGACCTGGTTCTCTGGCTCTAAAGCAGCAACGCTGGCCTGGTTCTTTGGCTCTAGAGCAGCTCTGATGACCTGGTTCTTAGGCTCTAGAGCAGCTCTGCTGACCTGGTTCTCTCCCTCTAAAGCAGCTCTGCTGAACTGCTTTCTCTGGCTCTACAGCAAAGCTGCTGACCTAGTTCTATGGCTCTAAAGCAGCTCTGCTGACCTGGTTCTCTGGCTCTAGAGCAGCTCTGCTGACCTGCTTCCTCTGGTTCTACAGCAACTCTGCTGACCTGGTTCTATGGCTCTAAAGCAGCTCTGCTGACCTGGTTCTTTGGCTCTAGAGCAGCTCTGCTGGCCTGGTTCTTGGGCTCTAGAGCAGCTCTACTGACCTGGTTCTCTGACTCTAAAGCAGCTCTGCTGACCTGTTCTATGGCTCTAAAGCAGCTCTGCTGACCTGGTTCTCTGATTCTAAAGCAGCTCTGATGACCTGCTTCTCTGGCTCTAAAGCAGCTCTGCTGGCCTGGTTCTATGGCTCTAGAGCAGTTCTGCTGACCTGGTTTCTCTGCCTCTAGAGCAGCTCTGCTGACCTGGTTCTCTGTCTCTAAAGCAGCTCTGCTGACCTAGTCCTCTGGCTCTAAAGCAGCTATGCTGACCTGGTTCTCTCCCTTAAAGCAGCTCTGCTGACCTGGTTTCTCTGGCTCCACAGCAGCTCTGCTGACCTGGTTCTCTGGCTCTAGAGCAGCTCTGCTGGCCTGGTTCTCTGGCTTTAAAGCAGTTCTGCTGACCTCTGTCTCTGGCTGTAAAGCAGCTCTGCTGACCTGGTTTCTCTGACTCTACAGAAGCTCTGCTGACCTGGTTCACTGCCTATTGAGCAGCCCTGCTGACCTGGTTCTTAGGCTCTAGAGCAGCCCTGCTGACCTGGTTCTCTGGCTATAAAGCAGCTCTGCTGATCTGGTTCTCTGGCTCTAAAGCAGCTCTGGTGACCTGGTTCTCTGGCTCTAGAGCAGATGTGCTGACCTGGTTCTCTGGCTCTAGAGCAGCTCTGCTGGCCTGGTCCTCTGGCTCTAAAGCAGCTCTGCTGACCTGGTTCTCTGGCTCTAGAGCAGCTGTGCTGACCGGGTTCTTAGGCTCTAGAGCAGCTCTGCTGACGTGGTTCTCTCCCTCTAAAGCAGCACTGCTGACCTGGTTTCTCTGGCTCGACAGCAGCTCTGCTGACCTGGTTCTCTGGCTCTAAAGCAGCTCTGCTGACCTGGTTCTTAGGCTCTAGAGCAGCTCGGTTGACCCGGTTCTTAGGCTCTAGAGCAGCTCGGCTGACTTGGTTCTATGGCTCTAGAGCTGCTCTGCTGACCTGGTTCTCTGGCTCTAGAGCAGCTCTGCTGACCTGCTTTCTCTGGTTCTACAGCAACTCTGCTGACCTGGTTCTTTGGCTCTAGAGCAGCTCTGCTGGCCTGGTTCTTGGGCTCTAGAGCAGCTCTACTGACCTGGTTCTCTGGCTCTAAATCAGCTCTGCTGACCTGTTCTATGGCTCTAAAGCAGCTCTGCTGACCTGGTTCTCTGGTTCTAAAGCAGCTCTGCTGACCTGGTTCTCTGGCTTTAAAGCAGTTCTGCTGACCTGGTTCTCTGGCTATAAAGCAGCTCTGCTGACCTGGTTCTCTGGCTCTAAAGCAGCTCTGCTGACCAGGTTCTCTGGCTCTAAAGCAGCTCTGGTGACCTGGTTCTCTGTCTCTAGAGCAGCTGTGCTGACCTGGTTCTCTGGCTCTAGAGCAACTCTGCTGGCCTGGTTCTCTCTCTCTAAAGCAGCCCTGCTGACCTGGTTTCTCTGGCTCTACTGCAGCTCTGCTGACCTGGTTCTCTGGCTCTAAAGCTGCTCTGCTGGCCTGGTTCTTTGGCTCTAGACCAGCTTTCCTGACCTGGTTCTTAGGCTCTAGAGCAGTTCTGCTGACCTGGTTCTCTCCCTCTAAAGCAGCTCTGCTGAACTGCTTTCTCTGGCTCTACAGCATCGCTGCTGACCTAGTTCTATGGCTCTAGAGCACCTCTACTGACCTGGTTCTCTGGCTCTAAAACAGCTCTGCTGACCTGTTCTATGGCTCTAAAGCAGCTCTGCTGACCTGGTTCTCTGGTTCTAAAGCAGCTCTGCAGACCTGGTTCTCTGGCTCTAAAGCAGCTCTGCTGACCTGGTTCTCTGGCTCTAGAGCAGCTCTGCTGACCTGGTTCTTAGGCTCTACAGCAGCTCTGCTGACCTGGTTCTCTGGCTTTGACGCAGCTCTGCTGTCCTGGTTCTCTTGCTCTAAAGCAGCTCTGCTGACCTGGTTCTATAGCTCTAAAGCAGCTCTGCTGACCTGGTTCTCTGGCTCTAATGCAGCTCTGCTGACCTGGTTCTCTGACTCTAAAGCAGCTCTGCTGACCTGGTTCTCTGGCTCTAGAGCAGCTCTGTTGACCTGTTTCTCTGGCTCTAAAGCAGCTCTGCTGACCTGGTTCTCTGGCTCTAGAGCAGCTCTGCTGATCTAGTTCTCTGGCTCTAAAGCAGCTCTGCTGACCTGGTTCTATGGCTCTAAAGCAGCTCTGCTGACCTGGTTCTCTGGCTCTAGAGCAGCTCTGCTGACCTGGTTCTCTGGCTTTAAAGCAGTTCTGCTGACCTGGTTCTCTGGCTATAAAGCAGCTCTGCTGACCTGGTTCTCTGGCTCTAAAGCAGCTCTGCTGACCAGGTTATCTGGCTCTAAAGCAGCTCTGGTGACCTGGTTCTCTGGCTCTAGAGCAGCTGTGCTGACCTGGTTCTCTGGCTCTAGAGCAGCTCTGATGGCCTGGTTCTCTCTCTCTAAAGCAGCTCTGCTGACCTGGTTTCTCTGGCTCTACTGCAGCTCTGCTGACCTGGTTCTCTGGCTCTAAAGCAGCTCTGCTGGCCTGGTTCTTTGGCTCTAGAGCAGCTCTGCTGACCTGGTTCTTAGGCTCTAGAGCAGCTCTGCTGACCTGGTTCTCTCCCTCTAAAGCAGCTCTGCTGAACTGCTTTCTCTGGCTCTACAGCAACGCTGCTGACCTAGTTCTATGGCTCTAAAGCAGCTCTGCTGACCTGGTTCTCTGGCTCTAGAGCAGCTCTGCTGAACTGCTTTCTCTGGCTCTACAGCAATTCTGCTGACCTGGTTCTATGGCTCTAAAGCAGCTCTGCTGACCTGGTTCTTTGGCTCTAGAGCAGCTCTGCTGGACTGGTTCTTGGGCTCTAGAGCAGCTCTACTGACCTGGTTCTCTGACTCTAAAGCAGCTCTGCTGACCTGTTCTATGGCTCTAAAGCAGCTCTGCTGACCTGGTTCTCTGATTCTAAAGCAGCTCTGATGACCTGCTTCTCTGGCTCTAAAGCAGCTCTGCTGGCCTGGTTCTATGGCTCTAGAGCAGTTCTGCTGACCTGGTTTCTCTGCCTCTAGAGCAGCTCTGCTGAACTGGTTCTCTGGCTCTAAAGCAGCTCTGCTGACCTAGTTCTCTGGCTCTAAAGCAGCTATGCTAACCTGGTTCTCTCCCTTAAAGCAGCTCTGCTGACCTGGTTTCTCTGGCTCCACAGCAGCTCTGCTGACCTGGTACTCTGGCTCTAGAGCAGGTCTGCTGGCCTGGTTCTCTGGCTTTAAAGCAGTTCTGCTGACCTCGTTCTCTGGCTGTAAAGCAGCTCTGCTGACCTGGTTTTTCTGACTCTACAGAAGCTCTGCTGACCTGGTTCTCTGCCTATTGAGCAGCCCTGCTGACCTGGTTCTTAGGCTCTAGAGCAGCCCTGCTGACCTGGTTCTCTGGCTATAAAGCAGCTCTGCTGATCTGGTTCTCTGGCTCTAAAGCAGCTCTGGTGACCTGGTTCTCTGGCTCTAGAGCAGATTAGCTGACCTGGTTCTCTGGCTCTAGAGCAGCTCTGCTGGCCTGGTTCTCTGGCTCTAAAGCAGCTCTGCTGACCTGGTTCTCTGGCTCTAGAGCAGCTGTGCTGACCGGGTTCTTAGGCTCTAGAGCAGCTCTGCTGACCTGGTTCTCTCCCTCTAAAGCAGCACTGCTGACCTGGTTTCTCTGGCTCGACAGCAGCTCTGCTGACCTGGTTCTCTGGCTCTAAAGCAGCTCTGCTGACCTGGTTCTTAGGCTCTAGAGCAGCTCGGTTGACCCGGTTCTTAGGCTCTAGAGCAGCTCGGCTGACTTGGTTCTATGGCTCTAGAGCTGCTCTGCTGACCTGGTTCTCTGGCTCTAGAGCAGCTCTGCTGACCTGCTTTCTCTGGTTCTACAGCAACTCTGCTGACCTGGTTCTTTGGCTCTAGAGCAGCTCTGTTGGCCTTGTTCTTGGCCTCTAGAGCAGCCCTACTGACCTGGTTCTCTGGCTCTAAAGCAGCTCTGCTGACCTGTTCTATGGCTCTAAAGCAGCTCTGCTGACCTGGTTCTCTGGTTCTAAAGCAGCTCTGCTGACCTGGTTCTCTGGCTTTAAAGCAGTTCTGCTGACCTGGTTCTCTGGCTATAAAGCAGCTCTGCTGACCTGGTTCTCTGGCTCTAAAGCAGCTCTGCTGACCAGGTTCTCTGGCTCTAAAGCAGCTCTGGTGACCTGGTTCTCTGGCTCTAGAGCAGCTGTGCTGACCTGGTTCTCTGGCTCTAGAGCAGCTCTGCTGGCCTGGTTCTCTCTCTCTAAAGCAGCTCTGCTGACCTGGTTTCTCTGGCTCTACTGCAGCTCTGCTGACCTGGTTCTCTGGCTCTAAAGCAGCTCTGCTGGCCTGGTTCTTTGGCTCTAGAGCAGCTCTGCTGACCTGGTTCTTAGGCTCTAGAGCAGTTCTGCTGACCTGGTTCTCTCCCTCTAAAGCAGCTCTGCTGAACTACTTTCTCTGGCTCTACAGCAACGCTGCTGACCTAGTTCTATGGCTCTAAAGCAGCTCTGCTGACCTGGTTCTCTGGCTCTAGAGCAGCTCTGCTGACCTGGTTCTTAGGCTCTACAGCAGCTTTACTGACCTGGTTCTCTGGCTCTAAAGCAGCTCTGCTGACCTGTTCTATGGCTCTAAAGCAGCTCTGCTGACCTGGTTCTCTGGCTCTAAAGCAGCTCTGCTGACCTGCTTCTCTGGCTCTAAAGCAGCTCTGCTGACCTGGTTCTATGGCTCTAGAGCAGCTCTACTGCCCTGGTTCTCTGGCTCTAAAGCAGCTCTGCTGACCTGGTTCTCTGGCTCTAGAGAAGCTGCGCTGACCGAGTTCTTAGGCTCTAAAGCAGCTCTGTTGACCTGGTTCTCTCCCTCTAAAGCAGCACTGCTGACCTGGTTTCTCTGGCTCGACATCAGCTCTGCTGACCTGGTTCTCTGGCTCTGAAGCAGCTCTGCTGACATGGTTCTTAGGCTCTAGAGCAGCTCGGTTGACCTGGTTCTTAGGCTCTAGAGCAGCTCGGCTGACTTGGTTCTCTGGCTCTAGAGCTGCTCTGCTGACCTGGTTCTCTGGCTCTAGAGCAGCTCTGGTGACCTGCTTCCTCTGGTTCTACAGCAACTCGGCTGACCTGGTTCTATGGCTCTAAAGCAGCTCTGCTGACCTGGTTCTTTGGCTCTAGAGCAGCTCTGCTGGCCTGGTTCTTGGGCTCTAGAGCAGCTCTACTGACCTGGTTCTCTGACTCTAAAGCAGCTCTGCTGACCTGTTCCATGGCTCTAAAGCAGCTCTGCTGACCTGGTTCTCTGATTCTAAAGCAGCTCTGATGACCTGCTTCTCTGGCTCTAAAGCAGCTCTGCTGGCCTGGTTCTATGGCTCTAGAGCAGTTCTGCTGACCTGGTTTCTCTGCCTCTAGAGCAGCTCTGCTGACCTGGTTCTCTGGCTCTAAAGCAGCTCTGCTGACCTAGTTCTCTGGCTCTAAAGCAGCTATGCTGACCTGGTTCTCTCCCTTAAAGCAGCTCTGCTGACTTGGTTTCTCTGGCTCCACAGCAGCTCTGCTGACCTTGTTCTTTGGCTCCACAGCAGCTCTGCTGACCTTGTTCTCTGGCTCTAAAGCAGCTCTGCTGACCTGGTTCTCTGGCTCTAGAGAAGCTGCGCTGACCGGGTTCTTAGGCTCTAGAGCAGCTCTGTTGACCTGGTTCTCTCCCTCTAAAGCAGCACTGCTGACCTGGTTTCTCTGGCTCGACATCAGCTCTGCTGACCTGGTGCTATAGCTATAGAGCAGCTCTGCTGCCCTGGTTCTCTTCATCTAAATCAGCTCTGCTGACCTGGCTCTCTGGCTCTAAAGCAGCTCTGCTGACCTGGTTCTCTGGCTCTAGAGCTGCTGTGCTGACCTGGTTCTTAGGCTCTAGAGCAGCTGAGCTGACCTGGTTCTCTCCCTCTAAAGCAGCTCTGTTGACCTGGTTCTCTTCCTCTAAAGCAGCTCTGCTGACCTGGTTCTCTGGCTCTAAAGCAGCTCTGTGGACCTGGTACTCTGGCTCTAAAGCAGCTCCGCTGACCTAGGTCTCTGGCTCTACAGCAGCTCTGCTGACCTGGTTTCTCTGGCTCTACAGCAGCTCTGATAACCTGATTCTCTGGCTCTACTACAGCTCTGCTGACCTGGTTCTTAGGCTATAGAGCAGCTGTGCTGACCTGGTTCTTTGGCTCTAGAGCAGCTCTGCTGACCTGGTTCTTAGGCTCTAGAGCAGCTCTGCTGACCTGGTTCTTAGGCTCTAGAGCAGCTCTGCTGACCTGGTTTCTCTGGCTCTACTGCAGCTCTGCTGACCTGGTTCTCCGGCTCTAAAGCAGCTCTGCTGACCTGGTTCTTAGGCTATGGAGCAGCTCTGCTGGCCTGGTTCTCTGGCTCTACAGCAGCTCTGCTGACCTGGTTCTCTGGCTCGAGAGCAGCTCTGCTGACCTGGTTCTTAGACTCTAGAGCAGCTCTGCTGACCTGGTTCTTAGGCTCTAGAGCAGCTGTGCTGACCTGGTTCTTACGCTCTAGAGCAGCTCTGCTGACCTGGTTCTCTCCCTCTAAAGCAGCTCTGCTGACCTTGTTTCTCTGGCTCTAAAGCAGCTCTGCTGACCTGGTTCTTAGGCTCTAGAGAAGCTCTGCTGACCTGGTCGTTAGGCTCTATAGCAGCTCTGCTGACCTGGTTCTCTCCCTCTAAAGCAGCTCTGCTGACCTTGTACTCTGGCTCTAAAGCAGCTCTGCTGATCTGGTTCTTACGCTCTAGAGCAGCTGTGCTGACCTGGTTCTTACGTTCTAGAGCAGCTCTGCTGACCTGATTCTCTCCCTCTAAAGCAGCTCTGCTGACCTTGTTCTCTGGCTCTAGAGCAGCTCTGCTGGCCTGCTTTCTCTGGGTCTACAGCAACTCTACTGACCTGGTTCTCTGGCTCTAAAGCAGCCCTGCTGACCTGGTTCTTTGGCTCTAGAGCAGCTCTGCTGACCTGGTTCTTAGGCTCTAGAGCAGCTCTGCTGACCTGGTTCTCTCCCTCTAAAGCGGCTCTGCTGAACTGCTTTCTCTGGCTCTAAAGCAACTCTGCTGACCTAGTTCTATGGCTCTAAAGCAGCTCTGCTGACCTGGTTCTCTGGCTCTAGAGCAGCTCTGCTGACCTGGTTCTTAGGCTCTACAGCAGCTCTACTGACCTGGTTCTCTGGCTCTAAAGCAGCTCTGCTGACCTGTTCTAATGCTCTAAAGCAGCTCTTCTGACCTGGTTCTCTGGCTCTAAAGCAGCTCTGCTGACCTGCTTCTCTGGCTCTAAAGCAGCTCTGCTGACCTGGTTCTCTGGCTCTAGAGCAGCTCTGCTGACCTGGTTCTCTGGCTCTAGAGCAGCTCTGCTGACCTGGTTCTCTGGCTTTAAAGCAGTTCTGCTGACCTGGTTCTATGGCTCTAAAGCAGCTCTGCTGACCTGGTTTCTCTGCCTCTACAGAAGCCCTGCTGACCTGGTTCTCTCCCTATAGAGCAGCTCTGCTGACCTGGTTCTTAGGCTCTAGAGCAGCTCTGCTGACCTGGTTCTCTGGCTCTAAAGCACCTATAGTGACATGGTTCTCTGGCTCTAGAGCAGCTGTGCTGACCTGGTTCTCTGGCTCTAAAGCAGCTCTGCTGACCTGCTTCTCTGGTTCTTAAGCAGCTCTGCTGACCTGGTTCTCTTGTTCTAGAGCAGCTCTGCTGACCTGGTTCTGAGGCTCTAGAGCAGCTCTACTGACCTGGTTCTCTGGCTCTAGAGCAGCTCTCCTGACCTGGTTCTCTGGCTCTAAAGCAGCTCTGCTGACCTGCTTCTCTGGCTCTAAAGCAGCTTTGCTGACCTGGTTCTATACCTCTAGAGCAACTCTGCTGACCTGCTTCTTAGGCTCTAGAGCAGCTCTGCTGACCTGGTTCTCTGGCTCTAAAGCAGCTCTGCTGACCTGGTTCTTTGGCTCTAAAGCAGCTCTGCTGACCTGGTTCTCTGGCTCTAGAGAAGCTGCGCTGACCGGGTTCTTAGGCTCTAGAGCAGCTCTGTTGACCTGGTTCTCTCCCTCTAAAGCAGCACTGCTGACCTGGTTTCTCTGGCTCGACATCAGCTCTGCTGACCTGGTTCTCTGGCTCTGAAGCAGCTCTGCTGACCTGGTTCTTAGGCTCTAGAGCAGCTCGGTTGAACTTGTTCTTAGGCTCTAGAGCAGCTCGGCTGACTTGGTTCTATGGCTCTAGAGCTGCTCTGCTGACCTGGTTCTCTGGCTCTAGAGCAGCTCTGGTGACCTGCTTCCTCTGGTTCTACAGCAACTCTGCTGACCTGGTTCTATGGCTCTAAAGCAGCTCTATTGACCTGGTTCTCTGACTCTAAAGCAGCTCTGCTGACCTGTTCCATGGCTCTAAAGCAGCTCTGCTGACCTGGTTCTCTGATTCTAAAGCAGCTCTGATGACCTGCTTCTCTGGCTCTAAAGCAGCTCTGCTGGCCTGGTTCTATGGCTCTACAGCAGTTGTGCTGACCTGGTTTCTGTGCCTCTAGAGCAGCTCTGCTGACCTGGTTCTCTGGCTCTAAAGCAGCTCTGCTGACCTAGTTCTCTGGCTCTAAAGCAGCTATGCTGACCTGGTTCTCTCCCTTAAAGAAGCTCTGCTGACTTGGTTTCTCTGCCTCCACAGCAGCTCTGCTGACCTGGTTCTCTGGCTCTAGAGCAGCTCTGCTGGCCTGGTTCTCTGGCTTTAAAGCAGTTCTGCTGACCTCGTTCTCTGGCTGTAAGGTCAGCTCTGCTGACCTGGTTTCTCTGACTCTACAGAAGCTCTTCTGACCTGGTTCTCTGCCTATTGAGCAGCCCTGCTGACCTGGTTCTTAGGCTCTAGAGCAGCCCTGCTGACCTGGTTCTCTGGCTATAAAGCAGCTCTGCTGATCTGGTTCTCTGGCTCTAAAGCAGCTCTGGTGACCGGGTTCTCTGGCTCTAGAGCAGATGTGCTGACCTGGTTCTCTGGCTCTAGAGCAGCTCTGCTGGCCTGGTTCTCTGGCTCTAAAGCAGCTCTGCTGACCTGGTTCTCTGGCTCTAGAGCAGCTCTGCTGACCTGGTTCTCTCCCTCTAAAGCAGCACTGCTGACCTGGTTTCTCTGGCTCGACAGCAGCTTTGCTGACCTGGTTCTCTGGCTCTAAAGCAGCTCTGCTGACCTGGTTCTTAGGCTCTAGAGCAGCTCGGTTGACCCGGTTCTTAGGCTCTAGAGCAGCTCGGCTCACTTGGTTCTATGGCTCTAGAGCTGCTCTGCTGACCTGGTTCTCTGGCTCTAGAGCAGCTCTGCTGACCTGCTTTCTCTGGTTCTACAGCAACTCTGCTGACCTGGTTCTTTGGCTCTAGAGCAGCTCTGCTGGCCTGGTTCTTGGGCTCTAGAGCAGCTCTACTGACCTGGTTCTCTGGCTCTAAAGCAGCTCTGCTGACCTGTTCTATGGCTCTAAAGCAGCTCTGCTGACCTGGTTCTCTGGTTCTAAAGCAGCTCTGCTGACCTGGTTCTCTGGCTTTAAAGCAGTTCTGCTGACCTGGTTCTCTGGCTATAAAGCAGCTCTGCTGACCTAGTTCTCTGGCTCTAAAGCAGTTCTGCTGACCAGGTTCTCTGGCTCTAAAGCAGCTCTGGTGACCTGGTTCTCTGGCTCTAGAGCAGCTGTGCTGACCTGGTTCTCTGGCTCTAGAGCAGCTCTGCTGGCCTGGTTCTCTCTCTCTAAAGCAGCTCTGCTGACCTGGTTTCTCTGGCTCTACTGCAGCTCTGCTGACCTGGTTCTCTGGCTCTAAAGCAGCAACGCTGGCCTGGTTCTTTGGCTCTAGAGCAGCTCTGCTGACCTGGTTCTCTGGCTCTAAAGCAGTTCTGCTGACCAGGTTCTCTGGCTCTAAAGCAGCTCTGGTGACCTGGTTCTCTGGCTCTAGAGCAGCTGTGCTGACCTGGTTCTCTTGCTCTAGAGCAGCTCTGCTGGCCTGGTTTCTCTGCCTCTAGAGCAGCTCTGCTGACCTGGTTCTCTGGCTCTAAAGCAGCTCTGCTGACCTAGTCCTCTGGCTCTAAAGAAGCTCTGCTGACCTGCTTCCTCTGGTTCTACAGCAACTCTGCTGACCTGGTTCTATGGCTCTAAAGCAGCTCTGCTGACCTGGTTCTTTGGCTCTAGAGCAGCTCTGCTGGCCTGGTTCTTGGGCTCTAGAGCAGCTCTACTGACCTGGTTCTCTGACTCTAAAGCAGCTCTGCTGACCTGTTCTATGGCTCTAAAGCAGCTCTGCTGACCTGGTTCTCTGATTCTAAAGCAGCTCTGATGACCTGCTTCTCTGGCTCTAAAGCAGCTCTGCTGGCCTGGTTCTATGGCTCTAGAGCAGTTCTGCTGACCTGGTTTCTCTGCCTCTAGAGCAGCTCTGCTGACCTGGTTCTCTGGCTCTAAAGCAGCTCTGCTGACCTAGTCCTCTGGCTCTAAAGCAGCTATGCTGACCTGGTTCTCTCCCTTAAAGCAGCTCTGCTGACCTGGTTTCTCTGGCTCCACAGCAGCTCTGCTGACCTGGTTCTCTGGCTCTAGAGCAGCTCTGCTGGCCTGGTTCTCTGGCTTTAAAGCAGTTCTGCTGACCTCTGTCTCTGGCTGTAAAGCAGCTCTGCTGACCTGGTTTCTCTGACTCTACAGAAGCTCTGCTGACCTGGTTCTCTGCCTATTGAGCAGCCCTGCTGACCTGGTTCTTAGGCTCTAGAGCAGCCCTGCTGACCTGGTTCTCTGGCTATAAAGCAGCTCTGCTGATCTGGTTCTCTGGCTCTAAAGCAGCTCTGGTGACCTGGTTCTCTGGCTCTAGAGCAGATGTGCTGACCTGGTTCTCTGGCTCTAGAGCAGCTCTGCTGGCCTGGTCCTCTGGCTCTAAAGCAGCTCTGCTGACCTGGTTCTCTGGCTCTAGAGCAGCTGTGCTGACCGGGTTCTTAGGCTGTAGAGCAGCTCTGCTGACGTGGTTCTCTCCCTCTAAAGCAGCACTGCTGACCTGGTTTCTCTGGCTCGACAGCAGCTCTGCTGACCTGGTTCTCTGGCTCTAAAGCAGCTCTGCTGACCTGGTTCTTAGGCTCTAGAGCAGCTCGGTTGACCCGGTTCTTAGGCTCTAGAGCAGCTCGGCTGACTTGGTTCTATGGCTCTAGAGCTGCTCTGCTGACCTGGTTCTCTGGCTCTAGAGCAGCTCTGCTGACCTGCTTTATCTGGTTCAACAGCAACTCTGCTGACCTGGTTCTTTGGCTCTAGAGCAGCTCTGCTGGCCTGGTTCTTGGGCTCTAGAGCAGCTCTACTGACCTGGTTCTCTGGCTCTAAATCAGCTCTGCTGACCTGTTCTATGGCTCTAAAGCAGCTCTGCTGACCTGGTTCTCTGGTTCTAAAGCAGCTCTGCTGACCTGGTTCTCTGGCTCTAAAGCAGCTCTGGTGACCTGGTTCTCTGGCTCTAGAGCAGCTGTGCTGACCTGGTTCTCTGGCTCTAGAGCAGCTCTGCTGGCCTGGTTCTCTCTCTCTAAAGCAGCCCTGCTGACCTGGTTTCTCTGGCTCTACTGCAGCTCTGCTGACCTGGTTCTCTGGCTCTAAAGCTGCTCTGCTGGCCTGGTTCTTTGGCTCTAGACCAGCTTTGCTGACCTGGTTCTTAGGCTCTAGAGCAGTTCTGCTGACCTGGTTCTCTCCCTCTAAAGCAGCTCTGCTGCACTGCTTTCTCTGGCTCTACAGCATCGCTGCTGACCTAGTTCTATGGCTCTAGAGCACCTCTACTGACCTGGTTCTCTGGCTCTAAAACAGCTCTGCTGACCTGTTCTATGGCTCTAAAGCAGCTCTGTTGACCTGGTTCTCTGGTTCTAAAGCAGCTCTGCAGACCTGGTTCTCTGGCTCTAAAGCAGCTCTGCTGACCTGGTTCTCTGGCTCTAGAGCAGCTCTGCTGACCTGGTTCTTAGGCTCTACAGCAGCTCTGCTGACCTGGTTCTCTGGCTTTGACGCAGCTCTGCTGTCCTGGTTCTCTTACTCTAAAGCAGCTCTGCTGACCTGGTTCTATAGCTCTAAAGCAGCTCTGCTGACCTGGTTCTCTGGCTCTAATGCAGCTCTGCTGACCTGGTTCTCTGACTCTAAAGCAGCTCTGCTGACCTGGTTCTCTGGCTCTAGAGCAGCTCTGTTGACCTGTTTCTCTGGCTCTAAAGCAGCTCTGCTGACCTGGTTCTCTGGCTCTAGAGCAGCTCTGCTGATCTAGTTCTCTGGCTCTAAAGCAGCTCTGCTGACCTGGTTCTATGGCTCTAAAGCAGCTCTGCTGACCTGGTTCTCTGGCTCTAGAGCAGCTCTGCTGACCTGGTTCTCTGGCTTTAAAGCAGTTCTGCTGACCTGGTTCTCTGGCTATAAAGCAGCTCTGCTGACCTGGTTCTCTGGATCTAAAGCAGCTCTGCTGACCAGGTTATCTGGCTCTAAAGCAGCTCTGGTGACCTGGTTCTCTGGCTCTAGAGCAGCTGTGCTGACCTGGTTCTCTGGCTCTAGAGCAGCTCTGATGGCCTGGTTCTCTCTCTCTAAAGCAGCTCTGCTGACCTGGTTTCTCTGGCTCTACTGCAGCTCTGCTGACCTGGTTCTCTGGCTCTAAAGCAGCTCTGCTGGCCTGGTTCTTTGGCTCTAGAGCAGCTCTGCTGACCTGGTTCTTAGGCTCTAGAGCAGCTCTGCTGACCTGGTTCTCTCCCTCTAAAGCAGCTCTGCTGAACTGCTTTCTCTGGCTCTACAGCAACGCTGCTGACCTAGTTCTATGGCTCTAAAGCAGCTCTGCTGACCTGGTTCTCTGGCTCTAGAGCAGCTCTGCTGAACTGCTTTCTCTGGCTCTACAGCAACTCTGCTGACCTGGTTCTATGGCTCTAAAGCAGCTCTGCTGACCTGGTTCTTTGGCTCTAGAGCAGCTCTGCTGGCCTGGTTCTTGGGCTCTAGAGCAGCTCTACTGACCTGGTTCTCTGACTCTACAGCAGCTCTGCTGACCTGTTCTATGGCTTTATAGCAGCTCTGCTGACCTGGTTCTCTGATTCTAAAGCAGCTCTGATGACCTGCTTCTCTGGCTCTAAAGCAGCTCTGCTGGCCTGGTTCTATGGCTCTAGAGCAGTTCTGCTGACCTGGTTTCTCTGCCTCTAGAGCAGCTCTGCTGAACTGGTTCTCTGGCTCTAAAGCAGCTCTGCTGACCTAGTTCTCTGGCTCTAAAGCAGCTATGCTGACCTGGTTCTCTCCCTTAAAGCAGCTCTGCTGACCTGGTTTCTCTGGCTCCACAGCAGCTCTGCTGACCTGGTACTCTGGCTCTAGAGCAGGTCTGCTGGCCTGGTTCTCTGGCTTTAAAGCAGTTCTGCTGACCTCGTTCTCTGGCTGTAAAGCAGCTCTGCTGACCTGGTTTCTCTGACTCTACAGAAGCTCTGCTGACCTGGTTCTCTGCCTATTGAGCAGCCCTGCTGACCTGGTTCTTAGGCTCTAGAGCAGCCCTGCTGACCTGGTTCTCTGGCTATAAAGCAGCTCTGCTGATCTGGTTCTCTGGCTCTAAAGCAGCTCTGGTGACCTGGTTCTCTGGCTCTAGAGCAGATGTGCTGACCTGGTTCTCTGGCTCTAGAGCAGCTCTGCTGGCCTGGTTCTCTGGCTCTAAAGCAGCTCTGCTGACCTGGTTCTCTGGCTCTAGAGCAGCTGTGCTGACCGGGTTCTTAGGCTCTAGAGCAGCTCTGCTGACCTGGTTCTCTCCCTCTAAAGCAGCACTGCTGACCTGGTTTCTCTGGCTCGACAGCAGCTCTGCTGACCTGGTTCTCTGGCTGTAAAGCAGCTCTGCTGACCTGGTTCTTAGGCTCTAGAGCAGCTCGGTTGACCCGGTTCTTAGGCTCTAGAGCAGCTCGGCTGACTTGGTTCTATGGCTCTAGAGCTGCTCTGCTGACCTGGTTCTCTGGCTCCAGAGCAGCTCTGCTGACCTGCTTTCTCTGGTTCTACAGCAACTCTGCTGACCTGGTTCTTTGGCTCTAGAGCAGCTCTGTTGGCCTTGTTCTTGGCCTCTAGAGCAGCTCTACTGACCTGGTTCTCTGGCTCTAAAGCAGCTCTGCTGACCTGTTCTATGGCTCTAAAGCAGCTCTGCTGACCTGGTTCTCTGGTTCTAAAGCAGCTCTGCTGACCTGGTTCTCTGGCTTTAAAGCAGTTCTGCTGACCTGGTTCTCTGGCTATAAAGCAGCTCTGCTGACCTGGTTCTCTGGCTCTAAAGCAGCTCTGCTGACCAGGTTCTCTGGCTCTAAAGCAGCTCTGGTGACCTGGTTCTCTGGCTCTAGAGCAGCTGTGCTGACCTGGTTCTCTGGCTCTAGAGCAGCTCTGCTGGCCTGGTTCTCTCTCTCTCTAAAGCAGCTCTGCTGACCTGGTTTCTCTGGCTCTACTGCAGCTCTGCTGACCTGGTTCTCTGGCTCTAAAGCAGCTCTGCTGGCCTGGTTCTTTGGCTCTAGAGCAGCTCTGCTGACCTGGTTCTTAGGCTCTAGAGCAGTTCTGCTGACCTGGTTCTCTCCCTCTAAAGCAGCTCTGCTGAACTACTTTCTCTGGCTCTACAGCAACGCTGCTGACCTAGTTCTATGGCTCTAAAGCAGCTCTGCTGACCTGGTTCTCTGGCTCTAGAGCAGCTCTGCTGACCTGGTTCTTAGGCTCTACAGCAGCTTTACTGACCTGGTTCTCTGGCTCTAAAGCAGCTCTGCTGACCTGTTCTATGGCTCTAAAGCAGCTCTGCTGACCTGGTTCTCTGGCTCTAAAGCAGCTCTGCTGACCTGCTTCTCTGGCTCTAAAGCAGCTCTGCTGACCTGGTTCTATGGCTCTAGAGCAGCTCTACTGCCCTGGTTCTCTGGCTCTAAAGCAGCTCTGCTGACCTGGTTCTCTGGCTCTAGAGAAGCTGCGCTGACCGAGTTCTTAGGCTCTAAAGCAGCTCTGTTGACCTGGTTCTCTCCCTCTAAAGCAGCACTGCTGACCTGGTTTCTCTGGCTCGACATCAGCTCTGCTGACCTGGTTCTCTGGCTCTGAAGCAGCTCTGCTGACATGGTTCTTAGGCTCTAGAGCAGCTCGGTTGACCTGGTTCTTAGGCTCTAGAGCAGCTCGGCTGACTTGGTTCTATGGCTCTAGAGCTGCTCTGCTGACCTGGTTCTCTGGCTCTAGAGCAGCTCTGGTGACCTGCTTCCTCTGGTTCTACAGCAACTCGGCTGACCTGGTTTTATGGCTCTAAAGCAGCTCTGCTGACCTGGTTCTTTGGCTCTGGAGCAGCTCTGCTGGCCAGGTTCTTGGGCTCTAGAGCAGCTCTACTGACCTGGTTCTCTGACTCTAAAGCAGCTCTGCTGACCTGTTCCATGGCTCTAAAGCAGCTCTGCTGACCTGGTTCTCTGATTCTAAAGCAGCTCTGATGACCTGCTTCTCTGGCTCTAAAGCAGCTCTGCTGGCCTGGTTCTATGGCTCTAGAGCAGTTCTGCTGACCTGGTTTCTCTGCCTCTAGAGCAGCTCTGCTGACCTGGTTCTCTGGCTCTAAAGCAGCTCTGCTGACCTAGTTCTCTGGCTCTAAAGCAGCTATGCTGACCTGGTTCTCTCCCTTAAAGCAGCTCTGCTGACTTGGTTTCTCTGGCTCCACAGCAGCTCTGCTGACCTTGTTCTCTGGCTCTAGAGCAGCTCTGCTGGCCTGGTTCTCTGGCTTTAAAGCAGTTCTGCTGACCTTGTTCTCTGGCTGTAAGGTCAGCTCTGCTGACCTGGTTTCTCTGACTCTACAGAAGCTCTGCTGACCTGGTTCTCTGCCTATTGAGCAGCCCTGCTGACCTGGTTCTTAGGCTCTAGAGCAGCCCTGCTGACCTGGTTCTCTGGCTATAAAGCAGCTCTGCTGATCTGGTTCTCTGGCTCTAAAGCAGCTCTGGTGACCGGGTTCTCTGGCTCTAGAGCAGATGTGCTGACCTGGTTCTCTGGCTCTAGAGCAGCTCTGCTGGCCTGGTTCTCTGGCTCTAAAGCAGCTCTGCTGACCTGGTTCTCTGGCTCTAGAGCAGCTCTGCTGACCTGGTTCTCTCCCTCTAAAGCAGCACTGCTGACCTGGTTTCTCTGGCTCGACAGCAGCTCTGCTGACCTGGTTCTCTGGCTCTAAAGCAGCTCTGCTGACCTGGTTCTTAGGCTCTAGAGCAGCTCGGTTGACCCGGTTCTTAGGCTCTAGAGCAGCTCGGCTCACCCGGTTCTATGGCTCTAGAGCTGCTCTGCTGACCTGGTTCTCTGGCTCTAGAGCAGCTCTGCTGACCTGCTTTCTCTGGTTCTACAGCAACTCTGCTGACCTGGTTCTTTGGCTCTAGAGCAGCTCTGCTGGCCTGGTTCTTGGGCTCTAGAGCAGCTCTACTGACCTGGTTCTCTGGCTCTAAAGCAGCTCTGCTGACCTGTTCTATGGCTCTAAAGCAGCTCTGCTGACCTGGTTCTCTGGTTCTAAAGCAGCTCTGCTGACCTGGTTCTCTGGCTTTAAAGCAGTTCTGCTGACCTGGTTCTCTGGCTATAAAGCAGCTCTGCTGACCTGGTTCTCTGGCTCTAAAGCAGCTCTGCTGACCAGGTTCTCTGGCTCTAAAGCAGCTCTGGTGACCTGGTTCTCTGGCTCTAGAGCAGCTGTGCTGACCTGGTTCTCTGGCTCTAGAGCAGCTCTGCTGGCCTGGTTCTCTCTCTCTAAAGCAGCTCTGCTGACCTGGTTTCTCTGGCTCTACTGCAGCTCTGCTGACCTGGTTCTCTGGCTCTAAAGCAGCTCTGCTGGCCTGGTTCTTTGGCTCTAGAGCAGCTCTGCTGACCTGGTTCTTAGGCTCTAGAGCAGTTCTGCTGACCTGGTTCTCTCCTTCTAAAGCAGCTTGGCTGAACTACTTTCTCTGGCTCTACAACAACGCTGCTGACCTAGTTCTATGGCTCTAAAGCAGCTCTGCTGACCTGGTTCTCTGGCTCTAGAGCAGCTCTGCTGACCTGGTTCTTAGGCTCTACAGCAGCTTTACTGACCTGGTTCTCTGGCTCTAAAGCAGCTCTGCTGACCTGTTCTATGGCTCTAAAGCAGCTCTGCTGACCTGGTTCTCTGGCTCTAAAGCAGCTCTGCTGACCTGCTTCTCTGGCTCTAAAGCAGCTCTGCTGACCTGGTTCTATGGCTCTAGAGCAGCTCTACTGCCCTGGTTCTCTGGCTCTAAAGCAGCTCTGCTGACCTGGTTCTCTGGCTTTAGAGAAGCTGCGCTGACCGAGTTCTTAGGCTCTAAAGCAGCTCTGTTGACCTGGTTCTCTCCCTCTAAAGCAGCACTGCTGACCTGGTTTCTCTGGCTCGACATCAGCTCTGCTGACCTGGTTCTCTGGCTCTGAAGCAGCTCTGCTGACATGGTTCTTAGGCTCTAGAGCAGCTCGGTTGACCTGGTTCTTAGGCTCTAGAGCAGCTCGGCTGACTTGGTTCTATGGCTCTAGAGCTGCTCTGCTGACCTGGTTCTCTGGCTCTAGAGCAGCTCTGGTGACCTGCTTCCTCTGGTTCTACAGCAACTCGGCTGACCTGGTTCTATGGCTCTAAAGCATCTCTGCTGACCTGGTTCTTTGGCTCTAGAGCAGCTCTGCTGGCCTGGTTCTTGGGCTCTAGAGCAGCTCTACTGACCTGGTTCTCTGACTCTAAAGCAGCTCTGCTGACCTGTTCCATGGCTCTAAAGCAGCTCTGCTGACCTGGTTCTCTGATTCTAAAGCAGCCCTGATGACCTGCTTCTCTGGCTCTAAAGCAGCTCTGCTGGCCTGGTTCTATGGCTCTAGAGCAGTTCTGCTGACCTGGTTTCTCTGCCTCTAGAGCAGCTCTGCTGACCTGGTTCTCTGGCTCTAAAGCAGCTCTGCTGACCTAGTTCTCTGGCTCTAAAGCAGCTATGCTGACCTGGTTCTCTCCCTTAAAGCAGCTCTGCTGACTTGGTTTCTCTGGCTCCACAGCAGCTCTGCTGACCTTGTTCTCTGGCTCTAGAGCAGCTCTGCTGGCCTGGTTCTCTGGCTTTAAAGCAGTTCTGCTGACCTTGTTCTCTGGCTGTAAGGTCAGCTCTGCTGACCTGGTTTCTCTGACTCTACAGAAGCTCTGCTGACCTGGTTCTCTGCCTATTGAGCAGCCCTGCTGACCTGGTTCTTAGGCTCTAGAGCAGCCCTGCTGACCTGGTTCTCTGGCTATAAAGCAGCTCTGCTGATCTGGTTCTCTGGCTCTAAAGCAGCTCTGGTGACCGGGTTCTCTGGCTCTAGAGCAGATGTGCTGACCTGGTTCTCTGGCTCTAGAGCAGCTCTGCTGGCCTGGTTCTCTGGCTCTAAAGCAGCTCTGCTGACCTGGTTCTCTGGCTCTAGAGCAGCTCTGCTGACCTGGTTCTCTCCCTCTAAAGCAGCACTGTTGACCTGGTTTCTCTGGCTCCACAGCAGCTCTGCTGACCTGGTTCTCTGGCTCTAAAGCAGCTCTGCTGACCTGGTTCTTAGGCTCTAGAGCAGCTCGGTTGACCCGGTTCTTAGGCTCTAGAGCAGCTCGGCTCACTTGGTTCTATGGCTCTAGAGCTGCTCTGCTGACCTGGTTCTCTGGCTCTAGAGCAGCTCTGCTGACCTGCTTTCTCTGGTTCTACAGCAACTCTGCTGACCTGGTTCTTTGGCTCTAGAGCAGCTCTGCTGGCCTGGTTCTTGGGCTCTAGAGCAGCTCTACTGACCTGGTTCTCTGGCTCTAAAGCAGCTCTGCTGACCTGTTCTATGGCTCTAAAGCAGCTCTGCTGACCTGGTTCTCTGGTTCTAAAGCAGCTCTGCTGACCTGGTTCTCTGGCTTTAAAGCAGTTCTGCTGACCTGGTTCTCTGGCTATAAAGCAGCTCTGCTGACCTGGTTCTCTGGCTCTAAAGCAGCTCTGCTGACCAGGTTCTCTGGCTCTAAAGCAGCTCTGGTGACCTGGTTCTCTGGCTCTAGAGCAGCTGTGCTGACCTGGTTCTCTGGCTCTAGAGCAGGTCTGCTGGCCTGGTTCTCTGGCTTTAAAGCAGTTCTGCTGACCTCGTTCTCTGGCTGTAAAGCAGCTCTGCTGACCTGGTTTCTCTGACTCTACAGAAGCTCTGCTGACCTGGTTCTCTGCCTATTGAGCAGCCCTGCTGACCTGGTTCTTAGGCTCTAGAGCAGCCCTGCTGACCTGGTTCTCTCGCTATAAAGCAGCTCTGCTGATCTGGTTCTCTGGCTCTAAAGCAGCTCTGGTGACCTGGTTCTCTGGCTCTAGAGCACATGTGCTGACCTGGTTCTCTGGCTCTAGAGCAGCTCTGCTGGCCTGGTTCTCTGGCTCTAAAGCAGCTCTGCTGACCTGGTTCTCTGGCTCTAGAGCAGCTCTGCTGACCGGGTTCTTAGGCTCTAGAGCAGCTCTGCTGACCTGGTTCTCTCCCTCTAATGCAGCACTGCTGATCTGGTTTCTCTGGCTCGACAGCAGCTCTGCTGACCTGGTTCTCTGGCTCTAAAGCAGCTCTGCTGACCTGGTTCTTAGGCTCTAGAGCAGCTCGGTTGACCCGGTTCTTAGGCTCTAGAGCAGCTCGGCTGACTTGGTTCTATGGCTCTAGAGCTGCTCTGCTGACCTGGTTCTCTGGCTCTAGAGCAGCTCTGCTGACCTGCTTTCTCTGGTTCTACAGCAACTCTGCTGACCTGGTTCTTTGGCTCTAGAGCAGCTCTGTTGGCCTTGTTCTTGGCCTCTAGAGCAGCTCTACTGACCTGGTTCTCTGGCTCTAAAGCAGCTCTGCTGACCTGTTCTATGCCTCTAAAGCAGCTCTGCTGACCTGGTTCTCTGGTTCTAAAGCAGCTCTGCTGACCTGGTTCTCTGGCTTTAAAGCAGTTCTGCTGACCTGGTTCTCTGGCTATAAAGCAGCTCTGCTGACCTGGTTCTCTGGCTCTAAAGCAGCTCTGCTGACCAGGTTCTCTGGCTCTAAAGCAGCTCTGGTGACCTGGTTCTCTGGCTCTAGAGCAGCTGTGCTGACCTGGTTCTCTGGCTCTAGAGCAGCTCTGCTGGCCTGGTTCTCTCTCTCTAAAGCAGCTCTGCTGACCTGGTTTCTCTGGCTCTACTGCAGCTCTGCTGACCTGGTTCTCTGGCTCTAAAGCAGCTCTGCTGGCCTGGTTCTTTGGCACTAGAGCAGCTCTGCTGACCTGGTTCTTAGGCTCTAGAGCAGTTCTGCTGACCTGGTTCTCTCCCTCTAAAGCAGCTCTGCTGAACTACTTTCTCTGGCTCTACAGCAACGCTGCTGACCTAGTTCTATGGCTCTAAAGCAGCTCTGCTGACCTGGTTCTCTGGCTCTAGAGCAGCTCTGCTGACCTGGTTCTTAGGCTCTACAGCAGCTTTACTGACCTGGTTCTCTGGCTCTAAAGCAGCTCTGCTGACCTGTTCTATGGCTCTAAAGCAGCTCTGCTGACCTGGTTCTCTGGCTCTAAAGCAGCTCTGCTGACCTGCTTCTCTGGCTCTAAAGCAGCTCTGCTGACCTGGTTCTATGGCTCTAGAGCAGCTCTACTGCCCTGGTTCTCTGGCTCTAAAGCAGCTCTGCTGACCTGATTCTCTGGCTCTAGAGAAGCTGCGCTGACCGAGTTCTTAGGCTCTAAAGCAGCTCTGTTGACCTGGTTCTCTCCCTCTAAAGCAGCACTGCTGACCTGGTTTCTCTGGCTCGACATCAGCTCTGCTGACCTGGTTCTCGGGCTCTGAAGCAGCTCTGCTGACATGGTTCTTAGGCTCTAGAGCAGCTCGGTTGACCTGGTTCTTAGGCTCTAGAGCAGCTCGGCTGACTTGGTTCTATGGCTCTAGAGCTGCTCTGCTGACCTGGTTCTCTGGCTCTAGAGCAGCTCTGGTGACCTGCTTCCTCTGGTTCTACAGCAACTCGGCTGACCTGGTTCTATGGCTCTAAAGCAGCTCTGCTGACCTGGTTCTTTGGCTCTAGATCAGCTCTGCTGGCCTGGTTCTTGGGCTCTAGAGCAGCTCTACTGACCTGGTTCTCTGACTCTAAAGCAGCTCTGCTGACCTGTTCCATGGCTCTAAAGCAGCTCTGCTGACCTGGTTCTCTGATTCTAAAGCAGCTCTGATGACCTGCTTCTCTGGCTCTAAAGCAGCTCTGCTGGCCTGGTTCTATGGCTCTAGAGCAGTTCTGCTGACCTGGTTTCTCTGCCTCTAGAGCAGCTCTGCTGACCTAGTTCTCTGGCTCTAAAGCAGCTCTGCTGACCTAGTTCTCTGGCTCTAAAGCAGCTATGCTGACCTGGTTCTCTCCCTTAAAGCAGCTCTGCTGACTTGGTTTCTCTGGTTCCACAGCAGCTCTGCTGACCTTGTTCTCTGGCTCTAGAGCAGCTCTGCTGGCCTGGTTCTCTGGCTTTAAAGCAGTTCTGCTGACCTCGTTCTCTGGCTGTAAGGTCAGCTCTGCTGACCTGGTTTCTCTGACTCTACAGAAGCTCTGCTGACCTGGTTCTCTGCCTATTGAGCAGCCCTGCTGACCTGGTTCTTAGGCTCTAGAGCAGCCCTGCTGACCTGGTTCTCTGGCTATAAAGCAGCTCTGCTGATCTGGTTCTCTGGCTCTAAAGCAGCTCTGGTGACCGGGTTCTCTGGCTCTAGAGAAGATGTGCTGACCTGGTTCTCTGGCTCTAGAGCAGCTCTGCTGGCCTGGTTCTCTGGCTCTAAAGCAGTTCTGCTGACCTGGTTTTCTGGCTCTAGAGCAGCTCTGCTGACCTGGTTCTCTCCCTCTAAAGCAGCACTGCTGACCTGGTTTCTCTGGCTCGACAGCAGCTCTGCTGACCTGGTTCTCTGGCTCTAAAGCAGCTCTGCTGACCTGGTTCTTAGGCTCTAGAGCAGCTCAGTTGACCCGGTTCTTAGGCTCTAGAGCAGCTCGGCTCACTTGGTTCTATGGCTCTAGAGCTGCTCTGCTGACCTGGTTCTCTGGCTCTAGAGCAGCTCTGCTGACCTGCTTTCTCTGGTTCTACAGCAACTCTGCTGACCTGGTTCTTTGGCTCTAGAGCAGCTCTCCTGGCCTGGTTCTTGGGCTCTAGAGCAGCTCTACTGACCTGGTTCTCTGGCTCTAAAGCAGCTCTGCTGACCTGTTCTATGGCTCTAAAGCAGCTCTGCTGACCTGGTTCTCTGGTTCTAAAGCAGCTCTGCTGACCTGGTTCTCTGGCTTTAAAGCAGTTCTGCTGACCTGGTTCTCTGGCTATAAAGCAGCTCTGCTGACCTGGTTCTCTGGCTCTAAAGCAGCTCTGCTGACCAGGTTCTCTGGCTCTAAAGCAGCTCTGGTGACCTGGTTCTCTGGCTCTAGAGCAGCTGTGCTGACCTGGTTCTCTGGCTCTAGAGCAGCTCTGCTGGCCTGGTTCTCTCTCTCTAAAGCAGCTCTGCTGACCTGGTTTCTCTGGCTCTACTGCAGCTCTGCTGACCTGGTTCTCTGGCTCTAAAGCAGCTACGCTGGCCTGGTTCTTTGGCTCTAGAGCAGCTCTGCTGACCTGGTTCTTAGGCTCTAGAGCAGCTCTGCTGACCTGGTTCTTTCCCTCTAAAGCAGCTCTGCTGAACCGCTTTCTCTGGCTCTACAGCAAAGCTGCTGACCTAGTTCTATGGCTCTAAAGCAGCTCTGCTGACCTGGTTCTCTGGCTCTAGAGCAGCTCTGCTGACCTGCTTCCTCTTGTTCTACAGCAACTCTGCTGACCTGGTTCTATGGCTCTAAAGCAGCTCTGCTGACCTGGTTCTTTGGCTCTAGAGCAGCTCTGCTGGCCTGGTTCTTGGGCTCTAGAGCAGCTCTACTGACCTGGTTCTCTGACTCTAAAGCAGCTCTGCTGACCTGTTCTATGGCTCTAAAGCAGCTCTGCTGACCTGGTTCTCTGATTCTAAAGCAGCTCTGATGACCTGCTTCTCTGGCTCTAAAGCAGCTCTGCTGGCCTGGTTCTATGGCTCTAGAGCAGTTCTGCTGACCTGGTTTCTCTGCCTCTAGAGCAGCTCTGCTGACCTGGTTCTCTGGCTCTAAAGCAGCTCTGCTGACCTAGTCCACTGGCTCTAAAGCAGCTATGCTGACCTGGTTCTCTCCCTTAAAGCAGCTCTGCTGACCTGGTTTCTCTGGCTCCACAGCAGCTCTGCTGACCTGGTTCTCTGGCTCTAGAGCAGCTCTGCTGGCCTGGTTCTCTGGCTTTAAAGCAGTTCTACTGACCTCTTTCTCTGGCTGTAAAGCAGCTCTGCTGACCTGGTTTCTCTGACTCTACAGAAGCTCTGCTAACCTGGTTCTCTGCCTATTGAGCAGCCCTGCTGACCTGGTTCTTAGGCTCTAGAGCAGCCCTGCTGACCTGGTTCTCTGGCTATAAAGCAGCTCTGCTGATCTGGTTCTCTGGCTCTAAAGCAGCTGTGCTGACCGGGTTCTTAGGCTCTAGAGCAGCTCTGCTGACGTGGTTCTCTCCCTCTAAAGCAGCACTGCTAACCTGGTTTCTCTGCCTCGACAGCAGCTCTGCTGACCTGGTTCTCTGGCTCTAAAGCAGCTCTGCTGACCTGGTTCTTAGGCTCTAGAGCAGCTCGGTTGACCCGGTTCTTAGGCTCTAGAGCAGCTCGGCTGACTTGGTTCTATGGCTCTAGAGCTGCTCTGCTGACCTGGTTCTCTGGCTCTAGAGCAGCTCTGCTGACCTGCTTTTTCTGGTTCTACAGCAACTCTGCTGACCTGGTTCTTTGGCTCTAGAGCAGCTCTGCTGGCCTGGTTCTTGGGCTCTAGAGCAGCTCTACTGACCTGGTTCTCTGGCTCTAAATCAGCTCTGCTGACCTGTTCTATGGCTCTAAAGCAGCTCTGCTGACCTGGTTCTCTGGTTCTAAAGCAGCTCTGCTGACCTGGTTCTCTGGCTTTAAAGCAGTTCTGCTGACCTGGTTCTCTGGCTATAAAGCAGCTCTGCTGACCTGGTCCTCTGGCTCTAAAGCAGCTCTGGTGACCTGGTTCTCTGGCTCTAGAGCAGCTGTGCTGACCTGGTTCTCTGGCTCTAGAGCAGCTCTGCTGGCCTGGTTCTCTCTCTCTAAAGCAGCCCTGCTGACCTGGTTTCTCTGGCTCTACTGCAGCTCTGCTGACCTGTTTCTCTGGCTCTAAAGCAGCTTTGCTGGCCTGGTTCTTTGGCTCTAGAGCAGCTTTGCTGACCTTGTTCTTAGGCTCTAGAGCAGTTCTGCTGACCTGGTTCTCTCCCTCTAAAGCAGCTCTGCTGAACTGCTTTCTCTGGCTCTACAGCATCGCTGTTGACCTAGTTCTATGGCTCTAGAGCACCTCTACTGACCTGGTTCTCTGGCTCTAAAGCAGCTCTGCTGACCTGTTCTATGGCTCTAAAGCAGCTCTGCTGACCTGGTTCTCTGGTTCTAAAGCAGCTCTGCTGACCTGGTTCTCTGGCTTTAAAGCAGTTCTGCTGACCTGGTTCTCTGGCTATCAAGCAGCTCTGCTGACCTAGTTCTATGGCTCTAAAGCAGCTCTGCTGACCTGGTTCTCTGGCTCTAGAGCAGCTCTGCTGACCTGGTTCTTAGGCTCTACAGCAGCTTTACTGACCTGGTTCTCTGGCTCTAAAGCAGCTCTGCTGACCTGTTCTATGGCTCTAAAACAGCTCTGCTGACCTGGTTCTCTGGCTCTAAAGCAGCTCTGCTGACCTGCTTCTCTGGCTCTAAAGCAGCTCTGCTGACCTGGTTCTATGGCTCTAGAGCAGCTCTACTGCCCTGGTTCTCTGGCTCTAAAGCAGCTCTGCTGACCTGGTTCTCTGGCTCTAGAGAAGCTGTGCTGACCGAGTTCTTAGGCTCTAAAGCAGCTCTGTTGACCTGGTTCTCTCCCTCTAAAGCAGCACTGCTGACCTGGTTTCTCTGGCTCGACATCAGCTCTGCTGACCTGGTTCTCTGGCTCTGAAGCAGCTCTGCTGACATGGTTCTTAGGCTCTAGAGCAGCTCGGTTGACCTGGTTCTTAGGCTCTAGAGCAGCTCGGCTGACTTGGTTCTATGGCTCTAGAGCTGCTCTGCTGACCTGGTTCTCTGGCTCTAGAGCAGCTCTGGTGACCTGCTTCCACTGGTTCTACAGCAACTCGGCTGACCTGGTTCTATGGCTCTAAAGCAGCTCTGCTGACCTGGTTCTTTGGCTCTAGAGCAGCTCTGCTGGCCTGGTTCTTGGGCTCTAGAGCAGCTCTACTGACCTGGTTCTCTGACTCTAAAGCAGCTCTGCTGACCTGTTCCATGGCTCTAAAGCAGCTCTGCTGACCTGGTTCTCTGATTCTAAAGCAGCTCTGATGACCTGCTTCTCTGGCTCTAAAGCAGCTCTGCTGGCCTGGTTCTATGGCTCTAGAGCAGTTCTGCTGACCTGGTTTCTCTGCCTCTAGAGCAGCTCTGCTGACCTGGTTCTCTGGCTCTAAAGCAGCTCTGCTGACCTAGTTCTCTGGCTCTAAAGCAGCTATGCTGACCTGGTTCTCTCCCTTAAAGCAGCTCTGCTGACTTGGTTTCTCTGGCTCCACAGCAGCTCTGCTGACCTTGTTCTCTGGCTCTAGAGCAGATCTGCTGGCCTGGTTCTCTGGCTTTAAAGCAGCCTGCTGACCTCGTTCTCTGGCTGTAAGGTCAGCTCTGCTGACCTGGTTTCTCTGACTCTACAGAAGCTCTGCTGACCTGGTTCTCTGCCTATTGAGCAGCCCTGCTGACCTGGTTCTTAGGCTCTAGAGCAGCCCTGCTGACCTGGTTCTCTGGCTATAAAGCAGCTCTGCTGATCTGGTTCTCTGGCTCTAAAGCAGCTCTGGTGACCGGGTTCTCTGGCTCTAGAGCAGATGTGCTGACCTGGTTCTCTGGCTCTAGAGCAGCTCTGCTGGCCTGGTTCTCTGGCTCTAAAGCAGCTCTGCTGACATGGTTCTCTGGCTCTAGAGCAGCTCTGCTGACCTGGTTCTCTCCCTCTAAAGCAGCACTGCTGACCTGGTTTCTCTGGCTCGACAGCAGCTCTGCTGACCTGGTTCTCTGGCTCTAAAGCAGCTCTGCTGACCTGGTTCTTAGGCTCTAGAGCAGCTCGGTTGACCCGGTTCTTAGGCTCTAGAGCAGCTCGGCTCACTTGGTTCTATGGCTCTAGAGCTGCTCTGCTGACCTGGTTCTCTGGCTCTAGAGCAGCTCTGCTGACCTGCTTTCTCTGGTTCTACAGCAACTCTGCTGACCTGGTTCTTTGGCTCTAGAGCAGCTCTGCTGGCCTGGTTCTTGGGCTCTAGAGCAGCTCTACTGACCTGGTTCTCTGGCTCTAAAGCAGCTCTGCTGACCTGTTCTATGGCTCTAAAGCAGCTCTGCTGACCTGGTTCTCTGGTTCTAAAGCAGCTCTGCTGACCTGGTTCTCTGGCTTTAAAGCAGTTCTGCTGACCTGGTTCTCTGGCTATAAAGCAGCTCTGCTGACCTGGTTCTCTGGCTCTAAAGCAGCTCTGCTGACCAGGTTCTCTGGCTCTAAAGCAGCTCTGGTGACCTGGTTCTCTGGCTCTAGAGCAGCTGTGCTGACCTGGTTCTCTGGCTCTAGAGCAGCTCTGCTGGCCTGGTTCTCTCTCTCTAAAGCAGCTCTGCTGACCTGGTTTCTCTGGCTCTACTGCAGCTCTGCTGACCTGGTTCTCTGGCTCTAAAGCAGCTACGCTGGCCTGGTTCTTTGGCTCTAGAGCAGCTCTGCTGACCTGGTTCTTAGGCTCTAGAGCAGCTCTGCTGACCTGGTTCTTTCCCTCTAAAGCAGCTCTGCTGAACTGCTTTCTCTGGCTCTACAGCAAAGCTGCTGACCTAGTTCTATGGCTCTAAAGCAGCTCTGCCGACCTGGTTCTCTGGCTCTAGAGCAGCTCTGCTGACCTGCTTCCTCTTGTTCTACAGCAACTCTGCTGACCTGGTTCTATGGCTCTAAAGCAGCTCTGCTGACCTGGTTCTTTGGCTCTAGAGCAGCTCTGCTGGCCTGGTTCTTGGGCTCTAGAGCAGCTCTACTGACCTGGTTCTCTGACTCTAAAGCAGCTCTGCTGACCTGTTCTATGGCTCTAAAGCAGCTCTGCTGGCCTGGTTCTCTGATTCTAAAGCAGCTCTGATGACCTGCTTCTCTGGCTCTAAAGCAGCTCTGCTGGCCTGGTTCTATGGCTCTAGAGCAGTTCTGCTGACCTGGTTTCTCTGCCTCTAGAGCAGCTCTGCTGACCTGGTTCTCTGGCTCTAAAGCAGCTCTGCTGACCTAGTCCTCTGGCTCTAAAGCAGCTATGCTGACCTTGTTCTCTCCCTTAAAGCAGCTCTGCTGACCTGGTTTCTCTGGCTCCACAGCAGCTCTGCTGACCTGGTTCTCTGGCTCTAGAGCAGCTCTGCTGGACTGGTTCTCTGACTTTAAAGCAGTTCTGCTGACCTCTTTCTCTGGCTGTAAAGCAGCTCTGCGGACCTGGTTTCTCTGACTCTACAGAAGCTCTGCTGACCTGGTTCTCTGCCTATTGAGCAGCCCTGCTGACCTGGTTCTTAGGCTCTAGAGCAGCCCTGCTGACCTGGTTCTCTGGCTATAAAGCAGCTCTGCTGATCTGGTTCTCTGGCTCTAAAGCAGCTCTGGTGACCTGGTTCTCTGGCTCCAGAGCAGATGTGCTGACCTGGTTCTCTGGCTCTAGAGCAGCTCTGCTGGCCTGGTCCTCTGGCTCTAAAGCAGCTCTGCTGACCTGGTTCTCTGGCTCTAGAGCAGCTGTGCTGACCGGGTTCTAAGGCTCTAAAGCAGCTCTGCTGACGTGGTTCTCTCCCTCTAAAGCAGCACTGCTGACCTGGTTTCTCTGCCTCGACAGCAGCTCTGCTGACCTGGTTCTCTGGCTCTAAAGCAGCTCTGCTGACCTGGTTCTTAGGCTCTAGAGCAGCTCGGTTGACCCGGTTCTTAGGCTCTAGAGCAGCTCGGCTGACTTGGTTCTATGGCTCTAGAGCTGCTCTGCTGACCTGGTTCTCTGGCTCTAGAGCAGCTCTGCTGACCTGCTTTTTCTGGTTCTACAGCAACTCTGCTGACCTGGTTCTTTGGCTCTAGAGCAGCTCTGCTGGCCTGGTTCTTGGGCTCTAGAGCAGCTCTACTGACCTGGTTCTCTGGCTCTAAATCAGCTCTGCTGACCTGTTCTATGGCTCTAAAGCAGCTCTGCTGACCTGGTTCTCTGGTTCTAAAGCAGCTCTGCTGACCTGGTTCTCTGGCTTTAAAGCAGTTCTGCTGACCTGTTTCTCTGGCTATAAAGCAGCTCTGCTGACCAGGTTCTCTGGCTCTAAAGCAGCTCTGCTGACCAGGTTCTCTGGCTCTAAAGCAGCTCTGGTGACCTGATTCTCTGGCTCTAGAGCAGCTGTGCTGACCTGGTTCTCTGGCTCTAGAGCAGCTCTGCTGGCCTGGTTCTCTCTCTCTAAAGCAGCCCTGCTGACCTGGTTTCTCTGGCTCTACTGCAGCTCTGCTGACCTGGTTCTCTGGCTCTAAAGCAGCTTTGCTGGCCTGGTTCTTTTGCTCTAGAGCAGCTTTGCTGACCTGGTTCTTAGGCTCTAGAGCAGTTCTGCTGACCTGGTTCTCTCCCTCTAAAGCAGCTCTGCTGAACTGCTTTCTCTGGCTCTACAGCATCGCTGCTGACCTAGTTCTATGGCTCTAGAGCACCTCTACTGACCTGGTTCTCTGGCTCTAAAGCAGCTCTGCTGACCTGTTCTATGGCTCTAAAGCAGCTCTGCTGACCTGGTTCTCTGGTTCTAAAGCAGCTCTGCTGACCTGGTTCTCTGGCTTTAAAGCAGTTCTGCTGACCTGGTTCTCTGGCTATAAAGCAGCTCTGCTGACCTGGTTCTCTGGCTCTAAAGCAGCTCTGCTGACCAGGTTATCTGGCTCTAAAGCAGCTCTGGTGACCTGGTTCTCTGGCTCTAGAGCAGCTGTGCCGACCTGGTTCTCTGGCTCTAGAGCAGCTCTGCTGGCCTGGTTCTCTCTCTCTAAAGCAGCTCTGCTGACCTGGTTTCTCTGGCTCTACTGCAGCTCTGCTGACCTGGTTCTCTGGCTCTAAAGCAGCTCTGCTGGCCTGGTTCTTTGGCTCTAGAGCAGCTCTGCTGACCTGGTTCTTAGGCTCTAGAGCAGCTCTGCTGACCTGGTTCTCTCCCTCTAAAGCAGCTCTGCTGAACTGCTTTCTCTGGCTCTACAGCAACGCTGCTGACCTAGTTCTATGGCTCTAAAGCAGCTCTGCTGACCTGGTTCTCTGGCTCTAGAGCAGCTTTGCTGACCTGCTTCCTCTGGTTCTACAGCAACTCTGCTGACCTGGTTCTATGGCTCTAAAGCAGCTCTGCTGACCTGGTTCTTTGGCTCTAGAGCAGCTCTGCTGGCCTGGTTCTTGGGCTCTAGAGCAGCTCTACTGACCTGGTTCTCTGACTCTAAAGCAGCTCTGCTGACCTGTTCTATGGCTCTAAAGCAGCTCTGCTGACCTGGTTCTCTGATTCTAAAGCAGCTCTGATGACCTGGTTCTGAGGCTCTAGAGCAGCTCTGCTGACCTGGTTCTCTGATTCTAAAGCAGCTCTGCTAACCTGGTTCTCTGGCTTTAAAGCAGCTCTGCTGACCTGGTTCTTAGGCTCTAGAGCAGCTCGGTTGACCTGGTTCTTAGGATCTAGAGCAGCTCGGCTGACTTGGTTCTCTGGCTCTAGAGCAGCTCTGCTGACCTGGTTCTCTGGCTCTAGAGCAGCTCTGCTGACCTGCTTCCTTTGGTTCTACAGCAACTCTGCTGACCTGGTTCTATGGCTCTAAAGCAGCTCTGGTGACCTGGTTCTCTGGCTCTAGAGCAGCTGTGCCGACCTGGTTCTCTGGCTCTAGAGCAGCTCTGCTGGCCTGGTTCTCTCTCTCTAAAGCAGCTCTGCTGACCTGGTTTCTCTGGCTCTACTGCAGCTCTGCTGACCTGGTTCTCTGGCTCTAAAGCAGCTCTGCTGGCCTGGTTCTTTGGCTCTAGAGCAGCTCTGCTGACCTGGTTCTTAGGCTCTAGAGCAGCTCTGCTGACCTGGTTCTCTCCCTCTAAAGCAGCTCTGCTGAACTGCTTTCTCTGGCTCTACAGCAACGCTGCTGACCTAGTTCTATGGCTCTAAAGCAGCTCTGCTGACCTGGTTCTCTGGCTCTAGAGCAGCTTTGCTGACCTGCTTCCTCTGGTTCTACAGCAACTCTGCTGACCTGGTTCTATGGCTCTAAAGCAGCTCTGCTGACTTGGTTCTTTGGCTCTAGAGCAGCTCTGCTGGCCTGGTTCTTGGGCTCTAGAGCAGCTCTACTGACCTGGTTCTCTGACTCTAAAGCAGCTCTGCTGACCTGTTCTATGGCTCTAAAGCCGTTCTGCTGACCTGGTTCTCTGATTCTAAAGCAGCTCTGATGACCTGGTTCTGAGGCTCTAGAGCAGCTCTGCTGACCTGGTTCTCTGATTCTAAAGCAGCTCTGCTAACCTGGTTCTCTTGCTTTAAAGCAGCTCTGCTGACCTGGTTCTTAGGCTCTAGAGCAGCTCGTTGACCTGGTTCTTAGGATCTAGAGCAGCTCGGCTGACTTGGTTCTCTGGCTCTAGAGCAGCTCTGCTGACCTGGTTCTCTGGCTCTAGAGCAGCTCTGCTGACCTGCTTCCTTTGGTTCTACAGCAACTCTGCTGACCTGGTTCTATGGCTCTAAAGCAGCTCTGCTGACCTGGTTCTTTGGCTCTAGAGCAGCTCTACTGGCCTAGTTCTTGGGCTCTAGAGCAGCTCTACTGACCTGGTTCTCTGACTCTAAAGCAGCTCTGCTGACCTGTTCTATGGCTCTAAAGCAGCTCTGCTGACCTGGTTCTCTGGTTCTAAAGCAGCTCTGATGACCTGCTTCTCTGGCTCTAAAGCAGCTCTGCTGGCCTGGTTCTATGGCTCTAGAGCAGTTCTGTTGACCTGGTTTCTCTGCCTCTAGAGCAGCACTGCTGACCTGGTTCTCTGGCTCTAAAGCAGCTCTGCTGACCTAGTTCTCTGGCTCTAAAGCAGCTATGCTGACCTGGTTCTCTCCCTTAAAGCAGCTCTGCTGACTTGGTTTCTCTGGCTCCACAGCAGCTCTGCTGACCTTGTTCTCTGGCTCTAGAGCAGCTCTGTTGGCCTGGTTCTCTGGCTTTAAAGCAGTTCTGCTGACCTCGTTCTCTGGCTGTAAGGTCAGCTCTGCTGACCTGGTTTCTCTGACTCTACAGAAGCTCTGCTGACCTGGTTCTCTGCCTATTGAGCAGCCCTGCTGACCTGGTTCTTAGGCTCTAGAGCAGCCCTGCTGACCTGGTTCTCTGGCTATAAAGCAGCTCTGCTGATCTGGTTCTCTGGCTCTAAAGCAGCTCTCGTGACCTGGTTCTCTGGCTCTAGAGCAGATGTGCTGACCTGGTTCTCTGGCTCTAGAGCAGCTCTGTTGGCCTGGTTCTCTGGCTTCAAAGCAGTTCTGCTGACCTCGTTCTCTGGCTGTAAAGCAGCTCTGCTGACCTGGTTTCTCTGACTCTACAGAAGCTCTGCTGACCTGGTTCTCTGGCTCTAGAGCAGCTCTGCCGGCCTGGTTCTCTGGCTCTAAAGCAGCTCTGCTGACCTGGTTCTCTGGCTCTAAAGCAGCTCTGCTGACCTGGTTCTCTGGCTCTAGAGCAGCCGTGCTGACCGGGTTCTTAGGCTCTAAAGCAGCTCTGCTGACCTAGTTCTCTGGCTCTAAAGCAGCTATGCTGACCTGGTTCTCTCCCTTAAAGCAGCTCTGCTGACTTGGTTTCTCTGGCTCCACAGCAGCTCTGCTGACCTTGTTCTCTGGCTCTAGAGCAGCTCTGTTGGCCTGGTTCTCTGGCTTTAAAGCAGTTCTGCTGACCTCGTTCTCTGGCTGTAAGGTCAGCTCTGCTGACCTGGTTTCTCTGACTCTACAGAAGCTCTGCTGACCTGGTTCTCTGCCTATTGAGCAGCCCTGCTGACCTGGTTCTTAGGCTCTAGAGCAGCCCTGCTGACCTGGTTCTCTGGCTTTAAAGCAGCTCTGCTGATCTGGTTCTCTGGCTCTAAAGCAGCTCTCGTGACCTGGTTCTCTGGCTCTAGAGCAGATGTGATGACCTGGTTCTCTGGCTCTAGAGCAGCTCTGCTGGCCTGGTTCTCTGGCTCTAAAGCAGCTCTGCTGACCTGGTTCTCTGGCTCTAGAGCAGCTGTGCTGACCGGGTTCTTAGGCTCTAGAGCAGCTCTGCTGACCTGGTTCTCTCCCTCTAAAGCAGCACTGCTGACCTGGTTTCTCTGGCTCGACAGCAGCTCTGCTGACCTGGTTCTCTGGCTCTAAAGCAGCTCTGCTGACCTGGTTCTTAGGCTCTAGAGCAGCTCGGTTGACCCAGTTCTTAGGCTCTAGAGCAGCTCGGCTGACTTGGTTCTATGGCTCTAGAGCTGCTCTGCTGACCTGGTTCTCTGGCTCTAGAGCAGCTCTGCTGACCTGCTTTCTCTGGTTCTACAGCAACTCTGCTGATCTGGTTCTTTGGCTCTAAAGCAGCTCTGCTGACCTGTTCTATGGCTCTAAAGCAGCTCTGCTGACCTGGTTCTCTGGCTTTAAAGCAGTTCTGCTGACCTGGTTCTCTGGCTATAAAGCAGCTCTGCTGACCTGTTCTATGGCTCTAAAGCAGCTCTGCTGACCTGGTTCTCTTTCTTTAAAGCAGTTCTGCTGACCTGGTTCTCTGGCTATAAAGCAGCTCTGCTGACCTGGTTCTCTGGCTCTAAAGCAGCTCTGCTGACCAGGTTCTCTGGCTAGAAAGCAGCTCTGGTGACCTGGTTCTCTGGCTCTAGAGCAGCTGTGCTGACCTGGTTCTCTGGCTCTAGAGCAGCTCTGCTTGCCTGGTTCTCTCTCTCTAAAGCAGCTCTGCTGACCTGGTTTCTCTGGCTCTACTGCAGCTCTGCTGACCTGGTTCTCTGGCTCTAAAGCAGCTCTGCTGGCCTGGTTCTTTGGCTCTAGAGCAGCTCTGCTGACCTGGTTCTTAGGCTCTAGAGCAGTTCTGCTGACCTGGTTCTCTCCCTCTAAAGCAGCTCTGCTGAACTACTTTCTCTGGCTCTACAGCAACGCTGCTGACCTAGTTCTATGGCTCTAAAGCAGCTCTGCTGACCTGGTTCTCTGGCTCTAGAGCAGCTCTGCTGACCTGGTTCTTAGGCTCTACAGCAGCTTTACTGACCTGGTTCTCTGGCTCTAAAGCAGCTCTGCTGACCTGTTCTATGGCTCTAAAGCAGCTCTGCTGACCTGGTTCTCTGGCTCTAAAGCAGCTCTGCTGACCTGCTTCTCTGGCTCTAAAGCAGCTCTGCTGACCTGGTTCTATGGCTCTAGAGCAGCTCTACTGCCCTGGTTCTCTGGCTCTAAAGCAGCTCTGCTGACCTGGTTCTCTGGCTCTAGAGAAGCTGCGCTGACCGAGTTCTTAGGCTCTAAAGCAGCTCTGTAGACCTGGTTCTCTCCCTCTAAAGCAGCACTGCTGACCTGGTTTCTCTGGCTCGACATCAGCTCTGCTGACCTGGTTCTCTGGCTCTGAAGCAGCTCTGCTGACATGGTTCTTAGGCTCTAGAGCAGCTCGGTTGACCTGGTTCTTAGGCTCTAGAGCAGCTTGGCTGACTTGAGTCTATGGCTCTAGAGCTGCTCTGCTGACCTGGTTCTCTGGCTCTAGAGCAGCTCTGGTGACCTGCTTCCTCTGGTTCTACAGCAACTCGGCTGACCTGGTTCTATGGCTCTAAAGCAGCTCTGCTGACCTGGTTCTTTGGCTCTAGAGCAGCTCTGCTGGCCTGGTTCTTGGGCTCTAGAGCAGCTCTACTGACCTGGTTCTCTGACTCTAAAGCAGCTCTGCTGACCTGTTCTATGGCTCTAAAGCAGCTCTGCTGACCTGGTTCTCTGATTCTAAAGCAGCTCAGATGACCTGCTTCTCTGGCTCTAAAGCAGCTCTGCTAGCCTGGTTCTATGGCTCTAGAGCAGTTCTGCTGACCTGGTTTCTCTGCCTCTAGAGCAGCTCTGCTGACCTGGTTCTCTGGCTCTAAAGCAGCTCTGCTGACCTAGTTGTCTGGCTCTAAAGCGACCTGGTTCTCTCCCTCTAAAGCTGCTCTGCTGACCTGGTTCTCTGGCTTTAAAGCAGTTCTGCTGACCTCGTTCTCTGGCTGTAAAGCAGCTCTGCTGACCTGGTTTCTCTGACTCTACAGAAGCTCTGCTGACCTGGTTCTCTGCCTATTGAGCAGCCCTGCTGACCTGGTTCTTAGGCTCTAGAGCAGCCCTGCTGACCTGGTTCTCTGACTCTAAAGCAGCTCTGCTGACCTAGTTCTCTGGCTCTAAAGCAGCTATGCTGACCTGGTTCTCTCCCTCTAAAGCTGCTCTGCTGACCTGGTTTCTCTGGCTCCACAGCAGCTCTGCTGGCCTGGTTCTCTGGCTCTAAAGCAGCTCTGCTGGCCTGGTTCTCTGGCTTTAAAGCAGTTCTGCTGACCTCGTTCTCTGGCTGTAAAGCAGATCTGCTGACCTGGTTTCTCTGACTCTACAGAAGCTCTGCTGACCTGGTTCTCTGCCTATTGAGCAGCCCTGCTGACCTGGTTCTTAGGCTCTAGAGCAGCCCTGCTGACCTGGTTCTCTGGCTATAAAGCAGCTCTGCTGACCTGGTTCTCTGGCTCTAAAGCAGCTCTGGTGACCTGGTTCTCTGGCTCTAGAGCAGCTGTGCTGACCTGGTTCTCTGGCTCTAGAGCAGCTCTGCTGGCCTGGTTCTCTGGCTCTAAAGCAGCTCTGCTGACCTGGTTCTCTGGCTTTAAAGCAGTTCTGCTGACCTGGTTCTCTGGCTATAAAGCAGCTCTGCTGACCTGGTTCTCTGGCTCTAAAGCAGCTCTGCTGACCAGGTTCTCTGGCTAGAAAGCAGCTCTGGTGACCTGGTTCTCTGGCTCTAGAGCAGCTGTGCTGACCTGGTTCTCTGGCTCTAGAGCAGCTCTGCTTGCCTGGTTCTCTCTCTCTAAATCAGCTCTGCTGACCTGGTTTCTCTAGCTCTACTGCAGCTCTGCTGACCTGGTTCTCTGGCTCTAAAGCAGCTCTGCTGGCCTGGTTCTTTGGCTCTAGAGCAGCTCTGCTGACCTGGTTCTTAGGCTCTAGAGCAGTTCTGCTGACCTGGTTCTCTCCCTCTAAAGCAGCTCTGCTGAACTACTTTCTCTGGCTCTACAGCAACGCTGCTGACCTAGTTCTATGGCTCTAAAGCAGCTCTGCTGACCTGGTTCTCTGGCTCTAGAGCAGCTCTGCTGACCTGGTTCTTAGGCTCTACAGCAGCTTTACTGACCTGGTTCTCTGGCTCTAAAGCAGCTCTGCTGACCTGTTCTATGGCTCTAAAGCAGCTCTGCTGACCTGGTTCTCTGGCTCTAAAGCAGCTCTGCTGACCTGGTTCTCTGGCTCTAGAGAAGCTGCGCTGACCGAGTTCTTAGGCTCTAAAGCAGCTCTGTTGACCTGGTTCTCTCCCTCTAAAGCAGCACTGCTGACCTGGTTTCTCTGGCTCGACATCAGCTCTGCTGACCTGGTTCTCTGGCTTTGAAGCAGCTCTGCTGACATGGTTCTTAGGCTCTAGAGCAGCTCGGTTGACCTGGTTCTTAGGCTCTAAAGCAGCTTGGCTGACTTGGTTCTATGGCTCTAGAGCTGCTCTGCTGACCTGGTTCTCTGGCTCTACAGCAGCTCTGGTGACCTGCTTCCTCTGGTTCTACAGCAACTCGGCTGACCTGGTTCTATGGCTCTAAAGCAGCTCTGCTGATCTGGTTCTTTGGCTCTAGAGCAGCTCTGCTGGCCTGGTTCTTGGGCTCTAGAGCAGCTCTACTGACCTGGTTCTCTGACTCTAAAGCAGCTCTGCTGACCTGTTCTATGGCTCTAAAGCAGCTCTGCTGACCTGGTTCTCTGATTCTAAAGCAGCTCAGATGACCTGCTTCTCTGGCTCTAAAGCAGCTCTGCTAGCCTGGTTCTATGGCTCTAGAGCAGTTCTGCTGACCTGGTTTCTCTGCCTCTAGAGCAGCTCTGCTGACCTGGTTCTCTGGCTCTAAAGCAGCTCTGCTGACCTAGTTGTCTGGCTCTAAAGCGACCTGGTTCTCTCCCTCTAAAGCTGCTCTGCTGACCTGGTTCTCTGGCTTTAAAGCAGTTCTGCTGACCTCGTTCTCTGGCTGTAAAGCAGCTCTGCTGACCTGGTTTCTCTGACTCTACAGAAGCTCTGCTGACCTGGTTCTCTGCCTATTGAGCAGCCCTGCTGACCTGGTTCTTAGGCTCTAGAGCAGCCCTGCTGACCTGGTTCTCTGGCTCTAAAGCAGCTCTGCTGACCTAGTTCTCTGGCTCTAAAGCAGCTATGCTGACCTGGTTCTCTCCCTCTAAAGCTGCTCTGCTGACCTGGTTTCTCTGGCTCCACAGCAGCTCTGCTGGCCTGGTTCTCTGGCTCTAAAGCAGCTCTGCTGGCCTGGTTCGTTGGCTTTAAAGCAGTTCTGCTGACCTCGTTCTATGGCTGTAAAGCAGCTCTGCTGACCTGGTTTCTCTGACTCTACAGAAGCTCTGCTGACCTGGTTCTCTGCCTATTGAGCAGCCCTGCTGACCTGGTTCTTACGCTCTAGAGCAGCCCTGCTGACCTGGTTCTCTGGCTATAAAGCAGCTCTGCTGACCTGGTTCTCTGGCTCTAAAGCAGCTCTGGTGACCTGGTTCTCTGGCTCTAGAGCAGCTGTGCTGACCTGGTTCTCTGGCTCTAGAGCAGCTCTGCTGGCCTGGTTCTCTGGCTCTAAAGCAGCTCTGCTGACCTGGTTCTCTGGCTTTAAAGCAGTTCTGCTGACCTGGTTCTCTGGCTATAAAGCAGCTCTGCTGACCTGGTTCTCTGGCTCTAAAGCAGCTCTGCTGACCAGGTTCTCTGGCTAGAAAGCAGCTCTGGTGACCTGGTTCTCTGGCTCTAGAGCAGCTGTGCTGACCTGGTTCTCTGGCTCTAGAGCAGCTCTGCTTGCCTGGTTCTCTCTCTCTAAAGCAGCTCTGCTGACCTGGTTTCTCTGGCTCTACTGCAGCTCTGCTGACCTGGTTCTCTGGCTCTAAAGCAGCTCTGCTGGCCTGGTTCTTTGGCTCTAGAGCAGCTCTGCTGACCTGGTTCTTAGGCTCTAGAGCAGTTCTGCTGACCTGGTTCTCTCCCTCTAAAGCAGCTCTGCTGAACTACTTTCTCTGGCTCTACAGCAACGCTGCTGACCTAGTTCTATGGCTCTAAAGCAGCTCTGCTGACCTGGTTCTCTGGCTCTAGAGCAGCTCTGCTGACCTGGTTCTTAGGCTCTACAGCAGCTTTACTGACCTGGTTCTCTGGCTCTAAAGCAGCTCTGCTGACCTGTTCTATGGCTCTAAAGCAGCTCTGCTGACCTGGTTCTCTGGCTCTAAAGCAGCTCTGCTGACCTGCTTCTCTGGCTCTAAAGCAGCTCTGCTGACCTGGTTCTATGGCTCTAGAGCAGCTCTACTGCCCTGGTTCTCTGGCTCTAAAGCAGCTCTGCTGACCTGGTTCTCTGGCTCTAGAGAAGCTGCGCTGACCGAGTTCTTAGGCTCTAAAGCAGCTCTGTTGACCTGGTTCTCTCCCTCTAAAGCAGCACTGCTGACCTGGTTTCTCTGGCTCGACATCAGCTCTGCTGACCTGGTTCTCTGGCTTTGAAGCAGCTCTGCTGACATGGTTCTTAGGCTCTAGAGCAGCTCGGTTGACCTGGTTCTTAGGCTCTAGAGCAGCTTGGCTGACTTGGTTCTATGGCTCTAGAGCTGCTCTGCTGACCTGGTTCTCTGGCTCTACAGCAGCTCTGGTGGCCTGCTTCCTCTGGTTCTACAGCAACTCGGCTGACCTGGTTCTATGGCTCTAAAGCAGCTCTGCTGGCCTGGTTCTTGGGCTCTAGAGCAGCTCTACTGACCTGGTTCTCTGACTCTAAAGCAGCTCTGCTGACCTGTTCTATGGCTCTAAAGCAGCTCTGCTGACCTGGTTCTCTGATTCTAAAGCAGCTCAGATGACCTGCTTCTCTGGCTCTAAAGCAGCTCTGCTAGCCTGGTTCTATGGCTCTAGAGCAGTTCTGCTGACCTGGTTTCTCTGCCTCTAGAGCAGCTCTGCTGACCTGGTTCTCTGGCTCTAAAGCAGCTCTGCTGACCTAGTTGTCTGGCTCTATAGCGACCTGGTTCTCTCCCTCTAAAGCTGCTCTGCTGACCTGGTTCTCTGGCTTTAAAGCAGTTCTGCTGACCTCGTTCTCTGGCTGTAAAGCAGCTCTGCTGACCTGGTTTCTCTGACTCTACAGAAGCTCTGCTGACCTGGTTCTCTGCCTATTGAGCAGCCCTGCTGACCTGGTTCTTAGGCTCTAGAGCAGCCCTGCTGACCTGGTTCTCTGGCTCTAAAGCAGCTCTGCTGGCCTAGTTCTCTGGCTCTAAAGCAGCTATGCTGACCTGGTTCTCTCCCTCTAAAGCTGCTCTGCTGACCTGGTTTCTCTGGCTCCACAGCAGCTCTGCTGGCCTGGTTCTCCGGCTCTAAAGCAGCTCTGCTGGCCTGGTTCTCTGGCTTTAAAGCAGTTCTGCTGACCTCGTTCTCTGGCTGTAAAGCAGCTCTGCTGACCTGGTTTCTCTGACTCTACAGAAGCTCTGCTGACCTGGTTCTCTGCCTATTGAGCAGCCCTGCTGACCTGTTTCTTAGGCTCTAGAGCAGCCCTGCTGACCTGGTTCTCTGGCTATAAAGCAGCTCTGCTGACCTGGTTCTCTGGCTCTAAAGCAGCTCTGGTGACCTGGTTCTCTGGCTCTAGAGCAGCTGTGCTGACCTGGTTCTCTGGCTCTAGAGCAGCTCTGCTGGCCTGGTTCTCTGGCTCTAAAGCAGCTCTGCTGACCTGGTTCTCTGGCTCTAGAGCAGCTGTGCTGACCGGGTTCTTAGGCTCTAGAGCAGCTCTGCTGACCTGGTTCTCTCCCTCTAAAGCAGCACTGCTGACCTGGTTTCTCTGGCTCGACAGCAGCTCTGCTGACCTGGTTCTCTGGCTCTAAAGCAGCTCTGCTGACCTGGTTCTTAGGCTCTAGAGCAGCTCGGTTGACCCGGTTCTTAGGATCTAGAGCAGCTCGGCTGACTTGATTCTATGGCTCTAGAGCTGCTCTGCTGACCTGGTTCTCTGGCTCTAGAGCAGCTCTGCTGACATGTTTTCTCTCGTTCTTCAGCAACTCTGCTGACCTGGTTCTATGGCTCTAAAGCAGCTCTGCTGACCTGGTTCTTTGGCTCTAGAGCAGCTCTGCTGGCCTGGTTCTTGGGCTTAGAGCAGCTCTACTGACCCTGTTCTCTGGCTCTAAAGCAGCTCTGCTGACCTCTTCTATGGCTCTAAAGCAGCTCTGCTGACCCGGTTCTCTGGTTCTAAAGCAGCTCTGCTGACCTGGTTCTCTGGCTCTAAAGCAGCTCTGGTGACCTGGTTCTCTGGCTCTAGAGCAGCTGTGCTGACCTGGTTCTCTGGCTCTAGAGCAGCTCTGCTGGCCTGGTTCTCTCACTCTAAAGCAGCTCTGCTGACCTGGTTTCTCTGGCTCTACAGCAACACTGCTGACCTAGTTCTATGGCTCTAAAGCAGCTCTGCTGACCTGGTTCTTAGGCTCTAGAGCAGCTCTGCTGACCTGGTTCTCTCCCTCTAAAGCAGCTCTGCTGAACTGCTTTCTCTGGCTCTACAGCAACGCTGCTGACCTAGTTCTATGGCTCTAAAGCAGCTCTGCTGACCTGGTTCTCTGGCTCTAGAGCAGCTCTGCTGACCTGGTTCTTAGGCTCTACAGCAGCTTTATTGACCTGGTTCTCTGGCTCTAAAGCAGCTCTGCTGACCTGTTCTATGGCTCTAAAGCAGCTCTGCTGACCTGGTTCTCTAGCTCTAAAGCAGCTCTGCTGACCTGCTTCTCTGGCTTTAAAGCAGTTCTGCTGACCTGGTTCTCTGGCTATAAAGCAGCTCTGCTGACCTGTTCTATGGCTCTAAAGCAGCTCTGCTGACCTGGTTCTCTGGCTTTAAAGCAGTTCTGCTGACCTGGTTCTCTGGCTATAAAGCAGCTCTGCTGACCTGGTTCTCTGGCTCTAAAGCAGCTCTGCTGACCAGGTTCTCTGGCTAGAAAGCAGCTCTGGTGACCTGGTTCTCTGGCTCTAGAGCAGCTGTGCTGACCTGGTTCTCTGGCTCTAGAGCAGCTCTGCTTGCCTGGTTCTCTCTCTCTAAAGCAGCTCTGCTGACCTGGTTTCTCTGGCTCTACTGCAGCTCTGCTGACCTGGTTCTCTGGCTCTAAAGCAGCTCTGCTGGCCTGGTTCTTTGGCTCTAGAGCAGCTCTGCTGACCTGGTTCTTAGGCTCTAGAGCAGTTCTGCTGACCTGGTTCTCTCCCTCTAAAGCAGCTCTGCTGAACTACTTTCTCTGGCTCTACAGCAACGCTGCTGACCTAGTTCTATGGCTCTAAAGCAGCTCTGCTGACCTGGTTCTCTGGCTCTAGAGCAGCTCTGCTGACCTGGTTCTTAGGCTCTACAGCAGCTTTACTGACCTGGTTCTCTGGCTCTAAAGCAGCTCTGCTGACCTGTTCTATGGCTCTAAAGCAGCTCTGCTGACCTGGTTCTCTGGCTCTAAAGCAGCTCTGCTGACCTGCTTCTCTGGCTCTAAAGCAGCTCTGCTGACCTGGTTCTATGGCTCTAGAGCAGCTCTACTGCCCTGGTTCTCTGGCTCTAAAGCAGCTCTGCTGACCTGGTTCTCTGGCTCTAGAGAAGCTGCGCTGACCGAGTTCTTAGGCTCTAAAGCAGCTCTGTAGACCTGGTTCTCTCCCTCTAAAGCAGCACTGCTGACCTGGTTTCTCTGGCTCGACATCAGCTCTGCTGACCTGGTTCTCTGGCTCTGAAGCAGCTCTGCTGACATGGTTCTTAGGCTCTAGAGCAGCTCGGTTGACCTGGTTCTTAGGCTCTAGAGCAGCTTGGCTGACTTGAGTCTATGGCTCTAGAGCTGCTCTGCTGACCTGGTTCTCTGGCTCTAGAGCAGCTCTGGTGACCTGCTTCCTCTGGTTCTACAGCAACTCGGCTGACCTGGTTCTATGGCTCTAAAGCAGCTCTGCTGACCTGGTTCTTTGGCTCTAGAGCAGCTCTGCTGGCCTGGTTCTTGGGCTCTAGAGCAGCTCTACTGACCTGGTTCTCTGACTCTAAAGCAGCTCTGCTGACCTGTTCTATGGCTCTAAAGCAGCTCTGCTGACCTGGTTCTCTGATTCTAAAGCAGCTCAGATGACCTGCTTCTCTGGCTCTAAAGCAGCTCTGCTAGCCTGGTTCTATGGCTCTAGAGCAGTTCTGCTGACCTGGTTTCTCTGCCTCTAGAGCAGCTCTGCTGACCTGGTTCTCTGGCTCTAAAGCAGCTCTGCTGACCTAGTTGTCTGGCTCTAAAGCGACCTGGTTCTCTCCCTCTAAAGCTGCTCTGCTGACCTGGTTCTCTGGCTTTAAAGCAGTTCTGCTGACCTCGTTCTCTGGCTGTAAAGCAGCTCTGCTGACCTGGTTTCTCTGACTCTACAGAAGCTCTGCTGACCTGGTTCTCTGCCTATTGAGCAGCCCTGCTGACCTGGTTCTTAGGCTCTAGAGCAGCCCTGCTGACCTGGTTCTCTGACTCTAAAGCAGCTCTGCTGACCTAGTTCTCTGGCTCTAAAGCAGCTATGCTGACCTGGTTCTCTCCCTCTAAAGCTGCTCTGCTGACCTGGTTTCTCTGGCTCCACAGCAGCTCTGCTGGCCTGGTTCTCTGGCTCTAAAGCAGCTCTGCTGGCCTGGTTCTCTGGCTTTAAAGCAGTTCTGCTGACCTCGTTCTCTGGCTGTAAAGCAGATCTGCTGACCTGGTTTCTCTGACTCTACAGAAGCTCTGCTGACCTGGTTCTCTGCCTATTGAGCAGCCCTGCTGACCTGGTTCTTAGGCTCTAGAGCAGCCCTGCTGACCTGGTTCTCTGGCTATAAAGCAGCTCTGCTGACCTGGTTCTCTGGCTCTAAAGCAGCTCTGGTGACCTGGCTCTCTGGCTCTAGAGCAGCTGTGCTGACCTGGTTCTCTGGCTCTAGAGCAGCTCTGCTGGCCTGGTTCTCTGGCTCTAAAGCAGCTCTGCTGACCTGGTTCTCTGGCTTTAAAGCAGTTCTGCTGACCTGGTTCTCTGGCTATAAAGCAGCTCTGCTGACCTGGTTCTCTGGCTCTAAAGCAGCTCTGCTGACCAGGTTCTCTGGCTAGAAAGCAGCTCTGGTGACCTGGTTCTCTGGCTCTAGAGCAGCTGTGCTGACCTGGTTCTCTGGCTCTAGAGCAGCTCTGCTTGCCTGGTTCTCTCTCTCTAAATCAGCTCTGCTGACCTGGTTTCTCTAGCTCTACTGCAGCTCTGCTGACCTGGTTCTCTGGCTCTAAAGCAGCTCTGCTGGCCTGGTTCTTTGGCTCTAGAGCAGCTCTGCTGACCTGGTTCTTAGGCTCTAGAGCAGTTCTGCTGACCTGGTTCTCTCCCTCTAAAGCAGCTCTGCTGAACTACTTTCTCTGGCTCTACAGCAACGCTGCTGACCTAGTTCTATGGCTCTAAAGCAGCTCTGCTGACCTGGTTCTCTGGCTCTAGAGCAGCTCTGCTGACCTGGTTCTTAGGCTCTACAGCAGCTTTACTGACCTGGTTCTCTGGCTCTAAAGCAGCTCTGCTGACCTGTTCTATGGCTCTAAAGCAGCTCTGCTGACCTGGTTCTCTGGCTCTAAAGCAGCTCTGCTGACCTGGTTCTCTGGCTCTAGAGAAGCTGCGCTGACCGAGTTCTTAGGCTCTAAAGCAGCTCTGTTGACCTGGTTCTCTCCCTCTAAAGCAGCACTGCTGACCTGGTTTCTCTGGCTCGACATCAGCTCTGCTGACCTGGTTCTCTGGCTTTGAAGCAGCTCTGCTGACATGGTTCTTAGGCTCTAGAGCAGCTCGGTTGACCTGGTTCTTAGGCTCTAAAGCAGCTTGGCTGACTTGGTTCTATGGCTCTAGAGCTGCTCTGCTGACCTGGTTCTCTGGCTCTACAGCAGCTCTGGTGACCTGCTTCCTCTGGTTCTACAGCAACTCGGCTGACCTGGTTCTATGGCTCTAAAGCAGCTCTGCTGATCTGGTTCTTTGGCTCTAGAGCAGCTCTGCTGGCCTGGTTCTTGGGCTCTAGAGCAGCTCTACTGACCTGGTTCTCTGACTCTAAAGCAGCTCTGCTGACCTGTTCTATGGCTCTAAAGCAGCTCTGCTGACCTGGTTCTCTGATTCTAAAGCAGCTCAGATGACCTGCTTCTCTGGCTCTAAAGCAGCTCTGCTAGCCTGGTTCTATGGCTCTAGAGCAGTTCTGCTGACCTGGTTTCTCTGCCTCTAGAGCAGCTCTGCTGACCTGGTTCTCTGGCTCTAAAGCAGCTCTGCTGACCTAGTTGTCTGGCTCTAAAGCGACCTGGTTCTCTCCCTCTAAAGCTGCTCTGCTGACCTGGTTCTCTGGCTTTAAAGCAGTTCTGCTGACCTCGTTCTCTGGCTGTAAAGCAGCTCTGCTGACCTGGTTTCTCTGACTCTACAGAAGCTCTGCTGACCTGGTTCTCTGCCTATTGAGCAGCCCTGCTGACCTGGTTCTTAGGCTCTAGAGCAGCCCTGCTGACCTGGTTCTCTGGCTCTAAAGCAGCTCTGCTGACCTAGTTCTCTGGCTCTAAAGCAGCTATGCTGACCTGGTTCTCTCCCTCTAAAGCTGCTCTGCTGACCTGGTTTCTCTGGCTCCACAGCAGCTCTGCTGGCCTGGTTCTCTGGCTCTAAAGCAGCTCTGCTGGCCTGGTTCGTTGGCTTTAAAGCAGTTCTGCTGACCTCGTTCTCTGGCTGTAAAGCAGCTCTGCTGACCTGGTTTCTCTGACTCTACAGAAGCTCTGCTGACCTGGTTCTCTGCCTATTGAGCAGCCCTGCTGACCTGGTTCTTACGCTCTAGAGCAGCCCTGCTGACCTGGTTCTCTGGCTATAAAGCAGCTCTGCTGACCTGGTTCTCTGGCTCTAAAGCAGCTCTGGTGACCTGGTTCTCTGGCTCTAGAGCAGCTGTGCTGACCTGGTTCTCTGGCTCTAGAGCAGCTCTGCTGGCCTGGTTCTCTGGCTCTAAAGCAGCTCTGCTGACCTGGTTCTCTGGCTTTAAAGCAGTTCTGCTGACCTGGTTCTCTGGCTATAAAGCAGCTCTGCTGACCTGGTTCTCTGGCTCTAAAGCAGCTCTGCTGACCAGGTTCTCTGGCTAGAAAGCAGCTCTGGTGACCTGGTTCTCTGGCTCTAGAGCAGCTGTGCTGACCTGGTTCTCTGGCTCTAGAGCAGCTCTGCTTGCCTGGTTCTCTCTCTCTAAAGCAGCTCTGCTGACCTGGTTTCTCTGGCTCTACTGCAGCTCTGCTGACCTGGTTCTCTGGCTCTAAAGCAGCTCTGCTGGCCTGGTTCTTTGGCTCTAGAGCAGCTCTGCTGACCTGGTTCTTAGGCTCTAGAGCAGTTCTGCTGACCTGGTTCTCTCCCTCTAAAGCAGCTCTGCTGAACTACTTTCTCTGGCTCTACAGCAACGCTGCTGACCTAGTTCTATGGCTCTAAAGCAGCTCTGCTGACCTGGTTCTCTGGCTCTAGAGCAGCTCTGCTGACCTGGTTCTTAGGCTCTACAGCAGCTTTACTGACCTGGTTCTCTGGCTCTAAAGCAGCTCTGCTGACCTGTTCTATGGCTCTAAAGCAGCTCTGCTGACCTGGTTCTCTGGCTCTAAAGCAGCTCTGCTGACCTGCTTCTCTGGCTCTAAAGCAGCTCTGCTGACCTGGTTCTATGGCTCTAGAGCAGCTCTACTGCCCTGGTTCTCTGGCTCTAAAGCAGCTCTGCTGACCTGGTTCTCTGGCTCTAGAGAAGCTGCGCTGACCGAGTTCTTAGGCTCTAAAGCAGCTCTGTTGACCTGGTTCTCTCCCTCTAAAGCAGCACTGCTGACCTGGTTTCTCTGGCTCGACATCAGCTCTGCTGACCTGGTTCTCTGGCTTTGAAGCAGCTCTGCTGACATGGTTCTTAGGCTCTAGAGCAGCTCGGTTGACCTGGTTCTTAGGCTCTAGAGCAGCTTGGCTGACTTGGTTCTATGGCTCTAGAGCTGCTCTGCTGACCTGGTTCTCTGGCTCTACAGCAGCTCTGGTGGCCTGCTTCCTCTGGTTCTACAGCAACTCGGCTGACCTGGTTCTATGGCTCTAAAGCAGCTCTGCTGGCCTGGTTCTTGGGCTCTAGAGCAGCTCTACTGACCTGGTTCTCTGACTCTAAAGCAGCTCTGCTGACCTGTTCTATGGCTCTAAAGCAGCTCTGCTGACCTGGTTCTCTGATTCTAAAGCAGCTCAGATGACCTGCTTCTCTGGCTCTAAAGCAGCTCTGCTAGCCTGGTTCTATGGCTCTAGAGCAGTTCTGCTGACCTGGTTTCTCTGCCTCTAGAGCAGCTCTGCTGACCTGGTTCTCTGGCTCTAAAGCAGCTCTGCTGACCTAGTTGTCTGGCTCTATAGCGACCTGGTTCTCTCCCTCTAAAGCTGCTCTGCTGACCTGGTTCTCTGGCTTTAAAGCAGTTCTGCTGACCTTGTTCTCTGGCTGTAAAGCAGCTCTGCTGACCTGGTTTCTCTGACTCTACAGAAGCTCTGCTGACCTGGTTCTCTGCCTATTGAGCAGCCCTGCTGACCTGGTTCTTAGGCTCTAGAGCAGCCCTGCTGACCTGGTTCTCTGGCTCTAAAGCAGCTCTGCTGGCCTAGTTCTCTGGCTCTAAAGCAGCTATGCTGACCTGGTTCTCTCCCTCTAAAGCTGCTCTGCTGACCTGGTTTCTCTGGCTCCACAGCAGCTCTGCTGGCCTGGTTCTCCGGCTCTAAAGCAGCTCTGCTGGCCTGGTTCTCTGGCTTTAAAGCAGTTCTGCTGACCTCGTTCTCTGGCTGTAAAGCAGCTCTGCTGACCTGGTTTCTCTGACTCTACAGAAGCTCTGCTGACCTGGTTCTCTGCCTATTGAGCAGCCCTGCTGACCTGTTTCTTAGGCTCTAGAGCAGCCCTGCTGACCTGGTTCTCTGGCTATAAAGCAGCTCTGCTGACCTGGTTCTCTGGCTCTAAAGCAGCTCTGGTGACCTGGTTCTCTGGCTCTAGAGCAGCTGTGCTGACCTGGTTCTCTGGCTCTAGAGCAGCTCTGCTGGCCTGGTTCTCTGGCTCTAAAGCAGCTCTGCTGACCTGGTTCTCTGGCTCTAGAGCAGCTGTGCTGACCGGGTTCTTAGGCTCTAGAGCAGCTCTGCTGACCTGGTTCTCTCCCTCTAAAGCAGCACTGCTGACCTGGTTTCTCTGGCTCGACAGCAGCTCTGCTGACCTGGTTCTCTGGCTCTAAAGCAGCTCTGCTGACCTGGTTCTTAGGCTCTAGAGCAGCTCGGTTGACCCGGTTCTTAGGATCTAGAGCAGCTCGGCTGACTTGATTCTATGGCTCTAGAGCTGCTCTGCTGACCTGGTTCTCTGGCTCTAGAGCAGCTCTGCTGACATGTTTTCTCTCGTTCTTCAGCAACTCTGCTGACCTGGTTCTATGGCTCTAAAGCAGCTCTGCTGCCCTGGTTCTTTGGCTCTAGAGCAGCTCTGCTGGCCTGGTTCTTGGGCTTAGAGCAGCTCTACTGACCCTGTTCTCTGGCTCTAAAGCAGCTCTGCTGACCTCTTCTATGGCTCTAAAGCAGCTCTGCTGACCCGGTTCTCTGGTTCTAAAGCAGCTCTGCTGACCTGGTTCTCTGGCTCTAAAGCAGCTCTGGTGACCTGGTTCTCTGGCTCTAGAGCAGCTGTGCTGACCTGGTTCTCTGGCTCTAGAGCAGCTCTGCTGGCCTGGTTCTCTCACTCTAAAGCAGCTCTGCTGACCTGGTTTCTCTGGCTCTACAGCAACACTGCTGACCTAGTTCTATGGCTCTAAAGCAGCTCTGCTGACCTGGTTCTTAGGCTCTAGAGCAGCTCTGCTGACCTGGTTCTCTCCCTCTAAAGCAGCTCTGCTGAACTGCTTTCTCTGGCTCTACAGCAACGCTGCTGACCTAGTTCTATGGCTCTAAAGCAGCTCTGCTGACCTGGTTCTCTGGCTCTAGAGCAGCTCTGCTGACCTGGTTCTTAGGCTCTACAGCAGCTTTATTGACCTGGTTCTCTGGCTCTAAAGCAGCTCTGCTGACCTGTTCTATGGCTCTAAAGCAGCTCTGCTGACCTGGTTCTCTAGCTCTAAAGCAGCTCTGCTGACCTGCTTCTCTGGCTTTAAAGCAGTTCTGCTGACCTGGTTCTATAACTCTAAAGCAGCTCTGCTGACCTGGTTTCTCTGACTCTACAGAAGCTCTGCTGACCTGGTTCTCTGCCTATAGAGCAGCTCTGTTGACCTGGTTCTTGGGATCTAGAGCGGCTCTGCTGACCTGGTTCTTAGGCTCTACAGCAGCTTTACTGACCTGGTTCTCTGGCTCTAAAGCAGCTCTGCTGACCTGTTCTATGGCTCTAAAGCAGCTCTGCTGACCTGGTTCTTAGGCTCTAGAGCAGCTCTGCTGACCTGGTTCTCTCCCTCTAAAGCAGCTCTGCTGAACTGCTTTCTCTGGCTCTACAGCAGCTTTACTGACCTGGTTCTCTGGCTCTAAAGCAGCTCTGCTGACCTGTTCTATGGCTCTAAAGCAGCTCTGCTGACCTGGTTCTTAGGCTCTAGAGCAGCTCTGCTGACCTGGTTCTCTCCCTCTAAAGCAGCTCTGCTGAACTGCTTTCTCTGGCTCTACAGCAACGCTGCTGACCTAGTTCTTTGGCTCTAAAGCAGCTCTGCTGACCTGGTTCTCTGGCTCTAGAGCAGCTCTGCTGACCTGGTTCTTAGGCTCTACAGCAGCTTTACTGACCTGGTTCTCTGGCTCTAAAGCAGCTCTGCTGACCTGTTCTATGGCTCTAAAGCAGCTCTGCTGACCTGGTTCTCTAGCTCTAAAGCAGCTCTGCTGACCTGCTTCTCTGGCTTTAAAGCAGTTCTGCTGACCTGGTTCTATAACTCTAAAGCAGCTCTGCTGACCTGGTTTCTCTGACTCTACAGAAGCTCTGCTGACCTGGTTCTCTGCCTATAGAGCAGCTCTGTTGACCTGGTTCTTAGGATCTAGAGTGGCTCTGCTGACCTGGTTCTCTGGCTCTAAAGCAGCTATGGTGACATGGTTCTCTGGCTCTAGAGCAGCTGTGCTGAACTGGTTCTCTGGCTCTAAAGCAGCTCTGCTGACCTGGTTCTTAGGCTCTAAAGCAGCTCTGCTGACCTGGTTCTTTGGCTCTAGAGCAGCTCTGCTGGCCTGGTTCTCGGGCTCTAGAGCAGCTCTACTGACCTGGTTCCCTGGCTCTAAAGCAGCTCTGCTGACCTGTTCTATGGCTCTAAAGCAGCTCTGCTGACCTGTTTCTTAGGATCTAGAGCGGCTCTGCTGACCTAGTTCTCTGGCTCTAAAGCAGCTCTGCTGACCTGGTTCTCTGGCTCTAGAGCAGCTGTGCTGACCGGGTTCTTAGGCTCTAAAGCAGCTCTGCTGACCTAGTTCTCTGGCTCTAAAGCAGCTATGCTGACCTGGTTCTCTCCCTTAAAGCAGCTCTGCTGACTTGGTTTCTCTGGCTCCACAGCAGCTCTGCTGACCTTGTTCTCTGGCTCTAGAGCAGCTCTGCTGACCTGGTTTCTCTGACTCTACAGAAGCTCTGCTGACCTGGTTCTCTCCCTATTGAGCAGCCCTGCTGACCTGATTCGTAGGCTCTAGAGCAGCCCTGCTGACCTGGTTCTCTGGCTATAAAGCAGCTCTGCTGATCTGGTTCTCTGGCTCTAAAGCAGCTCTCGTGACCTGGTTCTCTGGCTCTAGAGCAGATGTGCTGACCTGGTTCTCTGGCTCTAGAGCAGCTCTGCTGGCCTGGTTCTCTGGCTCTAAAGCAGCTCTGCTGACCTGGTTCTCTGGCTCTAGAGCAGCTGTGCTGACCGGGTTCTTAGGCTCTAGAGCAGCTCTGCTGACCTGGTTCTCTCCCTCTAAATCAGCACTGCTGACCTGGTTTCTCTGGCTCGACAGCAGCTCTGCTGACCTGGTTCTCTGGCTCTAAAGCAGCTCTGCTGACCTGGTTCTTAGGCTCTAGAGCAGCTCGGTTGACCCGGTTCTTAGGCTCTAGAGCAGCTCGGCTGACTTGGTTCTATGGCTCTAGAGCTGCTCTGCTGACCTGGTTCTCTGGCTCTAGAGCAGCTCTGCTGACCTGCTTTCTCTGGTTCTACAGCAACTCTGCTGACCTGGTTCTTTGGCTCTAAAGCAGCTCTGCTGACCTGTTCTATGGCTCTAAAGCAGCTCTGCTGACCTGGTTCTCTGGCTTTAAAGCAGTTCTGCTGACCTGGTTCTCTGGCTATAAAGCAGCTCTGCTGACCTGTTCTCTGGCTCTAGAGCAGCTGTGCTGACCGGGTTCTTAGGCTCTAGAGCAGCTCTGCTGACCTGGTTCTCTCCCTCTAAAGCAGCACTGCTGACCTGGTTTCTCTGGCTCGACAGCAGCTCTGCTGACCTGGTTCTCTGGCTCTAAAGCAGCTCTGCTGACCTGGTTCTTAGGCTCTAGAGCAGCTCGGTTGACCCGGTTCTTAGGATCTAGAGCAGCTCGGCTGACTTGATTCTATGGCTCTAGAGCTGCTCTGCTGACCTGGTTCTCTGGCTCTAGAGCAGCTCTGCTGACATGTTTTCTCTCGTTCTTCAGCACCTCTGCTGACCTGGTTCTATGGCTCTAAAGCAGCTCTGCTGACCTGGTTCTTTGGCTCTAAAGCAGCTCTGCTGACCTGTTCTATGGCTCTAAAGCAGCTCTGCTGACCTGGTTCTCTGGTTCTAAAGCAGCTCTGCTGACCTGGTTCTCTGGCTTTAAAGCAGTTCTGCTGACCTGGTTCTCTGGCTATCAAGCAGCTCTGCTGACCTAGTTCTATGGCTCTAAAGCAGCTCTGCTGACCTGGTTCTCTGGCTCTAGAGCAGCTCTGCTGACCTGGTTCTTAGGCTCTACAGCAGCTTTACTGACCTGGTTCTCTGGCTCTAAAGCAGCTCTGCTGACCTGTTCTATGGCTCTAAAACAGCTCTGCTGACCTGGTTCTCTGGCTCTAAAGCAGCTCTGCTGACCTGCTTCTCTGGCTCTAAAGCAGCTCTGCTGACCTGGTTCTATGGCTCTAGAGCAGCTCTACTGCCCTGGTTCTCTGGCTCTAAAGCAGCTCTGCTGACCTGGTTCTCTGGCTCTAGAGAAGCTGTGCTGACCGAGTTCTTAGGCTCTAAAGCAGCTCTGTTGACCTGGTTCTCTCCCTCTAAAGCAGCACTGCTGACCTGGTTTCTCTGGCTCGACATCAGCTCTGCTGACCTGGTTCTCTGGCTCTGAAGCAGCTCTGCTGACATGGTTCTTAGGCTCTAGAGCAGCTCGGTTGACCTGGTTCTTAGGCTCTAGAGCAGCTCGGCTGACTTGGTTCTATGGCTCTAGAGCTGCTCTGCTGACCTGGTTCTCTGGCTCTAGAGCAGCTCTGGTGACCTGCTTCCACTGGTTCTACAGCAACTCGGCTGACCTGGTTCTATGGCTCTAAAGCAGCTCTGCTGACCTGGTTCTTTGGCTCTAGAGCAGCTCTGCTGGCCTGGTTCTTGGGCTCTAGAGCAGCTCTACTGACCTGGTTCTCTGACTCTAAAGCAGCTCTGCTGACCTGTTCCATGGCTCTAAAGCAGCTCTGCTGACCTGGTTCTCTGATTCTAAAGCAGCTCTGATGACCTGCTTCTCTGGCTCTAAAGCAGCTCTGCTGGCCTGGTTCTATGGCTCTAGAGCAGTTCTGCTGACCTGGTTTCTCTGCCTCTAGAGCAGCTCTGCTGACCTGGTTCTCTGGCTCTAAAGCAGCTCTGCTGACCTAGTTCTCTGGCTCTAAAGCAGCTATGCTGACCTGGTTCTCTCCCTTAAAGCAGCTCTGCTGACTTGGTTTCTCTGGCTCCACAGCAGCTCTGCTGACCTTGTTCTCTGGCTCTAGAGCAGATCTGCTGGCCTGGTTCTCTGGCTTTAAAGCAGCCTGCTGACCTCGTTCTCTGGCTGTAAGGTCAGCTCTGCTGACCTGGTTTCTCTGACTCTACAGAAGCTCTGCTGACCTGGTTCTCTGCCTATTGAGCAGCCCTGCTGACCTGGTTCTTAGGCTCTAGAGCAGCCCTGCTGACCTGGTTCTCTGGCTATAAAGCAGCTCTGCTGATCTGGTTCTCTGGCTCTAAAGCAGCTCTGGTGACCGGGTTCTCTGGCTCTAGAGCAGATGTGCTGACCTGGTTCTCTGGCTCTAGAGCAGCTCTGCTGGCCTGGTTCTCTGGCTCTAAAGCAGCTCTGCTGACATGGTTCTCTGGCTCTAGAGCAGCTCTGCTGACCTGGTTCTCTCCCTCTAAAGCAGCACTGCTGACCTGGTTTCTCTGGCTCGACAGCAGCTCTGCTGACCTGGTTCTCTGGCTCTAAAGCAGCTCTGCTGACCTGGTTCTTAGGCTCTAGAGCAGCTCGGTTGACCCGGTTCTTAGGCTCTAGAGCAGCTCGGCTCACTTGGTTCTATGGCTCTAGAGCTGCTCTGCTGACCTGGTTCTCTGGCTCTAGAGCAGCTCTGCTGACCTGCTTTCTCTGGTTCTACAGCAACTCTGCTGACCTGGTTCTTTGGCTCTAGAGCAGCTCTGCTGGCCTGGTTCTTGGGCTCTAGAGCAGCTCTACTGACCTGGTTCTCTGGCTCTAAAGCAGCTCTACTGACCTGTTCTATGGCTCTAAAGCAGCTCTGCTGACCTGGTTCTCTGGTTCTAAAGCAGCTCTGCTGACCTGGTTCTCTGGCTTTAAAGCAGTTCTGCTGACCTGGTTCTCTGGCTATAAAGCAGCTCTGCTGACCTAGTTCTCTGGCTCTAAAGCAGCTCTGCTGACCAGGTTCTCTGGCTCTAAAGCAGCTCTGGTGACCTGGTTCTCTGGCTCTAGAGCAGCTGTGCTGACCTGGTTCTCTGGCTCTAGAGCAGCTCTGCTGGCCTGGTTCTCTCTCTCTAAAGCAGCTCTGCTGACCTGGTTTCTCTGGCTCTACTGCAGCTCTGCTGACCTGGTTCTCTGGCTCTAAAGCAGCTACGCTGGCCTGGTTCTTTGGCTCTAGAGCAGCTCTGCTGACCTGGTTCTTAGGCTCTAGAGCAGCTCTGCTGACCTGGTTCTTTCCCTCTAAAGCAGCTCTGCTGAACTGCTTTCTCTGGCTCTACAGCAAAGCTGCTGACCTAGTTCTATGGCTCTAAAGCAGCTCTGCCGACCTGGTTCTCTGGCTCTAGAGCAGCTCTGCTGACCTGCTTCCTCTTGTTCTACAGCAACTCTGCTGACCTGGTTCTATGGCTCTAAAGCAGCTCTGCTGACCTGGTTCTTTGGCTCTAGAGCAGCTCTGCTGGCCTGGTTCTTGGGCTCTAGAGCAGCTCTACTGACCTGGTTCTCTGACTCTAAAGCAGCTCTGCTGACCTGTTCTATGGCTCTAAAGCAGCTCTGCTGACCTGGTTCTCTGATTCTAAAGCAGCTCTGATGACCTGCTTCTCTGGCTCTAAAGCAGCTCTGCTGGCCTGGTTCTATGGCTCTAGAGCAGTTCTGCTGACCTGGTTTCTCTGCCTCTAGAGCAGCTCTGCTGACCTGGTTCTCTGGCTCTAAAGCAGCTCTGCTGACCTAGTCCTCTGGCTCTAAAGCAGCTATGCTGACCTTGTTCTCTCCCTTAAAGCAGCTCTGCTGACCTGGTTTCTCTGGCTCCACAGCAGCTCTGCTGACCTGGTTCTCTGGCTCTAGAGCAGCTCTGCTGGACTGGTTCTCTGACTTTAAAGCAGTTCTGCTGACCTCTTTCTCTGGCTGTAAAGCAGCTCTGCGGACCTGGTTTCTCTGACTCTACAGAAGCTCTGCTGACCTGGTTCTCTGCCTATTGAGCAGCCCTGCTGACCTGGTTCTTAGGCTCTAGAGCAGCCCTGCTGACCTGGTTCTCTGGCTATAAAGCAGCTCTGCTGATCTGGTTCTCTGGCTCTAAAGCAGCTCTGGTGACCTGGTTCTCTGGCTCCAGAGCAGATGTGCTGACCTGGTTCTCTGGCTCTAGAGCAGCTCTGCTGGCCTGGTCCTCTGGCTCTAAAGCAGCTCTGCTGACCTGGTTCTCTGGCTCTAGAGCAGCTGTGCTGACCGGGTTCTAAGGCTCTAAAGCAGCTCTGCTGACGTGGTTCTCTCCCTCTAAAGCAGCACTGCTGACCTGGTTTCTCTGCCTCGACAGCAGCTCTGCTGACCTGGTTCTCTGGCTCTAAAGCAGCTCTGCTGACCTGGTTCTTAGGCTCTAGAGCAGCTCGGTTGACCCGGTTCTTAGGCTCTAGAGCAGCTCGGCTGACTTGGTTCTATGGCTCTAGAGCTGCTCTGCTGACCTGGTTCTCTGGCTCTAGAGCAGCTCTGCTGACCTGCTTTTTCTGGTTCTACAGCAACTCTGCTGACCTGGTTCTTTGGCTCTAGAGCAGCTCTGCTGGCCTGGTTCTTGGGCTCTAGAGCAGCTCTACTGACCTGGTTCTCTGGCTCTAAATCAGCTCTGCTGACCTGTTCTATGGCTCTAAAGCAGCTCTGCTGACCTGGTTCTCTGGTTCTAAAGCAGCTCTGCTGACCTGGTTCTCTGGCTTTAAAGCAGTTCTGCTGACCTGTTTCTCTGGCTATAAAGCAGCTCTACTGACCAGGTTCTCTGGCTCTAAAGCAGCTCTGCTGACCAGGTTCTCTGGCTCTAAAGCAGCTCTGGTGACCTGATTCTCTGGCTCTAGAGCAGCTGTGCTGACCTGGTTCTCTGGCTCTAGAGCAGCTCTGCTGGCCTGGTTCTCTCTCTCTAAAGCAGCCCTGCTGACCTGGTTTCTCTGGCTCTACTGCAGCTCTGCTGACCTGGTTCTCTGGCTCTAAAGCAGCTTTGCTGGCCTGGTTCTTTTGCTCTAGAGCAGCTTTGCTGACCTGGTTCTTAGGCTCTAGAGCAGTTCTGCTGACCTGGTTCTCTCCCTCTAAAGCAGCTCTGCTGAACTGCTTTCTCTGGCTCTACAGCATCGCTGCTGACCTAGTTCTATGGCTCTAGAGCACCTCTACTGACCTGGTTCTCTGGCTCTAAAGCAGCTCTGCTGACCTGTTCTATGGCTCTAAAGCAGCTCTGCTGACCTGGTTCTCTGGTTCTAAAGCAGCTCTGCTGACCTGGTTCTCTGGCTTTAAAGCAGTTCTGCTGACCTGGTTCTCTGGCTATAAAGCAGCTCTGCTGACCTGGTTCTCTGGCTCTAAAGCAGCTCTGCTGACCAGGTTATCTGGCTCTAAAGCAGCTCTGGTGACCTGGTTCTCTGGCTCTAGAGCAGCTGTGCCGACCTGGTTCTCTGGCTCTAGAGCAGCTCTGCTGGCCTGGTTCTCTCTCTCTAAAGCAGCTCTGCTGACCTGGTTTCTCTGGCTCTACTGCAGCTCTGCTGACCTGGTTCTCTGGCTCTAAAGCAGCTCTGCTGGCCTGGTTCTTTGGCTCTAGAGCAGCTCTGCTGACCTGGTTCTTAGGCTCTAGAGCAGCTCTGCTGACCTGGTTCTCTCCCTCTAAAGCAGCTCTGCTGAACTGCTTTCTCTGGCTCTACAGCAACGCTGCTGACCTAGTTCTATGGCTCTAAAGCAGCTCTGCTGACCTGGTTCTCTGGCTCTAGAGCAGCTTTGCTGACCTGCTTCCTCTGGTTCTACAGCAACTCTGCTGACCTGGTTCTATGGCTCTAAAGCAGCTCTGCTGACCTGGTTCTTTGGCTCTAGAGCAGCTCTGCTGGCCTGGTTCTTGGGCTCTAGAGCAGCTCTACTGACCTGGTTCTCTGACTCTAAAGCAGCTCTGCTGACCTGTTCTATGGCTCTAAAGCAGCTCTGCTGACCTGGTTCTCTGATTCTAAAGCAGCTCTGATGACCTGGTTCTGAGGCTCTAGAGCAGCTCTGCTGACCTGGTTCTCTGATTCTAAAGCAGCTCTGCTAACCTGGTTCTCTGGCTTTAAAGCAGCTCTGCTGACCTGGTTCTTAGGCTCTAGAGCAGCTCGGTTGACCTGGTTCTTAGGATCTAGAGCAGCTCGGCTGACTTGGTTCTCTGGCTCTAGAGCAGCTCTGCTGACCTGGTTCTCTGGCTCTAGAGCAGCTCTGCTGACCTGCTTCCTTTGGTTCTACAGCAACTCTGCTGACCTGGTTCTATGGCTCTAAAGCAGCTCTGGTGACCTGGTTCTCTGGCTCTAGAGCAGCTGTGCCGACCTGGTTCTCTGGCTCTAGAGCAGCTCTGCTGGCCTGGTTCTCTCTCTCTAAAGCAGCTCTGCTGACCTGGTTTCTCTGGCTCTACTGCAGCTCTGCTGACCTGGTTCTCTGGCTCTAAAGCAGCTCTGCTGGCCTGGTTCTTTGGCTCTAGAGCAGCTCTGCTGACCTGGTTCTTAGGCTCTAGAGCAGCTCTGCTGACCTGGTTCTCTCCCTCTAAAGCAGCTCTGCTGAACTGCTTTCTCTGGCTCTACAGCAACGCTGCTGACCTAGTTCTATGGCTCTAAAGCAGCTCTGCTGACCTGGTTCTCTGGCTCTAGAGCAGCTTTGCTGACCTGCTTCCTCTGGTTCTACAGCAACTCTGCTGACCTGGTTCTATGGCTCTAAAGCAGCTCTGCTGACCTGGTTCTTTGGCTCTAGAGCAGCTCTGCTGGCCTGGTTCTTGGGCTCTAGAGCAGCTCTACTGACCTGGTTCTCTGACTCTAAAGCAGCTCTGCTGACCTGTTCTATGGCTCTAAAGCAGCTCTGCTGACCTGGTTCTCTGATTCTAAAGCAGCTCTGATGACCTGGTTCTGAGGCTCTAGAGCAGCTCTGCTGACCTGGTTCTCTGATTCTAAAGCAGCTCTGCTAACCTGGTTCTCTTGCTTTAAAGCAGCTCTGCTGACCTGGTTCTTAGGCTCTAGAGCAGCTCGTTGACCTGGTTCTTAGGATCTAGAGCAGCTCGGCTGACTTGGTTCTCTGGCTCTAGAGCAGCTCTGCTGACCTGGTTCTCTGGCTCTAGAGCAGCTCTGCTGACCTGCTTCCTTTGGTTCTACAGCAACTCTGCTGACCTGGTTCTATGGCTCTAAAGCAGCTCTGCTGACCTGGTTCTTTGGCTCTAGAGCAGCTCTACTGGCCTAGTTCTTGGGCTCTAGAGCAGCTCTACTGACCTGGTTCTCTGACTCTAAAGCAGCTCTGCTGACCTGTTCTATGGCTCTAAAGCAGCTCTGCTGACCTGGTTCTCTGGTTCTAAAGCAGTTCTGATGACCTGCTTCTCTGGCTCTAAAGCAGCTCTGCTGGCCTGGTTCTATGGCTCTAGAGCAGTTCTGTTGACCTGGTTTCTCTGCCTCTAGAGCAGCACTGCTGACCTGGTTCTCTGGCTCTAAAGCAGCTCTGCTGACCTAGTTCTCTGGCTCTAAAGCAGCTATGCTGACCTGGTTCTCTCCCTTAAAGCAGCTCTGCTGACTTGGTTTCTCTGGCTCCACAGCAGCTCTGCTGACCTTGTTCTCTGGCTCTAGAGCAGCTCTGTTGGCCTGGTTCTCTGGCTTTAAAGCAGTTCTGCTGACCTCGTTCTCTGGCTGTAAGGTCAGCTCTGCTGACCTGGTTTCTCTGACTCTACAGAAGCTCTGCTGACCTGGTTCTCTGCCTATTGAGCAGCCCTGCTGACCTGGTTCTTAGGCTCTAGAGCAGCCCTGCTGACCTGGTTCTCTGGCTATAAAGCAGCTCTGCTGATCTGGTTCTCTGGCTCTAAAGCAGCTCTCGTGACCTGGTTCTCTGGCTCTAGAGCAGATGTGCTGACCTGGTTCTCTGGCTCTAGAGCAGCTCTGTTGGCCTGGTTCTCTGGCTTCAAAGCAGTTCTGCTGACCTCGTTCTCTGGCTGTAAAGCAGCTCTGCTGACCTGGTTTCTCTGACTCTACAGAAGCTCTGCTGACCTGGTTCTCTGGCTCTAGAGCAGCTCTGCCGGCCTGGTTCTCTGGCTCTAAAGCAGCTCTGCTGACCTGGTTCTCTGGCTCTAAAGCAGCTCTGCTGACCTGGTTCTCTGGCTCTAGAGCAGCCGTGCTGACCGGGTTCTTAGGCTCTAAAGCAGCTCTGCTGACCTAGTTCTCTGGCTCTAAAGCAGCTATGCTGACCTGGTTCTCTCCCTTAAAGCAGCTCTGCTGACTTGGTTTCTCTGGCTCCACAGCAGCTCTGCTGACCTTGTTCTCTGGCTCTAGAGCAGCTCTGTTGGCCTGGTTCTCTGGCTTTAAAGCAGTTCTGCTGACCTCGATCTCTGGCTGTAAGGTCAGCTCTGCTGACCTGGTTTCTCTGACTCTACAGAAGCTCTGCTGACCTGGTTCTCTGCCTATTGAGCAGCCCTGCTGACCTGGTTCTTAGGCTCTAGAGCAGCCCTGCTGACCTGGTTCTCTGGCTTTAAAGCAGCTCTGCTGATCTGGTTCTCTGGCTCTAAAGCAGCTCTCGTGACCTGGTTCTCTGGCTCTAGAGCAGATGTGATGACCTGGTTCTCTGGCTCTAGAGCAGCTCTGCTGGCCTGGTTCTCTGGCTCTAAAGCAGCTCTGCTGACCTGGTTCTCTGGCTCTAGAGCAGCTGTGCTGACCGGGTTCTTAGGCTCTAGAGCAGCTCTGCTGACCTGGTTCTCTCCCTCTAAAGCAGCACTGCTGACCTGGTTTCTCTGGCTCGACAGCAGCTCTGCTGACCTGGTTCTCTGGCTCTAAAGCAGCTCTGCTGACCTGGTTCTTAGGCTCTAGAGCAGCTCGGTTGACCCAGTTCTTAGGCTCTAGAGCAGCTCGGCTGACTTGGTTCTATGGCTCTAGAGCTGCTCTGCTGACCTGGTTCTCTGGCTCTAGAGCAGCTCTGCTGACCTGCTTTCTCTGGTTCTACAGCAACTCTGCTGATCTGGTTCTTTGGCTCTAAAGCAGCTCTGCTGACCTGTTCTATGGCTCTAAAGCAGCTCTGCTGACCTGGTTCTCTGGCTTTAAAGCAGTTCTGCTGACCTGTTTCACTGGCTATAAAGCAGCTCTGCTGACCTGTTCTATGGCTCTAAAGCAGCTCTGCTGACCTGGTTCTCTGGCTTTAAAGCAGTTGTGCTGACCTGGTTCTCTGGCTATAAAGCAGCTCTGCTGACCTGGTTCTCTGGCTCTAAAGCAGCTCTGCTGACCAGGTTCTCTGGCTAGAAAGCAGCTCTGGTGACCTGGTTCTCTGGCTCTAGAGCAGCTGTGCTGACCTGGTTCTCTGGCTCTAGAGCAGCTCTGCTTGCCTGGTTCTCTCTCTCTAAAGCAGCTCTGCTGACCTGGTTTCTCTGGCTCTACTGCAGCTCTGCTGACCTGGTTCTCTGGCTCTAAAGCAGCTCTGCTGGCCTGGTTCTTTGGCTCTAGAGCAGCTCTGCTGACCTGGTTCTTAGGCTCTAGAGCAGTTCTGCTGACCTGGTTCTCTCCCTCTAAAGCAGCTCTGCTGAACTACTTTCTCTGGCTCTACAGCAACGCTGCTGACCTAGTTCTATGGCTCTAAAGCAGCTCTGCTGACCTGGTTCTCTGGCTCTAGAGCAGCTCTGCTGACCTGGTTCTTAGGCTCTACAGCAGCTTTACTGACCTGGTTCTCTGGCTCTAAAGCAGCTCTGCTGACCTGTTCTATGGCTCTAAAGCAGCTCTGCTGACCTGGTTCTCTGGCTCTAAAGCAGCTCTGCTGACCTGCTTCTCTGGCTCTAAAGCAGCTCTGCTGACCTGGTTCTATGGCTCTAGAGCAGCTCTACTGCCCTGGTTCTCTGGCTCTAAAGCAGCTCTGCTGACCTGGTTCTCTGGCTCTAGAGAAGCTGCGCTGACCGAGTTCTTAGGCTCTAAAGCAGCTCTGTAGACCTGGTTCTCTCCCTCTAAAGCAGCACTGCTGACCTGGTTTCTCTGGCTCGACATCAGCTCTGCTGACCTGGTTCTCTGGCTCTGAAGCAGCTCTGCTGACATGGTTCTTAGGCTCTAGAGCAGCTCGGTTGACCTGGTTCTTAGGCTCTAGAGCAGCTTGGCTGACTTGAGTCTATGGCTCTAGAGCTGCTCTGCTGACCTGGTTCTCTGGCTCTAGAGCAGCTCTGGTGACCTGCTTCCTCTGGTTCTACAGCAACTCGGCTGACCTGGTTCTATGGCTCTAAAGCAGCTCTGCTGACCTGGTTCTTTGGCTCTAGAGCAGCTCTGCTGGCCTGGTTCTTGGGCTCTAGAGCAGCTCTACTGACCTGGTTCTCTGACTCTAAAGCAGCTCTGCTGACCTGTTCTATGGCTCTAAAGCATCTCTGCTGACCTGGTTCTCTGATTCTAAAGCAGCTCAGATGACCTGCTTCTCTGGCTCTAAAGCAGCTCTGCTAGCCTGGTTCTATGGCTCTAGAGCAGTTCTGCTGACCTGGTTTCTCTGCCTCTAGAGCAGCTCTGCTGACCTGGTTCTCTGGCTCTAAAGCAGCTCTGCTGACCTAGTTGTCTGGCTCTAAAGCGACCTGGTTCTCTCCCTCTAAAGCTGCTCTGCTGACCTGGTTCTCTGGCTTTAAAGCAGTTCTGCTGACCTCGTTCTCTGGCTGTAAAGCAGCTCTGCTGACCTGGTTTCTCTGACTCTACAGAAGCTCTGCTGACCTGGTTCTCTGCCTATTGAGCAGCCCTGCTGACCTGGTTCTTAGGCTCTAGAGCAGCCCTGCTGACCTGGTTCTCTGACTCTAAAGCAGCTCTGCTGACCTAGTTCTCTGGCTCTAAAGCAGCTATGCTGACCTGGTTCTCTCCCTCTAAAGCTGCTCTGCTGACCTGGTTTCTCTGGCTCCACAGCAGCTCTGCTGGCCTGGTTTCTCTGGCTCCACAGCAGCTCTGCTGGCCTGGTTCTCCGGCTCTAAAGCAGCTCTGCTGGCCTGGTTCTCTGGCTTTAAAGCAGTTCTGCTGACCTCGTTCTCTGGCTGTAAAGCAGATCTGCTGACCTGGTTTCTCTGACTCTACAGAAGCTCTGCTGACCTGGTTCTCTGCCTATTGAGCAGCCCTGCTGACCTGGTTCTTAGGCTCTAGAGCAGCCCTGCTGACCTGGTTCTCTGGCTATAAAGCAGCTCTGCTGACCTGGTTCTCTGGCTCTAAAGCAGCTCTGGTGACCTGGTTCTCTGGCTCTAGAGCAGCTGTGCTGACCTGGTTCTCTGGCTCTAGAGCAGCTCTGCTGGCCTGGTTCTCTGGCTCTAAAGCAGCTCTGCTGACCTGGTTCTCTGGCTTTAAAGCAGTTCTGCTGACCTGGTTCTCTGGCTATAAAGCAGCTCTGCTGACCTGGTTCTCTGGCTCTAAAGCAGCTCTGCTGACCAGGTTCTCTGGCTAGAAAGCAGCTCTGGTGACCTGGTTCTCTGGCTCTAGAGCAGCTGTGCTGACCTGGTTCTCTGGCTCTAGAGCAGCTCTGCTTGCCTGGTTCTCTCTCTCTAAATCAGCTCTGCTGACCTGGTTTCTCTAGCTCTACTGCAGCTCTGCTGACCTGGTTCTCTGGCTCTAAAGCAGCTCTGCTGGCCTGGTTCTTTGGCTCTAGAGCAGCTCTGCTGACCTGGTTCTTAGGCTCTAGAGCAGTTCTGCTGACCTGGTTCTCTCCCTCTAAAGCAGCTCTGCTGAACTACTTTCTCTGGCTCTACAGCAACGCTGCTGACCTAGTTCTATGGCTCTAAAGCAGCTCTGCTGACCTGGTTCTCTGGCTCTAGAGCAGCTCTGCTGACCTGGTTCTTAGGCTCTACAGCAGCTTTACTGACCTGGTTCTCTGGCTCTAAAGCAGCTCTGCTGACCTGTTCTATGGCTCTAAAGCAGCTCTGCTGACCTGGTTCTCTGGCTCTAAAGCAGCTCTGCTGACCTGGTTCTCTGGCTCTAGAGAAGCTGCGCTGACCGAGTTCTTAGGCTCTAAAGCAGCTCTGTTGACCTGGTTCTCTCCCTCTAAAGCAGCACTGCTGACCTGGTTTCTCTGGCTCGACATCAGCTCTGCTGACCTGGTTCTCTGGCTTTGAAGCAGCTCTGCTGACATGGTTCTTAGGCTCTAGAGCAGCTCGGTTGACCTGGTTCTTAGGCTCTAAAGCAGCTTGGCTGACTTGGTTCTATGGCTCTAGAGCTGCTCTGCTGACCTGGTTCTCTGGCTCTACAGCAGCTCTGGTGACCTGCTTCCTCTGGTTCTACAGCAACTCGGCTGACCTGGTTCTATGGCTCTAAAGCAGCTCTGCTGATCTGGTTCTTTGGCTCTAGAGCAGCTCTGCTGGCCTGGTTCTTGGGCTCTAGAGCAGCTCTACTGACCTGGTTCTCTGACTCTAAAGCAGCTCTGCTGACCTGTTCTATGGCTCTAAAGCAGCTCTGCTGACCTGGTTCTCTGATTCTAAAGCAGCTCAGATGACCTGCTTCTCTGGCTCTAAAGCAGCTCTGCTAGCCTGGTTCTATGGCTCTAGAGCAGTTCTGCTGACCTGGTTTCTCTGCCTCTAGAGCAGCTCTGCTGACCTGGTTCTCTGGCTCTAAAGCAGCTCTGCTGACCTAGTTGTCTGGCTCTAAAGCGACCTGGTTCTCTCCCTCTAAAGCTGCTCTGCTGACCTGGTTCTCTGGCTTTAAAGCAGTTCTGCTGACCTCGTTCTCTGGCTGTAAAGCAGCTCTGCTGACCTGGTTTCTCTGACTCTACAGAAGCTCTGCTGACCTGGTTCTCTGCCTATTGAGCAGCCCTGCTGACCTGGTTCTTAGGCTCTAGAGCAGCCCTGCTGACCTGGTTCTCTGGCTCTAAAGCAGCTCTGCTGACCTAGTTCTCTGGCTCTAAAGCAGCTATGCTGACCTGGTTCTCTCCCTCTAAAGCTGCTCTGCTGACCTGGTTTCTCTGGCTCCACAGCAGCTCTGCTGGCCTGGTTCTCTGGCTCTAAAGCAGCTCTGCTGGCCTGGTTCGTTGGCTTTAAAGCAGTTCTGCTGACCTCGTTCTCTGGCTGTAAAGCAGCTCTGCTGACCTGGTTTCTCTGACTCTACAGAAGCTCTGCTGACCTGGTTCTCTGCCTATTGAGCAGCCCTGCTGACCTGGTTCTTACGCTCTAGAGCAGCCCTGCTGACCTGGTTCTCTGGCTATAAAGCAGCTCTGCTGACCTGGTTCTCTGGCTCTAAAGCAGCTCTGGTGACCTGGTTCTCTGGCTCTAGAGCAGCTGTGCTGACCTGGTTCTCTGGCTCTAGAGCAGCTCTGCTGGCCTGGTTCTCTGGCTCTAAAGCAGCTCTGCTGACCTGGTTCTCTGGCTTTAAAGCAGTTCTGCTGACCTGGTTCTCTGGCTATAAAGCAGCTCTGCTGACCTGGTTCTCTGGCTCTAAAGCAGCTCTGCTGACCAGGTTCTCTGGCTAGAAAGCAGCTCTGGTGACCTGGTTCTCTGGCTCTAGAGCAGCTGTGCTGACCTGGTTCTCTGGCTCTAGAGCAGCTCTGCTTGCCTGGTTCTCTCTCTCTAAAGCAGCTCTGCTGACCTGGTTTCTCTGGCTCTACTGCAGCTCTGCTGACCTGGTTCTCTGGCTCTAAAGCAGCTCTGCTGGCCTGGTTCTTTGGCTCTAGAGCAGCTCTGCTGACCTGGTTCTTAGGCTCTAGAGCAGTTCTGCTGACCTGGTTCTCTCCCTCTAAAGCAGCTCTGCTGAACTACTTTCTCTGGCTCTACAGCAACGCTGCTGACCTAGTTCTATGGCTCTAAAGCAGCTCTGCTGACCTGGTTCTCTGGCTCTAGAGCAGCTCTGCTGACCTGGTTCTTAGGCTCTACAGCAGCTTTACTGACCTGGTTCTCTGGCTCTAAAGCAGCTCTGCTGACCTGTTCTATGGCTCTAAAGCAGCTCTGCTGACCTGGTTCTCTGGCTCTAAAGCAGCTCTGCTGACCTGCTTCTCTGGCTCTAAAGCAGCTCTGCTGACCTGGTTCTATGGCTCTAGAGCAGCTCTACTGCCCTGGTTCTCTGGCTCTAAAGCAGCTCTGCTGACCTGGTTCTCTGGCTCTAGAGAAGCTGCGCTGACCGAGTTCTTAGGCTCTAAAGCAGCTCTGTTGACCTGGTTCTCTCCCTCTAAAGCAGCACTGCTGACCTGGTTTCTCTGGCTCGACATCAGCTCTGCTGACCGGGTTCTCTGGCTTTGAAGCAGCTCTGCTGACATGGTTCTTAGGCTCTAGAGCAGCTCGGTTGACCTGGTTCTTAGGCTCTAGAGCAGCTTGGCTGACTTGGTTCTATGGCTCTAGAGCTGCTCTGCTGACCTGGTTCTCTGGCTCTACAGCAGCTCTGGTGGCCTGCTTCCTCTGGTTCTACAGCAACTCGGCTGACCTGGTTCTATGGCTCTAAAGCAGCTCTGCTGGCCTGGTTCTTGGGCTCTAGAGCAGCTCTACTGACCTGGTTCTCTGACTCTAAAGCAGCTCTGCTGACCTGTTCTATGGCTCTAAAGCAGCTCTGCTGACCTGGTTCTCTGATTCTAAAGCAGCTCAGATGACCTGCTTCTCTGGCTCTAAAGCAGCTCTGCTAGCCTGGTTCTATGGCTCTAGAGCAGTTCTGCTGACCTGGTTTCTCTGCCTCTAGAGCAGCTCTGCTGACCTGGTTCTCTGGCTCTAAAGCAGCTCTGCTGACCTAGTTGTCTGGCTCTATAGCGACCTGGTTCTCTCCCTCTAAAGCTGCTCTGCTGACCTGGTTCTCTGGCTTTAAAGCAGTTCTGCTGACCTCGTTCTCTGGCTGTAAAGCAGCTCTGCTGACCTGGTTTCTCTGACTCTACAGAAGCTCTGCTGACCTGGTTCTCTGCCCATTGAGCAGCCCTGCTGACCTGGTTCTTAGGCTCTAGAGCAGCCCTGCTGACCTGGTTCTCTGGCTCTAAAGCAGCTCTGCTGGCCTAGTTCTCTGGCTCTAAAGCAGCTATGCTGACCTGGTTCTCTCCCTCTAAAGCTGCTCTGCTGACCTGGTTTCTCTGGCTCCACAGCAGCTCTGCTGGCCTGGTTCTCCGGCTCTAAAGCAGCTCTGCTGGCCTGGTTCTCTGGCTTTAAAGCAGTTCTGCTGACCTCGTTCTCTGGCTGTAAAGCAGCTCTGCTGACCTGGTTTCTCTGACTCTACAGAAGCTCTGCTGACCTGGTTCTCTGCCTATTGAGCAGCCCTGCTGACCTGTTTCTTAGGCTCTAGAGCAGCCCTGCTGACCTGGTTCTCTGGCTATAAAGCAGCTCTGCTGACCTGGTTCTCTGGCTCTAAAGCAGCTCTGGTGACCTGGTTCTCTGGCTCTAGAGCAGCTGTGCTGACCTGGTTCTCTGGCTCTAGAGCAGCTCTGCTGGCCTGGTTCTCTGGCTCTAAAGCAGCTCTGCTGACCTGGTTCTCTGGCTCTAGAGCAGCTGTGCTGACCGGGTTCTTAGGCTCTAGAGCAGCTCTGCTGACCTGGTTCTCTCCCTCTAAAGCAGCACTGCTGACCTGGTTTCTCTGGCTCGACAGCAGCTCTGCTGACCTGGTTCTCTGGCTCTAAAGCAGCTCTGCTGACCTGGTTCTTAGGCTCTAGAGCAGCTCGGTTGACCCGGTTCTTAGGATCTAGAGCAGCTCGGCTGACTTGATTCTATGGCTCTAGAGCTGCTCTGCTGACCTGGTTCTCTGGCTCTAGAGCAGCTCTGCTGACATGTTTTCTCTCGTTCTTCAGCAACTCTGCTGACCTGGTTCTATGGCTCTAAAGCAGCTCTGCTGACCTGGTTCTTTGGCTCTAGAGCAGCTCTGCTGGCCTGGTTCTTGGGCTTAGAGCAGCTCTACTGACCCTGTTCTCTGGCTCTAAAGCAGCTCTGCTGACCTCTTCTATGGCTCTAAAGCAGCTCTGCTGACCCGGTTCTCTGGTTCTAAAGCAGCTCTGCTGACCTGGTTCTCTGGCTCTAAAGCAGCTCTGGTGACCTGGTTCTCTGGCTCTAGAGCAGCTGTGCTGACCTGGTTCTCTGGCTCTAGAGCAGCTCTGCTGGCCTGGTTCTCTCACTCTAAAGCAGCTCTGCTGACCTGGTTTCTCTGGCTCTACAGCAACACTGCTGACCTAGTTCTATGGCTCTAAAGCAGCTCTGCTGACCTGGTTCTTAGGCTCTAGAGCAGCTCTGCTGACCTGGTTCTCTTCCTCTAAAGCAGCTCTGCTGAACTGCTTTCTCTGGCTCTACAGCAACGCTGCTGACCTAGTTCTATGGCTCTAAAGCAGCTCTGCTGACCTGGTTCTCTGGCTCTAGAGCAGCTCTGCTGACCTGGTTCTTAGGCTCTACAGCAGCTTTATTGACCTGGTTCTCTGGCTCTAAAGCAGCTCTGCTGACCTGTTCTATGGCTCTAAAGCAGCTCTGCTGACCTGGTTCTCTAGCTCTAAAGCAGCTCTGCTGACCTGCTTCTCTGGCTTTAAAGCAGTTCTGCTGACCTGGTTCTATAACTCTAAAGCAGCTCTGCTGACCTGGTTTCTCTGACTCTACAGAAGCTCTGCTGACCTGGTTCTCTGCCTATAGAGCAGCTCTGTTGACCTGGTTCTTAGGATCTAGAGCGGCTCTGCTGACCTGGTTCTTAGGCTCTACAGCAGCTTTACTGACCTGGTTCTCTGGCTCTAAAGCAGCTCTGCTGACCTGTTCTATGGCTCTAAAGCAGCTCTGCTGACCTGGTTCTTAGGCTCTAGAGCAGCTCTGCTGACCTGGTTCTCTCCCTCTAAAGCAGCTCTGCTGAACTGCTTTCTCTGGCTCTACAGCAGCTTTACTGACCTGGTTCTCTGGCTCTAAAGCAGCTCTGCTGACCTGTTCTATGGCTCTAAAGCAGCTCTGCTGACCTGGTTCTTAGGCTCTAGAGCAGCTCTGCTGACCTGGTTCTCTCCCTCTAAAGCAGCTCTGCTGAACTGCTTTCTCTGGCTCTACAGCAACGCTGCTGACCTAGTTCTATGGCTCTAAAGCAGCTCTGCTGACCTGGTTCTCTCGCTCTAGAGCAGCTCTGCTGACCTGGTTCTTAGGCTCTACAGCAGCTTTACTGACCTGGTTCTCTGGCTCTAAAGCAGCTCTGCTGACCTGTTCTATGGCTCTAAAGCAGCTCTGCTGACCTGGTTCTCTAGCTCTAAAGCAGCTCTGCTGACCTGCTTCTCTGGCTTTAAAGCAGTTCTGCTGACCTGGTTCTATAACTCTAAAGCAGCTCTGCTGACCTGGTTTCTCTGACTCTACAGAAGCTCTGCTGACCTGGTTCTCTGCCTATAGAGCAGCTCTGTTGACCTGGTTCTTAGGATCTAGAGTGGCTCTGCTGACCTGGTTCTCTGGCTCTAAAGCAGCTATGGTGACATGGTTCTCTGGCTCTAGAGCAGCTGTGCTGAACTGGTTCTCTGGCTCTAAAGCAGCTCTGCTGACCTGGTTCTTAGGCTCTAAAGCAGCTCTGCTGACCTGGTTCTTTGGCTCTAGAGCAGCTCTGCTGGCCTGGTTCTCGGGCTCTAGAGCAGCTCTACTGACCTGGTTCCCTGGCTCTAAAGCAGCTCTGCTGACCTGTTCTATGGCTCTAAAGCAGCTCTGCTGACCTGTTTCTTAGGATCTAGAGCGGCTCTGCTGACCTAGTTCTCTGGCTCTAAAGCAGCTCTGCTGACCTGGTTCTCTGGCTCTAGAGCAGCTGTGCTGACCGGGTTCTTAGGCTCTAAAGCAGCTCTGCTGACCTAGTTCTCTGGCTCTAAAGCAGCTATGCTGACCTGGTTCTCTCCCTTAAAGCAGCTCTGCTGACTTGGTTTCTCTGGCTCCACAGCAGCTCTGCTGACCTTGTTCTCTGGCTCTAGAGCAGCTCTGCTGACCTGGTTTCTCTGACTCTACAGAAGCTCTGCTGACCTGGTTCTCTGCCTATTGAGCAGCCCTGCTGACCTGATTCTTAGGCTCTAGAGCAGCCCTGCTGACCTGGTTCTCTGGCTATAAAGCAGCTCTGCTGATCTGGTTCTCTGGCTCTAAAGCAGCTCTCGTGACCTGGTTCTCTGGCTCTAGAGCAGATGTGCTGACCTGGTTCTCTGGCTCTAGAGCAGCTCTGCTGGCCTGGTTCTCTGGCTCTAAAGCAGCTCTGCTGACCTGGTTCTCTGGCTCTAGAGCAGCTGTGCTGACCGGGTTCTTAGGCTCTAGAGCAGCTCTGCTGACCTGGTTCTCTCCCTCTAAATCAGCACTGCTGACCTGGTTTCTCTGGCTCGACAGCAGCTCTGCTGACCTGGTTCTCTGGCTCTAAAGCAGCTCTGCTGACCTGGTTCTTAGGCTCTAGAGCAGCTCGGTTGACCCGGTTCTTAGGCTCTAGAGCAGCTCGGCTGACTTGGTTCTATGGCTCTAGAGCTGCTCTGCAGACCTGGTTCTCTGGCTCTAGAGCAGCTCTGCTGACCTGCTTTCTCTGGTTCTACAGCAACTCTGCTGACCTGGTTCTTTGGCTCTAAAGCAGCTCTGCTGACCTGTTCTATGGCTCTAAAGCAGCTCTGCTGACCTGGTTCTCTGGCTTTAAAGCAGTTCTGCTGACCTGGTTCTCTGGCTATAAAGCAGCTCTGCTGACCTGTTCTCTGGCTCTAGAGCAGCTGTGCTGACCGGGTTCTTAGGCTCTAGAGCAGCTCTGCTGACCTGGTTCTCTCCCTCTAAAGCAGCACTGCTGACCTGGTTTCTCTGGCTCGACAGCAGCTCTGCTGACCTGGTTCTCTGGCTCTAAAGCAGCTCTGCTGACCTGGTTCTTAGGCTCTAGAGCAGCTCGGTTGACCCGGTTCTTAGGATCTAGAGCAGCTCGGCTGACTTGATTCTATGGCTCTAGAGCTGCTCTGCTGACCTGGTTCTCTGGCTCTAGAGCAGCTCTGCTGACATGTTTTCTCTCGTTCTTCAGCAACTCTGCTGACCTGGTTCTATGGCTCTAAAGCAGCTCTGCTGACCTGGTTCTTTGGCTCTAGAGCAGCTCTGCTGGCCTGGTTCTTGGGCTTAGAGCAGCTCTACTGACCCTGTTCTCTGGCTCTAAAGCAGCTCTGCTGACCTCTTCTATGGCTCTAAAGCAGCTCTGCTGACCCGGTTCTCTGGTTCTAAAGCAGCTCTGCTGACCTGGTTCTCTGGCTTTAAAGCAGTTCTGCTGACCTGGTTCTCTGGCTATAAAGCAGCTCTGCTGACCTGGTTCTCTGGCTCTAAAGCAGCTCTGCTGACCAGGTTCTCTGGCTCTAAAGCAGCTCTGGTGACCTGGTTCTCTGGCTCTAGAGCAGCTGTGCTGACCTGGTTCTCTGGCTCTAGAGCAGCTCTGCTGGCCTGGTTCTCTCACTCTAAAGCAGCTCTGCTGACCTGGTTTCTCTGGCTCTACAGCAACGCTGCTGACCTAGTTCTATGGCTCTAAAGCAGCTCTGCTGACCTGGTTCTTAGGCTCTAGAGCAGCTCTGCTGACCTGGTTCTCTCCCTCTAAAGCAGCTCTGCTGAACTGCTTTCTCTGGCTCTACAGCAACGCTGCTGACCTAGTTCTATGGCTCTAAAGCAGCTCTGCTGACCTGGTTCTCTGGCTCTAGAGCAGCTCTGCTGACCTGGTTCTTAGGCTCTACAGCAGCTTTACTGACCTGGTTCTCTGGCTCTAAAGCAGCTCTGCTGACCTGTTCTATGGCTCTAAAGCAGCTCTGCTGACCTGGTTCTCTAGCTCTAAAGCAGCTCTGCTGACCTGCTTCTCTGGCTTTAAAGCAGTTCTGCTGACCTGGTTCTATAACTCTAAAGCAGCTCTGCTGACCTGGTTTCTCTGACTCTACAGAAGCTCTGCTGACCTGGTTCTCTGCCTATAGAGCAGCTCTGCTGACATGGTTCTTAGGCTCTACAGCAGCTTTACTGACCTGGTTCTCTGGCTCTAAAGCAGCTCTGCTGACCTGTTCTATGGCTCTAAAGCAGCTCTGCTGACCTGGTTCTCTAGCTCTAAAGCAGCTCTGCTGCCCTGGTTCTCTGGCTTTAAAGCAGTTCTGCTGACCTGGTTCTATAACTCTAAAGCAGCTCTGCTGACCTGGTTTCTCTGACTCTACAGAAGCTCTGCTGACCTGGTTCTCTGTCTATAGAGCAGCTCTGTTGACCTGGTTCTTAGGATCTAGAGCGGCTCTGCTGACCTGGTTCTCTGGCTCTAAAGCAGCTATGGTGACATGGTTCTCTGGCTCTAGAGCAGCTGTGCTGAACTGGTTCTCTGGCTCTAAAGCAGCTCTGCTGACCTGGTTCTTAGGCTCTAAAGCAGCTCTGCTGACCTGGTTCTTTGGCTCTAGAGCAGCTCTGCTGGCCTGGTTCTCGGGCTCTAGAGCAGCTCTACTGACCTGGTTCCCTGGCTCTAAAGCAGCTCTGCTGACCTGTTCTATGGCTCTAAAGCAGCTCTGCTGACCTGGTTCTTAGGATCTAGAGCGGCTCTGCTGACCTGGTTCTCTGGCTCTAAAGGAGCTCTGCTGACCTGGTTCTCTGGCTCTAGAGCAGCTGTGCTGACCGGGTTCTTAGGCTCTAAAGCAGCTCTGCTGACCTAGTTCTCTGGCTCTAAAGCAGCTATGCTGACCTGGTTCTCTCCCTTAAAGCAGCTCTGCTGACTTGGTTTCTCTGGCTCCACAGCAGCTCTGCTGACCTTGTTCTCTGGCTCTAGAGCAGCTCTGCTGACCTGGTTTCTCTGACTCTACAGAAGCTCTGCTGACCTGGTTCTCTGCCTATTGAGCAGCCCTGCTGACCTGGTTCTTAGGCTCTAGAGCAGCCCTGCTGACCTGGTTCTCTGGCTATAAAGCAGCTCTGCTGATCTGGTTCTCTGGCTCTAAAGCAGCTCTCGTGACCTGGTTCTCTGGCTCTAGAGCAGATGTGCTGACCTGGTTCTCTGGCTCTAGAGCAGCTCTGCTGGCCTGGTTCTCTGGCTCTAAAGCAGCTCTGCTGACCTGGTTCTCTGGCTCTAGAGCAGCTGTGCTGACCGGGTTCTTAGGCTCTAGAGCAGCTCTGCTGACCTGGTTCTCTCCCTCTAAATCAGCACTGCTGACCTGGTTTCTCTGGCTCGACAGCAGCTCTGCTGACCTGGTTCTCTGGCTCTAAAGCAGCTCTGCTGACCTGGTTCTTAGGCTCTAGAGCAGCTCGGTTGACCCGGTTCTTAGGCTCTAGAGCAGCTCGGCTGACTTGGTTCTATGGCTCTAGAGCTGCTCTGCTGACCTGGTTCTCTGGCTCTAGAGCAGCTCTGCTGACCTGCTTTCTCTGGTTCTACAGCAACTCTGCTGACCTGGTTCTTTGGCTCTAAAGCAGCTCTGCTGACCTGTTCTATGGCTCTAAAGCAGCTCTGCTGACCTGGTTCTCTGGCTTTAAAGCAGTTCTGCTGACCTGGTTCTCTGGCTATAAAGCAGCTCTGCTGACCTGTTCTCTGGCTCTAGAGCAGCTGTGCTGACCGGGTTCTTAGGCTCTAGAGCAGCTCTGCTGACCTGGTTCTCTCCCTCTAAAGCAGCACTGCTGACCTGGTTTCTCTGGCTCGACAGCAGCTCTGCTGACCTGGTTCTCTGGCTCTAAAGCAGCTCTGCTGACCTGGTTCTTAGGCTCTAGAGCAGCTCGGTTGACCCGGTTCTTAGGATCTAGAGCAGCTCGGCTGACTTGATTCTATGGCTCTAGAGCTGCTCTGCTGACCTGGTTCTCTGGCTCTAGAGCAGCTCTGCTGACATGTTTTCTCTCGTTCTTCAGCAACTCTGCTGACCTGGTTCTATGGCTCTAAAGCAGCTCTGCTGACCTGGTTCTTTGGCTCTAGAGCAGCTCTGCTGGCCTGGTTCTTGGGCTTAGAGCAGCTCTACTGACCCTGTTCTCTGGCTCTAAAGCAGCTCTGCTGACCTCTTCTATGGCTCTAAAGCAGCTCTGCTGACCCGGTTCTCTGGTTCTAAAGCAGCTCTGCTGACCTGGTTCTCTGGCTTTAAAGCAGTTCTGCTGACCTGGTTCTCTGGCTATAAAGCAGCTCTGCTGACCTGGTTCTCTGGCTCTAAAGCAGCTCTGCTGACCAGGTTCTCTGGCTCTAAAGCAGCTCTGGTGACCTGGTTCTCTGGCTCTAGAGCAGCTGTGCTGACCTGGTTCTCTGGCTCTAGAGCAGCTCTGCTGGCCTGGTTCTCTCACTCTAAAGCAGCTCTGCTGACCTGGTTTCTCTGGCTCTACAGCAACGCTGCTGACCTAGTTCTATGGCTCTAAAGCAGCTCTGCTGACCTGGTTCTTAGGCTCTAGAGCAGCTCTGCTGACCTGGTTCTCTCCCTCTAAAGCAGCTCTGCTGAACTGCTTTCTCTGGCTCTACAGCAACGCTGCTGACCTAGTTCTATGGCTCTAAAGCAGCTCTGCTGACCTGGTTCTCTGGCTCTAGAGCAGCTCTGCTGACCTGGTTCTTAGGCTCTACAGCAGCTTTACTGACCTGGTTCTCTGGCTCTAAAGCAGCTCTGCTGACCTGTTCTATGGCTCTAAAGCAGCTCTGCTGACCTGGTTCTCTAGCTCTAAAGCAGCTCTGCTGACCTGCTTCTCTGGCTTTAAAGCAGTTCTGCTGACCTGGTTCTATAACTCTAAAGCAGCTCTGCTGACCTGGTTTCTCTGACTCTACAGAAGCTCTGCTGACCTGGTTCTCTGCCTATAGAGCAGCTCTGCTGACATGGTTCTTAGGCTCTACAGCAGCTTTACTGACCTGGTTCTCTGGCTCTAAAGCAGCTCTGCTGACCTGTTCTATGGCTCTAAAGCAGCTCTGCTGACCTGGTTCTCTAGCTCTAAAGCAGCTCTGCTGCCCTGGTTCTCTGGCTTTAAAGCAGTTCTGCTGACCTGGTTCTATAACTCTAAAGCAGCTCTGCTGACCTGGTTTCTCTGACTCTACAGAAGCTCTGCTGACCTGGTTCTCTGTCTATAGAGCAGCTCTGTTGACCTGGTTCTTAGGATCTAGAGCGGCTCTGCTGACCTGGTTCTCTGGCTCTAAAGCAGCTATGGTGACATGGTTCTCTGGCTCTAGAGCAGCTGTGCTGAACTGGTTCTCTGGCTCTAAAGCAGCTCTGCTGACCTGGTTCTTAGGCTCTAAAGCAGCTCTGCTGACCTGGTTCTTTGGCTCTAGAGCAGCTCTGCTGGCCTGGTTCTCGGGCTCTAGAGCAGCTCTACTGACCTGGTTCCCTGGCTCTAAAGCAGCTCTGCTGACCTGTTCTATGGCTCTAAAGCAGCTCTGCTGACCTGGTTCTTAGGATCTAGAGCGGCTCTGCTGACCTGGTTCTCTGGCTCTAAAGGAGCTCTGCTGACCTGGTTCTCTGGCTCTAGAGCAGCTGTGCTGACCGGGTTCTTAGGCTCTAAAGCAGCTCTGCTGACCTAGTTCTCTGGCTCTAAAGCAGCTATGCTGACCTGGTTCTCTCCCTTAAAGCAGCTCTGCTGACTTGGTTTCTCTGGCTCCACAGCAGCTCTGCTGACCTTGTTCTCTGGCTCTAGAGCAGCTCTGCTGACCTGGTTTCTCTGACTCTACAGAAGCTCTGCTGACCTGGTTCTCTGCCTATTGAGCAGCCCTGCTGACCTGGTTCTTAGGCTCTAGAGCAGCCCTGCTGACCTGGTTCTCTGGCTATAAAGCAGCTCTGCTGATCTGGTTCTCTGGCTCTAAAGCAGCTCTCGTGACCTGGTTCTCTGGCTCTAGAGCAGATGTGCTGACCTGGTTCTCTGGCTCTAGAGCAGCTCTGCTGGCCTGGTTCTCTGGCTCTAAAGCAGCTCTGCTGACCTGGTTCTCTGGCTCTAGAGCAGCTGTGCTGACCGGGTTCTTAGGCTCTAGAGCAGCTCTGCTGACCTGGTTCTCTCCCTCTAAAGCAGCACTGCTGACCTGGTTTCTCTGGCTCGACAGCAGCTCTGCTGACCTGGTTCTCTGGCTCTAAAGCAGCTCTGCTGACCTGGTTCTTAGGCTCTAGAGCAGCTCGGTTGACCCGGTTCTTAGGCTCTAGAGCAGCTCGGCTGACTTGGTTCTATGGCTCTAGAGCTGCTCTGCTGACCTGGTTCTCTGGCTCTAGAGCAGCTCTGCTGACCTGCTTTCTCTGGTTCTACAGCAACTCTGCTGATCTGGTTCTTTGGCTCTAAAGCAGCTCTGCTGACCTGGTTCTCTGGCTTTAAAGCAGTTCTGCTAACCTGGTTCTCTGGCTATAAAGCAGCTCTGCTGACCTGTTCTATGGCTCTAAAGCAGCTCTGCTGACCTGGTTCTCTGGCTTTAAAGCAGCTCTGCTGACCTGGTTCTCTGGCTCTAAAGCAGCTCTGCTGACCAGGTTCTCTGGCTAGAAAGCAGCTCTGGTGACCTGGTTCTCTGGCTCTAGAGCAGCTGTGCTGACCTGGTTCTCTGGCTCTAGAGCAGCTCTGCTTGCCTGGTTCTCTCTCTCTAAAGCAGCTCTGCTGACCTGGTTTCTCTGGCTCTACTGCAGCTCTGCTGACCTGGTTCTCTGGCTCTAAAGCAGCTCTGCTGGCCTGGTTCTTTGGCTCTAGAGCAGCTCTGCTGACCTGGTTCTTAGGCTCTAGAGCAGTTCTGCTGACCTGGTTCTCTCCCTCTAAAGCAGCTCTGCTGAACTACTTTCTCTGGCTCTACAGCAACGCTGCTGACCTAGTTCTATGGCTCTAAAGCAGCTCTGCTGACCTGGTTCTCTGGCTCTAGAGCAGCTCTGCTGACCTGGTTCTTAGGCTCTACAGCAGCTTTACTGACCTGGTTCTCTGGCTCTAAAGCAGCTCTGCTGACCTGTTCTATGGCTCTAAAGCAGCTCTGCTGACCTGGTTCTCTGGCTCTAAAGCAGCTCTGCTGACCTGCTTCTCTGGCTCTAAAGCAGCTCTGCTGACCTGGTTCTATGGCTCTAGAGCAGCTCTACTGCCCTGGTTCTCTGGCTCTAAAGCAGCTCTGCTGACCTGGTTCTCTGGCTCTAGAGAAGCTGCGCTGACCGAGTTCTTAGGCTCTAAAGCAGCTCTGTAGACCTGGTTCTCTCCCTCTAAAGCAGCACTGCTGACCTGGTTTCTCTGGCTCGACATCAGCTCTGCTGACCTGGTTCTCTGGCTCTGAAGCAGCTCTGCTGACATGGTTCTTAGGCTCTAGAGCAGCTCGGTTGACCTGGTTCTTAGGCTCTAGAGCAGCTTGGCTGACTTGAGTCTATGGCTCTAGAGCTGCTCTGCTGACCTGGTTCTCTGGCTCTAGAGCAGCTCTGGTGACCTGCTTCCTCTGGTTCTACAGCAACTCGGCTGACCTGGTTCTATGGCTCTAAAGCAGCTCTGCTGACCTGGTTCTTTGGCTCTAGAGCAGCTCTGCTGGCCTGGTTCTTGGGCTCTAGAGCAGCTCTACTGACCTGGTTCTCTGACTCTAAAGCAGCTCTGCTGACCTGGTTCTCTGATTCTAAAGCAGCTCAGATGACCTGCTTCTCTGGCTCTAAAGCAGCTCTGCTAGCCTGGTTCTATGGCTCTAGAGCAGTTCTGCTGACCTGGTTTCTCTGCCTCTAGAGCAGCTCTGCTGACCTGGTTCTCTGGCTCTAAAGCAGCTCTGCTGACCTAGTTGTCTGGCTCTAAAGCGACCTGGTTCTCTCCCTCTAAAGCTGCTCTGCTGGCCTGGTTCTCTGGCTTTAAAGCAGTTCTGCTGACCTCGTTCTCTGGCTGTAAAGCAGCTCTGCTGACCTGGTTTCTCTGACTCTACAGAAGCTCTGCTGACCTGGTTCTCTGCCTATTGAGCAGCCCTGCTGACCTGGTTCTTAGGCTCTAGAGCAGCCCTGCTGACCTGGTTCTCTGGCTCTAAAGCAGCTCTGCTGACCTAGTTCTCTGTCTCTAAAGCAGCTATGCTGACCTGGTTCTCTCCCTCTAAAGCTGCTCTGCTGACCTGGTTTCTCTGGCTCCACAGCAGCTCTGCTGGCCTGGTTCTCTGGCTCTAAAGCAGCTCTGCTGGCCTGGGTCTCTGGCTTTAAAGCAGCTCTGCTGACCTGGTTCTCTGGCTCTAAAGCAGCTCTGCTGACCAGGTTCTCTGGCTAGAAAGCAGCTCTGGTGACCTGGTTCTCTGGCTCTAGAGCAGCTGTGCTGACCTGGTTCTCTGGCTCTAGAGCAGCTCTGCTTGCCTGGTTCTCTCTCTCTAAAGCAGCTCTGCTGACCTGGTTTCTCTGGCTCTACTGCAGCTCTGCTGACCTGGTTCTCTGGCTCTAAAGCAGCTCTGCTGGCCTGGTTCTTTGGCTCTAGAGCAGCTCTGCTGACCTGGTTCTTAGGCTCTAGAGCAGTTCTGCTGACCTGGTTCTCTCCCTCTAAAGCAGCTCTGCTGAACTACTTTCTCTGGCTCTACAGCAACGCTGCTGACCTAGTTCTATGGCTCTAAAGCAGCTCTGCTGACCTGGTTCTCTGGCTCTAGAGCAGCTCTGCTGACCTGGTTCTTAGGCTCTACAGCAGCTTTACTGACCTGGTTCTCTGGCTCTAAAGCAGCTCTGCTGACCTGTTCTATGGCTCTAAAGCAGCTCTGCTGACCTGGTTCTCTGGCTCTAAAGCAGCTCTGCTGACCTGGTTCTCTGGCTCTAGAGAAGCTGCGCTGACCGAGTTCTTAGGCTCTAAAGCAGCTCTGTTGACCTGGTTCTCTCCCTCTAAAGCAGCACTGCTGACCTGGTTTCTCTGGCTCGACATCAGCTCTGCTGACCTGGTTCTCTGGCTTTGAAGCAGCTCTGCTGACATGGTTCTTAGGCTCTAGAGCAGCTCGGTTGACCTGGTTCTTAGGCTGTAAAGCAGCTTGGCTGACTTGGTTCTATGGCTCTAGAGCTGCTCTGCTGACCTGGTTCTCTGGCTCTACAGCAGCTCTGGTGACCTGCTTCCTCTGGTTCTACAGCAACTCGGCTGACCTGGTTCTATGGCTCTAAAGCAGCTCTGCTGATCTGGTTCTTTGGCTCTAGAGCAGCTCTGCTGGCCTGGTTCTTGGGCTCTAGAGCAGCTCTACTGACCTGGTTCTCTGACTCTAAAGCAGCTCTGCTGACCTGTTCTATGGCTCTAAAGCAGCTCTGCTGACCTGGTTCTCTGATTCTAAAGCAGCTCAGATGACCTGCTTCTCTGGCTCTAAAGCAGCTCTGCTAGCCTGGTTCTATGGCTCTAGAGCAGTTCTGCTGACCTGGTTTCTCTGCCTCTAGAGCAGCTCTGCTGACCTGGTTCTCTGGCTCTAAAGCAGCTCTGCTGACCTAGTTGTCTGGCTCTAAAGCGACCTGGTTCTCTCCCTCTAAAGCTGCTCTGCTGACCTGGTTCTCTGGCTTTAAAGCAGTTCTGCTGACCTCGTTCTCTGGCTGTAAAGCAGCTCTGCTGACCTGGTTTCTCTGTCTCTACAGAAGCTCTGCTGACCTGGTTCTCTGCCTATTGAGCAGCCCTGCTGACCTGGTTCTTAGGCTCTAGAGCAGCCCTGCTGACCTGGTTCTCTGGCTCTAAAGCAGCTCTGCTGACCTAGTTCTCTGGCTCTAAAGCAGCTATGCTGACCTGGTTCTCTCCCTCTAAAGCTGCTCTGCTGACCTGGTTTCTCTGGCTCCACAGCAGCTCTGCTGGCCTGGTTCTCTGGCTCTAAAGCAGCTCTGCTGGCCTGGTTCTCTGGCTTTAAAGCAGTTCTGCTGACCTCGTTCTCTGGCTGTAAAGCAGCTCTGCTGACCTGGTTTCTCTGACTCTACAGAAGCTCTGCTGACCTGGTTCTCTGCCTATTGAGCAGCCCTGCTGACCTGGTTCTTAGGCTCTAGAGCAGCCCTGCTGACCTGGTTCTCTGGATATAAAGCAGCTCTGCTGACCTGGTTCTCTGGCTCTAAAGCAGCTCTGGTGACCTGGTTCTCTGGCTCTAGAGCAGCTGTGCTGACCTGGTTCTCTGGCTCTAGAGCAGCTCTGCTGGCCTGGTTCTCTGGCTCTAAAGCAGCTCTGCTGACCTGGTTCTCTGGCTTTAAAGCAGTTCTGATGACCTGGTTCTCTGGCTATAAAGCAGCTCTGCTGACCTGGTTCTCTGGCTCTAAAGCAGCTCTGCTGACCAGGTTCTCTGGCTAGAAAGCAGCTCTGGTGACCTGGTACTCTGGCTCTAGAGCAGCTGTGCTGACCTGGTTCTCTGGCTCTAGAGCAGCTCTGCTTGCCTGGTTCTCTCTCTCTAAAGCAGCTCTGCTGACCTGGTTTCTCTGGCTCTACTGCAGCTCTGCTGACCTGGTTCTCTGGCTCTAAAGCAGCTCTGCTGGCCTGGTTCCTTGGCTCTAGAGCAGCTCTGCTGACCTGGTTCTTAGGCTCTAGAGCAGTTCTGCTGACCTGGTTCTCTCCCTCTAAAGCAGCTCTGCTGAACTACTATCTCTGGCTCTACAGCAACGCTGCTGACCTAGTTCTATGGCTCTAAAGCAGCTCTGCTGACCTGGTTCTCTGGCTCTAGAGCAGCTCTGCTGACCTGGTTCTTAGGCTCTACAGCAGCTTTACTGACCTGGTTCTCTGGCTCTAAAGCAGCTCTGCTGACCTGTTCTATGGCTCTAAAGCAGCTCTGCTGACCTGGTTCTCTGGCTCTAAAGCAGCTCTGCTGACCTGCTTCTCTGGCTCTAAAGCAGCTCTGCTGACCTGGTTCTATGGCTCTAGAGCAGCTCTACTGCCCTGGTTCTCTGGCTCTAAAGCAGCTCTGCTGACCTGGTTCTCTGGCTCTAGAGAAGCTGCGCTGACCGAGTTCTTAGGCTCTAAAGCAGCTCTGTTGACCTGGTTCTCTCCCTCTAAAGCAGCACTGCTGACCTGGTTTCTCTGGCTCGACATCAGCTCTGCTGACCTGGTTCTCTGGCTTTGAAGCAGCTCTGCTGACATGGTTCTTAGGCTCTAGAGCAGCTCGGTTGACCTGGTTCTTAGGCTCTAGAGCAGCTTGGCTGACTTGGTTCTATGGCTCTAGAGCTGCTCTGCTGACCTGGTTCTCTGGCTCTACAGCAGCTCTGGTGACCTGCTTCCTCTGGTTCTACAGCAACTCGGCTGACCTGGTTCTATGGCTCTAAAGCAGCTCTGCTGGCCTGGTTCTTGGGCTCTAGAGCAGCTCTACTGACCTGGTTCTCTGACTCTAAAGCAGCTCTGCTGACCTGTTCTATGGCTCTAAAGCAGCTCTGCTGACCTCGTTCTCTGATTCTAAAGCAGCTCAGATGACCTGCTTCTCTGGCTCTAAAGCAGCTCTGCTAGCCTGGTTCTATGGCTCTAGAGCAGTTCTGCTGACCTGGTTTCTCTGCCTCTAGAGCAGCTCTGCTGACCTGGTTCTCTGGCTCTAAAGCAGCTCTGCTGACCTAGTTGTCTGGCTCTATAGCGACCTGGTTCTCTCCCTCTAAAGCTGCTCTGCTGACCTGGTTCTCTGGCTTTAAAGCAGTTCTGCTGACCTCGTTCTCTGGCTGTAAAGCAGCTCTGCTGACCTGGTTTCTCTGCCTATTGAGCAGCCCTGCTGACCTGGTTCTTAGGCTCTAGAGCAGCCCTGCTGACCTGGTTCTCTGGCTCTAAAGCAGCTCTGCTGACCTAGTTCTCTGGCTCTAAAGCAGCTATGCTGACCTGGTTCTCTCCCTCTAAAGCTGCTCTGCTGACCTGGTTTCTCTGGCTCCACAGCAGCTCTGCTGGCCTGGTTCTCCGGCTCTAAAGCAGCTCTGCTGGCCTGGTTCTCTGGCTTTAAAGCAGTTCTGCTGACCTCGTTCTCTGGCTGTAAAGCAGCTCTGCTGACCTGGTTTCTCTGACTCTACAGAAGCTCTGCTGACCTGGTTCTCTGCCTATTGAGCAGCCCTGCTGACCTGTTTCTTAGGCTCTAGAGCAGCCCTGCTGACCTGGTTCTCTGGCTATAAAGCAGCTCTGCTGACCTGGTTCTCTGGCTCTAAAGCAGCTCTGGTGACCTGGTTCTCTGGCTCTAGAGCAGCTGTGCTGACCTGGTTCTCTGGCTCTAGAGCAGCTCTGCTGGCCTGGTTCTCTGGCTCTAAAGCAGCTCTGCTGACCTGGTTCATTGGCTCTAGAGCAGCTGTGCTGACCGGGTTCTTAGGCTCTAGAGCAGCTCTGCTGACCTGGTTCTCTCCCTCTAAAGCAGCACTGCTGACCTGGTTTCTTTGGCTCGACAGCAGCTCTGCTGACCTGGTTCTCTGGCTCTAAAGCAGCTCTGCTGACCTGGTTCTTAGGCTCTAGAGCAGCTCGGTTGACCCGGTTCTTAGGATCTAGAGCAGCTCGGCTGACTTGATTCTATGGCTCTAGAGCTGCTCTGCTGACCTGGTTCTCTGGCTCTAGAGCAGCTCTGCTGACATGTTTTCTCTCGTTCTTCAGCAACTCTGCTGACCTGGTTCTATGGCTCTAAAGCAGCTCTGCTGACCTGGTTCTTTGGCTCTAGAGCAGCTCTGCTGGCCTGGTTCTTGGGCTTAGAGCAGCTCTACTGACCCTGTTCTCTGGCTCTAAAGCAGCTCTGCTGACCTCTTCTATGGCTCTAAAGCAGCTCTGCTGACCCGGTTCTCTGGTTCTAAAGCAGCTCTGCTGACCTGGTTCTCTGGCTCTAAAGCAGCTCTGGTGACCTGGTTCTCTGGCTCTAGAGCAGCTGTGCTGACCTGGTTCTCTGGCTCTAGAGCAGCTCTGCTGGCCTGGTTCTCTCACTCTAAAGCAGCTCTGCTGACCTGGTTTCTCTGGCTCTACAGCAACACTGCTGACCTAGTTCTATGGCTCTAAAGCAGCTCTGCTGACCTGGTTCTTAGGCTCTAGAGCAGCTCTGCTGACCTGGTTCTCTCCCTCTAAAGCAGCTCTGCTGAACTGCTTTCTCTGGCTCTACAGCAACGCTGCTGACCTAGTTCTACGGCTCTAAAGCAGCTCTGCTGACCTGGTTCTCTGGCTCTAGAGCAGCTCTGCTGACCTGGTTCTTAGGCTCTACAGCAGCTTTACTGACCTGGTTCTCTGGCTCTAAAGCAGCTCTGCTGACCTGTTCTATGGCTCTAAAGCAGCTCTGCTGACCTGGTTCTCTAGCTCTAAAGCAGCTCTGCTGACCTGCTTCTCTGGCTTTAAAGCAGTTCTGCTGACCTGGTTCTATAACTCTAAAGCAGCTCTGCTGACCTGGTTTCTCTGACTCTACAGAAGCTCTGCTGACCTGGTTCTCTGCCTATAGAGCAGCTCTGTTGACCTGGTTCTTAGGATCTAGAGCGGCTCTGCTGACCTGGTTCTTAGGCTCTACAGCAGCTTTACTGACCTGGTTCTCTGGCTCTAAAGCAGCTCTGCTGACCTGTTCTATGGCTCTAAAGCAGCTCTGCTGACCTGGTTCTTAGGCTCTAGAGCAGCTCTGCTGACCTGGTTCTCTCCCTCTAAAGCAGCTCTGCTGAACTGCTTTCTCTGGCTCTACAGCAACGCTGCTGACCTAGTTCTATGGCTCTAAAGCAGCTCTGCTGACCTGGTTCTCTGGCTCTAGAGCAGCTCTGCTGACCTGGTTCTTAGGCTCTACAGCAGCTTTACTGACCTGGTTCTCTGGCTCTAAAGCAGCTCTGCTGACCTGTTCTATGGCTCTAAAGCAGCTCTGCTGACCTGGTTCTCTAGCTCTAAAGCAGCTCTGCTGACCTGCTTCTCTGGCTTTAAAGCAGTTCTGCTGACCTGGTTCTATAACTCTAAAGCAGCTCTGCTGACCTGGTTTCTCTGACTCTACAGAAGCTCTGCTGACCTGGTTCTCTGCCTATAGAGCAGCTCTGTTGACCTGGTTCTTAGGATCTAGAGCGGCTCTGCTGACCTGGTTCTCTGGCTCTAAAGCAGCTATGGTGACATGGTTCTCTGGCTCTAGAGCAGCTGTGCTGAACTGGTTCTCTGGCTCTAAAGCAGCTCTGCTGACCTGGTTCTTAGGCTCTAAAGCAGCTCTGCTGACCTGGTTCTTTGGCTCTAGAGCAGCTCTGCTGGCCTGGTTCTCGGGCTCTAGAGCAGCTCTACTGACCTGGTTCCCTGGCTCTAAAGCAGCTCTGCTGACCTGTTCTATGGCTCTAAAGCAGCTCTGCTGACCTGGTTCTTAGGATCTAGAGCGGCTCTGCTGACCTAGTTCTCTGGCTCTAAAGCAGCTCTGCTGACCTGGTTCTCTGGCTCTAGAGCAGCTGTGCTGACCGGGTTCTTAGGCTCTAAAGCAGCTCTGCTGACCTAGTTCTCTGGCTCTAAAGCAGCTATGCTGACCTGGTTCTCTCCCTTAAAGCAGCTCTGCTGACTTGGTTTCTCTGGCTCCACAGCAGCTCTGCTGACCTTGTTCTCTGGCTCTAGAGCAGCTCTGCTGACCTGGTTTCTCTGACTCTACAGAAGCTCTGCTGACCTGGTTCTCTGCCTATTGAGCAGCCCTGCTGACCTGATTCTTAGGCTCTAGAGCAGCCCTGCTGACCTGGTTCTCTGGCTATAAAGCAGCTCTGCTGATCTGGTTCTCTGGCTCTAAAGCAGCTCTCGTGACCTGGTTCTCTGGCTCTAGAGCAGATGTGCTGACCTGGTTCTCTGGCTCTAGAGCAGCTATGCTGGCCTGGTTCTCTGGCTCTAAAGCAGCTCTGCTGACCTGGTTCTCTGGCTCTAGAGCAGCTGTGCTGACCGGGTTCTTAGGCTCTAGAGCAGCTCTGCTGACCTGGTTCTCTCCCTCTAAATCAGCACTGCTGACCTGGTTTCTCTGGCTCGACAGCAGCTCTGCTGACCTGGTTCTCTGGCTCTAAAGCAGCTCTGCTGACCTGGTTCTTAGGCTCTAGAGCAGCTCGGTTGACCCGGTTCTTAGGCTCTAGAGCAGCTCGGCTGACTTGGTTCTATGGCTCTAGAGCTGCTCTGCTGACCTGGTTCTCTGGCTCTAGAGCAGCTCTGCTGACCTGCTTTCTCTGGTTCTACAGCAACTCTGCTGACCTGGTTCTTTGGCTCTAAAGCAGCTCTGCTGACCTGTTCTATGGCTCTAAAGCAGCTCTGCTGACCTGGTTCTCTGGCTTTAAAGCAGTTCTGCTGACCTGGTTCTCTGGCTATAAAGCAGCTCTGCTGACCTGTTCTCTGGCTCTAGAGCAGCTGTGCTGACCGGGTTCTTAGGCCCTAGAGCAGCTCTGCTGACCTGGTTCTCTCCCTCTAAAGCAGCACTGCTGACCTGGTTTCTCTGGCTCGACAGCAGCTCTGCTGACCTGGTTCTCTGGCTCTAAAGCAGCTCTGCTGACCTGGTTCGTAGGCTCTAGAGCAGCTCGGTTGACCCGGTTCTTAGGATCTAGAGCAGCTCGGCTGACTTGATTCTATGGCTCTAGAGCTGCTCTGCTGACCTGGTTCTCTGGCTCTAGAGCAGCTCTGCTGACATGTTTTCTCTCGTTCTTCAGCAACTCTGCTGACCTGGTTCTATGGCTCTAAAGCAGCTCTGCTGACCTGGTTCTTTGGCTCTAGAGCAGCTCTGCTGGCCTGGTTCTTGGGCTTAGAGCAGCTCTACTGACCCTGTTCTCTGGCTCTAAAGCAGCTCTGCTGACCTGTTCTCTGGCTCTAGAGCAGCTGTGCTGACCGGGTTCTTAGGCTCTAGAGCAGCTCTGCTGGCCTGGTTCTCTCCCTCTAAATCAGCACTGCTGACCTGGTTTCTCTGGCTCTAGAGCAGCTCTGCTGACCTGGTTCTCTGGCTCTAAAGCAGCTCTGCTGACCTGGTTCTTAGGCTCTAGAGCAGCTCGGTTGACCCGGTTCTTAGGCTCTAGAGCAGCTCGGCTGACTTGGTTCTATGGCTCTAGAGCTGCTCTGCTGACCTGGTTCTCTGGCTCTAGAGCAGCTCTGCTGACCTGCTTTCTCTGGTTCTACAGCAACTCTGTTGACCTGGTTCTTTGGCTCTAAAGCAGCTCTGCTGACCTGTTCTATGGCTCTAAAGCAGCTCTGCTGACCTGGTTCTCTGGCTTTAAAGCAGTTCTGCTGACCTGGTTCTCTGGCTATAAAGCAGCTCTGCTGACCTGTTCTCTGGCTCTAGAGCAGCTGTGCTGACCGGGTTCTTAGGCTCTAGAGCAGCTCTGCTGACCTGGTTCTCTCCCTCTAAAGCAGCACTGCTGACCTGGTTTCTCTGGCTCGACAGCAGCTCTGCTGACCTGGTTCTCTGGCTCTAAAGCAGCTCTGCTGACCTGGTTCTTAGGCTCTAGAGCAGCTCGGTTGACCCGGTTCTTAGGATCTAGAGCAGCTCGGCTGACTTGATTCTATGGCTCTAGAGCTGCTCTGCTGACCTGGTTCTCTGGCTCTAGAGCAGCTCTGCTGACATGTTTTCTCTCGTTCTTCAGCAACTCTGCTGACCTGGTTCTATGGCTCTAAAGCAGCTCTGCTGACCTGGTTCTTTGGCTCTAGAGCAGCTCTGCTGGCCTGGTTCTTGGGCTTAGAGCAGCTCTACTGACCCTGTTCTCTGGCTCTAAAGCAGCTCTGCTGACCTCTTCTATGGCTCTAAAGCAGCTCTGCTGACCCGGTTCTCTGGTTCTAAAGCAGCTCTGCTGACCTGGTTCTCTGGCTTTAAAGCAGTTCTGCTGACCTGGTTCTCTGGCTATAAAGCAGCTCTGCTGACCTGGTTCTCTGGCTCTAAAGCAGCTCTGCTGACCAGGTTCTCTGGCTCTAAAGCAGCTCTGGTGACCTGGTTCTCTGGCTCTAGAGCAGCTGTGCTGGCCTGGTTCTCTCACTCTAAAGCAGCTCTGCTGACCTGGTTTCTCTGGCTCTACAGCAACGCTGCTGACCTAGTTCTATGGCTCTAAAGCAGCTCTGCTGACCTGGTTCTTAGGCTCTAGAGCAGCTCTGCTGACCTGGTTCTCTCCCTCTAAAGCAGCTCTGCTGAACTGCTTTCTCTGGCTCTACAGCAACGCTGCTGACCTAGTTCTATGGCTCTAAAGCAGCTCTGCTGACCTGGTTCTCTGGCTCTAGCGCAGCTCTGCTGACCTGGTTCTTAGGCTCTACAGCAGCTTTACTGACCTGGTTCTCTGGCTCTAAAGCAGCTCTGCTGACCTGTTCTATGGCTCTAAAGCAGCTCTGCTGACCTGGTTCTCTAGCTCTAAAGCAGCTCTGCTGACCTGCTTCTCTGGCTTTAAAGCAGTTCTGCTGACCTGGTTCTATAACTCTAAAGCAGCTCTGCTGACCTGGTTTCTCTGACTCTACAGAAGCTCTGCTGACCTGGTTCTCTGCCTATAGAGCAGCTCTGTTGACCTGGTTCTTAGGATCTAGAGCGGCTCTGCTGACCTGGTTCTTAGGCTCTACAGCAGCTTTACTGACCTGGTTCTCTGGCTCTAAAGCAGCTCTGCTGACCTGTTCTATGGCTCTAAAGCAGCTCTGCTGACCTGGTTCTCTAGCTCTAAAGCAGCTCTGCTGCCCTGGTTCTCTGGCTTTAAAGCAGTTCTGCTGACCTGGTTCTATAACTCTAAAGCAGCTCTGCTGACCTGGTTTCTCTGACTCTACAGAAGCTCTGCTGACCTGGTTCTCTGTCTATAGAGCAGCTCTGTTGACCTGGTTCTTAGGATCTAGAGCGGCTCTGCTGACCTGGTTCTCTGGCTCTAAAGCAGCTATGGTGACATGGTTCTCTGGCTCTAGAGCAGCTGTGCTGAACTGGTTCTCTGGCTCTAAAGCAGCTCTGCTGACCTGGTTCTTAGGCTCTAAAGCAGCTCTGCTGACCTGGTTCTTTGGCTCTAGAGCAGCTCTGCTGGCCTGGTTCTCGGGCTCTAGAGCAGCTCTACTGACCTGGTTCCCTGGCTCTAAAGCAGCTGTGCTGACCTGTTCTATGGCTCTAAAGCAGCTCTGCTGACCTGGTTCTTAGGATCTAGAGCGGCTCTGCTGACCTGGTTCTCTGGCTCTAAAGGAGCTCTGCTGACCTGGTTCTCTGGCTCTAGAGCAGCTGTGCTGACCGGGTTCTTAGGCTCTAAAGCAGCTCTGCTGACCTAGTTCTCTGGCTCTAAAGCAGCTATGCTGACCTGGTTCTCTCCCTTAAAGCAGCTCTGCTGACTTGGTTTCTCTGGCTCCACAGCAGCTATGCTGACCTTGTTCTCTGGCTCTAGAGCAGCTCTGCTGACCTGGTTTCTCTGACTCTACAGAAGCTCTGCTGACCTGGTTCTCTGCCTATTGAGCAGCCCTGCTGACCTGGTTCTTAGGCTCTAGAGCAGCCCTGCTGACCTGGTTCTCTGGCTATAAAGCAGCTCTGCTGATCTGGTTCTCTGGCTCTAAAGCAGCTCTCGTGACCTGGTTCTCTGGCTCTAGAGCAGATGTGCTGACCTGGTTCTCTGGCTCTAGAGCAGCTCTGCTGGCCTGGTTCTCTGGCTCTAAAGCAGCTCTGCTGACCTGGTTCTCTGGCTCTAGAGCAGCTGTGCTGACCGGGTTCTTAGGCTCTAGAGCAGCTCTGCTGACCTGGTTCTCTCCCTCTAAAGCAGCACTGCTGACCTGGTTTCTCTGGCTCGACAGCAGCTCTGCTGACCTGGTTCTCTGGCTCTAAAGCAGCTCTGCTGACCTGGTTCTTAGGCTCTAGAGCAGCTCGGTTGACCCGGTTCTTAGGCTCTAGAGCAGCTCGGCTGACTTGGTTCTATGGCTCTAGAGCTGCTCTGCTGACCTGGTTCTCTGGCTCTAGAGCAGCTCTGCTGACCTGCTTTCTCTGGTTCTACAGCAACTCTGCTGATCTGGTTCTTTGGCTCTAAAGCAGCTCTGCTGACCTGTTCTATGGCTCTAAAGCAGCTCTGCTGACCTGGTTCTCTGGCTTTAAAGCAGTTCTGCTGACCTGGTTCTCTGGCTATAAAGCAGCTCTGCTGACCTGTTCTATGGCTCTAAAGCAGCTCTGCTGACCTGGTTCTCTGGCTTTAAAGCAGTTCTGCTGACCTGGTTCTCTGGCTATAAAGCAGCTCTGCTGACCTGGTTCTCTGGCTCTAAAGCAGCTCTGCTGACCAGGTTCTCTGGCTAGAAAGCAGCTCTGGTGACCTGGTTCTCTGGCTCTAGAGCAGCTGTGCTGACCTGGTTCTCTGGCTCTAGAGCAGCTCTGCTTGCCTGGTTCTCTCTCTCTAAAGCAGCTCTGCTGACCTGGTTTCTCTGGCTCTACTGCAGCTCTGCTGACCTGGTTCTCTGGCTCTAAAGCAGCTCTGCTGGCCTGGTTCTTTGGCTCTAGAGCAGCTCTGCTGACCTGGTTCTTAGGCTCTAGAGCAGTTCTGCTGACCTGGTTCTCTCCCTCTAAAGCAGCTCTGCTGAACTACTTTCTCTGGCTCTACAGCAACGCTGCTGACCTAGTTCTATGGCTCTAAAGCAGCTCTGCTGACCTGGTTCTCTGGCTCTAGAGCAGCTCTGCTGACCTGGTTCTTAGGCTCTACAGCAGCTTTACTGACCTGGTTCTCTGGCTCTAAAGCAGCTCTGCTGACCTGTTCTATGGCTCTAAAGCAGCTCTGCTGACCTGGTTCTCTGGCTCTAAAGCAGCTCTGCTGACCTGCTTCTCTGGCTCTAAAGCAGCTCTGCTGACCTGGTTCTATGGCTCTAGAGCAGCTCTACTGCCCTGGTTCTCTGGCTCTAAAGCAGCTCTGCTGACCTGGTTCTCTGGCTCTAGAGAAGCTGCGCTGACCGAGTTCTTAGGCTCTAAAGCAGCTCTGTAGACCTGGTTCTCTCCCTCTAAAGCAGCACTGCTGACCTGGTTTCTCTGGCTCGACATCAGCTCTGCTGACCTGGTTCTCTGGCTCTGAAGCAGCTCTGCTGACATGGTTCTTAGGCTCTAGAGCAGCTCGGTTGACCTGGTTCTTAGGCTCTAGAGCAGCTTGGCTGACTTGAGTCTATGGCTCTAGAGCTGCTCTGCTGACCTGGTTCTCTGGCTCTAGAGCAGCTCTGGTGACCTGCTTCCTCTGGTTCTACAGCAACTCGGCTGACCTGGTTCTATGGCTCTAAAGCAGCTCTGCTGACCTGGTTCTTTGGCTCTAGAGCAGCTCTGCTGGCCTGGTTCTTGGGCTCTAGAGCAGCTCTACTGACCTGGTTCTCTGACTCTAAAGCAGCTCTGCTGACCTGTTCTATGGCTCTAAAGCAGCTCTGCTGACCTGGTTCTCTGATTCTAAAGCAGCTCAGATGACCTGCTTCTCTGGCTCTAAAGCAGCTCTGCTAGCCTGGTTCTATGGCTCTAGAGCAGTTCTGCTGACCTGGTTTCTCTGCCTCTAGAGCAGCTCTGCTGACCTGGTTCTCTGGCTCTAAAGCAGCTCTGCTGACCTAGTTGTCTGGCTCTAAAGCGACCTGGTTCTCTCCCTCTAAAGCTGCTCTGCTGGCCTGGTTCTCTGGCTTTAAAGCAGTTCTGCTGACCTCGTTCTCTGGCTGTAAAGCAGCTCTGCTGACCTGGTTTCTCTGACTCTACAGAAGCTCTGCTGACCTGGTTCTCTGCCTATTGAGCAGCCCTGCTGACCTGGTTCTTAGGCTCTAGAGCAGCCCTGCTGACCTGGTTCTCTGGCTCTAAAGCAGCTCTGCTGACCTAGTTCTCTGTCTCTAAAGCAGCTATGCTGACCTGGTTCTCTCCTTCTAAAGCTGCTCTGCTGACCTGGTTTCTCTGGCTCCACAGCAGCTCTGCTGGCCTGGTTCTCTGGCTCTAAAGCAGCTCTGCTGGCCTGGTTCTCTGGCTTTAAAGCAGTTCTGCTGACCTCGTTCTCTGGCTGTAAAGCAGCTCTGCTGACCTGGTTTTTCTGACTCTACAGAAGCTATGCTGACCTGGTTCTCTGCCTATTGAGCAGCCCTGCTGACCTGGTTCTTCGGCTCTAGAGCAGCCCTGCTGACCTGGTTCTCTGGCTATAAAGCAGCTCTGCTGACCTGGTTCTCTGGCTCTAAAGCAGCTCTGGTGACCTGGTTCTCTGGCTCTAGAGCAGCTGTGCTGACCTGGTTCTCTGGCTCTAGAGCAGCTCTGCTGGCCTGGTTCTCTGGCTCTAAAGCAGCTCTGCTGACCTGGTTCTCTGGCTTTAAAGCAGTTCTGCTGACCTGGTTCTCTGGCTATAAAGCAGCTCTGCTGACCTGGTTCTCTGCCTCTAAAGCAGCTCTGCTGACCAGGTTCTCTGGCTAGAAAGCAGCTCTGGTGACCTGGTTCTCTGGCTCTAGAGCAGCTGTGCTGACCTGGTTCTCTGGCTCTAGAGCAGCTCTGCTTGCCTGGTTCTCTCTCTCTAAAGCAGCTCTGCTGACCTGGTTTCTCTGGCTCTACTGCAGCTCTGCTGACCTGGTTCTCTGGCTCTAAAGCAGCTCTGCTGGCCTGGTTCTTTGGCTCTAGAGCAGCTCTGCTGACCTGGTTCTTAGGCTCTAGAGCAGTTCTGCTGACCTGGTTCTCTCCCTCTAAAGCAGCTCTGCTGAACTACTTTCTCTGGCTCTACCGCAACGCTGCTGACCTAGTTCTATGGCTCTAAAGCAGCTCTGCTGACCTGGTTCTCTGGCTCTAGAGCAGCTCTGCTGACCTGGTTCTTAGGCTCTACAGCAGCTTTACTGACCTGGTTCTCTGGCTCTAAAGCAGCTCTGCTGACCTGTTCTATGGCTCTAAAGCAGCTCTGCTGACCTGGTTCTCTGGCTCTAAAGCAGCTCTGCTGACCTGGTTCTCTGGCTCTAGAGAAGCTGCGCTGACCGAGTTCTTAGGCTCTAAAGCAGCTCTGTTGACCTGGTTCTCTCCCTCTAAAGCAGCACTGCTGACCTGGTTTCTCTGGCTCGACATCGGCTCTGCTGACCTGGTTCTCTGGCTTTGAAGCAGCTCTGCTGACATGGTTCTTAGGCTCTAGAGCAGCTCGGTTGACCTGGTTCTTAGGCTCTAAAGCAGCTTGGCTGACTTGGTTCTATGGCTCTAGAGCTGCTCTGCTGACCTGGTTCTCTGGCTCTACAGCAGCTCTGGTGACCTGCTTCCTCTGGTTCTACAGCAACTCGGCTGACCTGGTTCTATGGCTCTAAAGCAGCTCTGCTGATCTGGTTCTTTGGCTCTAGAGCAGCTCTGCTGGCCTGGTTCTTGGGCTCTAGAGCAGCTCTACTGACCTGGTTCTCTGACTCTAAAGCAGCTCTGCTGACCTGTTCTATGGCTCTAAAGCAGCTCTGCTGACCTGGTTCTCTGATTCTAAAGCAGCTCAGATGACCTGCTTCTCTGGCTCTAAAGCAGCTCTGCTAGCCTGGTTCTATGGCTCTAGAGCAGTTCTGCTGACCTGGTTTCTCTGCCTCTAGAGCAGCTCTGCTGACCTGGTTCTCTGGCTCTAAAGCAGCTCTGCTGACCTAGTTGTCTGGCTCTAAAGCGACCTGGTTCTCTCCCTCTAAAGCTGCTCTGCTGACCTGGTTCTCTGGCTTTAAAGCAGTTCTGCTGACCTCGTTCTCTGGCTGTAAAGCAGCTCTGCTGACCTGGTTTCTCTGACTCTACAGAAGCTCTGCTGACCTGGTTCTCTGCCTATTGAGCAGCCCTGCTGACCTGGTTCTTAGGCTCTAGAGCAGCCCTGCTGACCTGGTTCTCTGGCTCTAAAGCAGCTCTGCTGACCTAGTTCTCTGGCTCTAAAGCAGCTATGCTGACCTGGTTCTCTCCCTCTAAAGCTGCTCTGCTGACCTGGTTTCTCTGGCTCCACAGCAGCTCTGCTGGCCTGGTTCTCTGGCTCTAAAGCAGCTCTGCTGGCCTGGTTCTCTGGCTTTAAAGCAGTTCTGCTGACCTCGTTCTCTGGCTGTAAAGCAGCTCTGCTGACCTGGTTTCTCTGACTCTACAGAAGCTCTGCTGACCTGGTTCTCTGCCTATTGAGCAGCCCTGCTGACCTGGTTCTTAGGCTCTAGAGCAGCCCTGCTGACCTGGTTCTCTGGCTATAAAGCAGCTCTGCTGACCTGGTTCTCTGGCTCTAAAGCAGCTCTGGTGACCTGGTTCTCTGGCTCTAGAGCAACTGTGCTGACCTGGTTCTCTGGCTCTAGAGCAGCTCTGCTGGCCTGGTTCTCTGGCTCTAAAGCAGCTCTGCTGACCTGGTTCTCTGGCTTTAAAGCAGTTCTGATGACCTGGTTCTCTGGCTATAAAGCAGCTCTGCTGACCTGGTTCTCTGGCTCTAAAGCAGCTCTGCTGACCAGGTTCTCTGGCTAGAAAGCAGCTCTGGTGACCTGGTACTCTGGCTCTAGAGCAGCTGTGCTGACCTGGTTCTCTGGCTCTAGAGCAGCTCTGCTTGCCTGGTTCTCTCTCTCTAAAGCAGCTCTGCTGACCTGGTTTCTCTGGCTCTACTGCAGCTCTGCTGACCTGGTTCTCTGGCTCTAAAGCAGCTCTGCTGGCCTGGTTCCTTGGCTCTAGAGCAGCTCTGCTGACCTGGTTCTTAGGCTCTAGAGCAGTTCTGCTGACCTGGTTCTCTCCCTCTAAAGCAGCTCTGCTGAACTACTTTCTCTGGCTCTACAGCAACGCTGCTGACCTAGTTCTATGGCTCTAAAGCAGCTCTGCTGACCTGGTTCTCTGGCTCTAGAGCAGCTCTGCTGACCTGGTTCTTAGGCTCTACAGCAGCTTTACTGACCTGGTTCTCTGGCTCTAAAGCAGCTCTGCTGACCTGTTCTATGGCTCTAAAGCAGCTCTGCTGACCTGGTTCTCTGGCTCTAAAGCAGCTCTGCTGACCTGCTTCTCTGGCTCTAAAGCAGCTCTGCTGACCTGGTTCTATGGCTCTAGAGCAGCTCTACTGCCCTGGTTCTCTGGCTCTAAAGCAGCTCTGCTGACCTGGTTCTCTGGCTCTAGAGAAGCTGCGCTGACCGAGTTCTTAGGCTCTAAAGCAGCTCTGTTGACCTGGTTCTCTCCCTCTAAAGCAGCACTGCTGACCTGGTTTCTCTGGCTCGACATCAGCTCTGCTGACCTGGTTCTCTGGCTTTGAAGCAGCTCTGCTGACATGGTTCTTAGGCTCTAGAGCAGCTCGGTTGACCTGGTTCTTAGGCTCTAGAGCAGCTTGGCTGACTTGGTTCTATGGCTCTAGAGCTGCTCTGCTGACCTGGTTCTCTGGCTCTACAGCAGCTCTGGTGACCTGCTTCCTCTGGTTCTACAGCAACTCGGCTGACCTGGTTCTATGGCTCTAAAGCAGCTCTGCTGGCCTGGTTCTTGGGCTCTAGAGCAGCTCTACTGACCTGGTTCTCTGACTCTAAAGCAGCTCTGCTGACCTGTTCTATGGCTCTAAAGCAGCTCTGCTGACCTGGTTCTCTGATTCTAAAGCAGCTCAGATGACCTGCTTCTCTGGCTCTAAAGCAGCTCTGCTAGCCTGGTTCTATGGCTCTAGAGCAGTGCTGCTGACCTGGTTTCTCTGCCTCTAGAGCAGCTCTGCTGACCTGGTTCTCTGGCTCTAAAGCAGCTCTGCTGACCTAGTTGTCTGGCTCTATAGCGACCTGGTTCTCTCCCTCTAAAGCTGCTCTGCTGACCTGGTTCTCTGGCTTTAAAGCAGTTCTGCTGACCTCGTTCTCTGGCTGTAAAGCAGCTCTGCTGACCTGGTTTCTCTGACTCTACAGAAGCTCTGCTGACCTGGTTCTCTGCCTATTGAGCAGCCCTGCTGACCTGGTTCTTCGGCTCTAGAGCAGCCCTGCTGACCTGGTTCTCTGGCTCTAAAGCAGCTCTGCTGACCTAGTTCTCTGGCTCTAAAGCAGCTATGCTGACCTGGTTCTCTACCTCTAAAGCTGCTCTGCTGACCTGGTTTCTCTGGCTCCACAGCAGCTCTGCTGGCCTGGTTCTCCGGCTCTAAAGCAGCTCTGCTGGCCTGGTTCTCTGGCTTTAAAGCAGTTCTGCTGACCTCGTTCTCTGGCTGTAAAGCAGCTCTGCTGACCTGGTTTCTCTGACTCTTCAGAAGCTCTGCTGACCTGGTTCTCTGCCTATTGAGCAGCCCTGCTGACCTGTTTCTTAGGCTCTAGAGCAGCCCTGCTGACCTGGTTCTCTGGCTATAAAGCAGCTCTGCTGACCTGGTTCTCTGGCTCTAAAGCAGCTCTGGTGACCTGGTTCTCTGGCTCTAGAGCAGCTGTGCTGACCTTGTTCTCTGGCTCTAGAGCAGCTCTGCTGGCCTGGTTCTCTGGCTCTAAAGCAGCTCTGCTGACCTGGTTCTCTGGCTCTAGAGCAGCTGTGCTGACCGGGTTCTTAGGCTCTAGAGCAGCTCTGCTGACCTGGTTCTCTCCCTCTAAAGCAGCACTGCTGACCTGGTTTCTCTGGCTCGACAGCAGCTCTGCTGACCTGGTTCTCTGGCTCTAAAGCAGCTCTGCTGACCTGGTTCTTAGGCTCTAGAGCAGCTCGGTTGACCCGGTTCTTAGGATCTAGAGCAGCTCGGCTGACTTGATTCTATGGCTCTAGAGCTGCTCTGCTGACCTGGTTCTCTGGCTCTAGAGCAGCTCTGCTGACATGTTTTCTCTCGTTCTTCAGCAACTCTGCTGACCTGGTTCTATGGCTCTAAAGCAGCTCTGCTGACCTGGTTCTTTGGCTCTAGAGCAGCTCTGCTGGCCTGGTTCTTGGGCTTAGAGCAGCTCTACTGACCCTGTTCTCTGGCTCTAAAGCAGCTCTGCTGACCTCTTCTATGGCTCTAAAGCAGCTCTGCTGACCCGGTTCTCTGGTTCTAAAGCAGCTCTGCTGGCCTGGTTCTCTGGCTTTAAAGCAGTTCTGCTGACCTGGTTCTCTGGCTATAAAGCAGCTCTGCTGACCTGGTTCTCTGGCTCTAAAACAGCTCTGCTGACCAGGTTCTCTGGCTCTAAAGCAGCTCTGGTGACCTGGTTCTCTGGCTCTAGAGCAGCTGTGCTGACCTGGTTCTCTGGCTCTAGAGCAGCTCTGCTGGCCTGGTTCTCTCACTCTAAAGCAGCTCTGCTGACCTGGTTTCTCTGGCTCTACAGGAACGCTGCTGACCTAGTTCTATGGCTCTAAAGCAGCTCTGCTGACCTGGTTCTTAGGCTCTAGAGCAGCTCTGCTGACCTGGTTCTCTCCCTCTAAAGCAGCTCTGCTGAACTGCTTTCTCTGGCTCTACAGCAACGCTGCTGACCTAGTTCTATGGCTCTAAAGCAGCTCTGCTGACCTGGTTCTCTGGCTCTAGAGCAGCTCTGCTGACCTGGTTCTTAGGCTCTACAGCAGCTTTACTGACCTGGTTCTCTGGCTCTAAAGCAGCTCTGCTGACCTGTTCTATGGCTCTAAAGCAGCTCTGCTGACCTGGTTCTCTAGCTCTAAAGCAGCTCTGCTGACCTGCTTCTCTGGCTCTAAAGCAGCTCTGCTGACCTGGTTCTATGGCTCTAAAGCAGCTCTGCTGCCCTGGTTCTCTGGCTTTAAAGCAGTTCTGCTGACCTGGTTCTATAACTCTAAAGCAGCTCTGCTGACCTGGTTTCTCTGACTCTACAGAAGCTCTGCTGACCTGGTTCTCTGCCTATAGAGCAGCTCTGTTGACCTGGTTCTTAGGATCTAGAGCGGCTCTGCTGACCTGGTTCACTGGCTCTAAAGCAGCTATGGTGACATGGTTCTCTGGCTCTAGAGCAGCTGTGCTGAACTGGTTCTCTGGCTCTAAAGCAGCTCTGCTGACCTGGTTCTGAGGCTCTAGAGCAGCTCTACTGACCTGGTTCTCTGGCTCTAGAGCAGCTCCTCTGACCTGGTTCTCTGACTCTAAAGCAGCTCTGCTGACCTGCTTCTCTGGCTCTAAAGCAGCTCTGCTGATCTGGTTCTATGGCTCTAGAGCAGCTCTGCTGACCTGGTTCTATGGCTCTAAAGCAGCTCTGCTGCCCTGGTTCTCTGGCTTTAAAGCAGTTCTGCTGACCTGGTTCTATAACTCTAAAGCAGCTCTGCTGACCTGGTTTCTCTGACTCTACAGAAGCTCTGCTGACCTGGTTCTCTGCCTATAGAGCAGCTCTGTTGACCTGGTTCTTAGGATCTAGAGCGGCTCTGCTGACCTGGTTCACTGGCTCTAAAGCAGCTATGGTGACCTGGTTCTGAGGCTCTAGAGCAGCTCTACTGACCTGGTTCTCTGCCTCTAAAACAGCTCTGCTGCCCTGGTTCTCTGGCTATAAAGCAGCTCTGCTGACCTGGTTCTCTGGCTCTAGAGCAGCTCTGTTGACCTGGTTCTCTTCTCTAAAGCAGCACTGCTGACCTGGTTTCTCTGGCTCGACAGCAGCTCTGCTAACCTGGTTCTCTGGCTTTAAAGCAGCTCTGCTGACCTGGTTCTTAGGCTCTAGAGCAGCTCGGTTGACCTGGTTCTTAGGATCTAGAGCAGCTCGGCTGACTTGGTTCTCTGGCTCTAGAGCAGCTCTGCTGACCTGGTTCTCTGGCTCTAAAGCAGCTCTGCTGACCTAGTTGTCTGGCTCTATAGCGACCTGGTTCTCTCCCTCTAAAGCTGCTCTGCTGACCTGGTTCTCTGGCTTTAAAGCAGTTCTGCTGACCTCGTTCTCTGGCTGTAAAGCAGCTCTGCTGACCTGGTTTCTCTGACTCTACAGAAGCTCTGCTGACCTGGTTCTCTGCCTATTGAGCAGCCCTGCTGACCTGGTTCTTCGGCTCTAGAGCAGCCCTGCTGACCTGGTTCTCTGGCTCTAAAGCAGCTCTGCTGACCTAGTTCTCTGGCTCTAAAGCAGCTATGCTGACCTGGTTCTCTACCTCTAAAGCTGCTCTGCTGACCTGGTTTCTCTGGCTCCACAGCAGCTCTGCTGGCCTGGTTCTCCGGCTCTAAAGCAGCTCTGCTGGCCTGGTTCTCTGGCTTTAAAGCAGTTCTGCTGACCTCGTTCTCTGGCTGTAAAGCAGCTCTGCTGACCTGGTTTCTCTGACTCTACAGAAGCTCTGCTGACCTGGTTCTCTGCCTATTGAGCAGCCCTGCTGACCTGTTTCTTAGGCTCTAGAGCAGCCCTGCTGACCTGGTTCTCTGGCTATAAAGCAGCTCTGCTGACCTGGTTCACTGGCTCTAAAGCAGCTATGCTGACCTGGTTCTGAGGCTCTAGAGCAGCTCTACTGACCTGGTTCTCTGGCTCTAGAGCAGCTCCTCTGACCTGGTTCTCTGACTCTAAAGCAGCTCTGCTGACCTGCTTCTCTGGCTCTAAAGCAGCTCTGCTGATCTGGTTCTATGGCTCTAGAGCAACTCTGCTGACCTGGTTCTTATGCTCTAGAGCGGCTCTGCTGACCTGGTTCTCTGCCTCTAAAACAGCTCTGCTGCCCTGGTTCTCTGGCTATAAAGTAGCTCTGCTGACCTGGTTCTCTGGCTCTAGAGCAGCTCTGTTGACCTGGTTCTCTTCTCTAAAGCAGCACTGCTGACCTGGTTTCTCTGGCTCGACAGCAGCTCTGCTAACCTGGTTCTCTGGCTTTAAAGCAGCTCTGCTGACCTGGTTCTTAGGCTCTAGAGCAGCTCGGTTGACCTGGTTCTTAGGATCTAGAGCAGCTCGGCTGACTTGGTTCTCTGGCTCTAGAGCAGCTCTGCTGACCTGGTTCTCTGGCTCTGGAGCAGCTCTGCTGACCTGCTTCCTTTGGTTCTACAGCAACTCTGCTGACCTGGTTCTATGGCTCTAAAGCAGCTCTGCTGACCTGGTTCTTTGGCTCTAGAGCAGCTCTACTGGCCTAGTTCTTGGGCTCTAGAGCAGCTCTACTGACCTGGTTCTCTGACTCTAAAGCAGCTCTGCTGACCTGTTCTATGGCTCTAAAGCAGCTCTGCTGACCTGGTTCTCTGGTTCTAAAGCAGCTCTGATGACCTGCTTCTCTGGCTCTAAAGCAGCTCTTCTGGCCTGGTTCTATGGCTCTAGAGCAGTTCTGTTGACCTGGTTTCTCTGCCTCTAGAGCAGCACTGCTGACCTGGTTCTCTGGCTCTAAAGCAGCTCTGCTGACCTAGTTCTCTGGCTCTAAAGCAGCTCTGCTGACCTGGTTCTCTCCCTCTAAAGCAGCTCTGCTGACCTGGTTTCTCTGGCTCCACAGCAGCTCTGCTGACCTGGTTCTCTGGCTCTAGAGCAGCTCTGTTGGCCTGGTTCTCTGGCTTCAAAGCAGTTCTGCTGACCTCGTTCTCTGGCTGTAAAGCAGCTCTGCTGACCTGGTTTCTCTGACTCTATAGAAGCTCTGCTGACCTGGTTCTCTGGCTCTAGAGCAGCTCTGCTGGCCTGGTTCTCTGGCTCTAAAGCAGCTCTGCTGACCTGGTTCTCTGGCTCTAAAGCAGCTCTGCTGACCTGGTTCTTAGGCTCCAGAGCAGCTCGGTTGACCTGGTTCTTAGGCTCTAGAGCACCTCGGCTGACTTGGTTCTATGGCTCTAGAGCTGCTCTGCTGACCTGGTTCTCTGGCTTTAGAGCAGCTCTGCTGACCTGCTTTCTCTGGTTCTACAGCAACTCTGCTGACCTGGTTCTATGGCTCTAAAGCAGCTCTGCTGACCTGGTTCTTTGGCTCTAGAGCAGCTCTGCTGGCCTGGTTCTCGGGCTCTAGAGCAGCTCTACTGACCTGGTTCCCTGGCTCTAAAGCAGCTCTGCTGACCTGTTCTATGGCTCTAAAGCAGCTCTGCTGACCTGGTTCTCTGGTTCTAAAGCAGCTCTGCTGACCTGCTTCTCTGGCTCTAAAGCAGCTCTGCTGGCCTGGTTCTATGGCTCTAGAGCAGCTCTGCTGACCTGGTTCTATGGCTCTAGAGCAGTTCTGCTGACCTGGTTTCTCTGGCTCTAGAGCAGCTCTGCTGGCCTGGTTCTCTGGCTCTAAAGCAGCTCTGCTGACCTAGTTCTCTGGCTCTAAAGCAGCTCTGCAGACCTGGTTATCTCCCTCTAAAGCAGCAATGCTGACCTGGTTTCCCTGGCTCTACTGCAGCTCTGCTGATCTGGTTCTCTGGCTCTAGAGCAGCTCTGCTGACCTCGTTCTCTGGCTTTAAAGCAGTTCTGCTGACCTCGTTCTCTGGCCGTAAAGCAGCTCTGCTGACCTGGTTTCTCTGACTCTACAGAAGCTCTGGTGACCTGGTTCTCTGCCCATAGAGCAGCCCGGCTGACCTGGTTCTTAGGCTCTAGAGCAGCTCTGCTGACCTGGTTCTCTGGCTATAAAGCAGCTCTGCTGACCTGGTTCTCTGGCTCTAATGCAGCTCAGCTGACCAGGTTCTCTGGCTCTAAAGCAGCTCTGGTGACCTGGTTCTCTGGCTCTAGAGCAGCTGTGCTGACCTGGTTCTCTGGCTCTAGAGCAGCTCTGCTGGCCTGGTTCTCTCCCTCTAAAGCAGCTCTGCTGACCTGGTTTCTCTGGCTCTGCCGCAGCTCGGCTGGCCTGGTTCTCTGGCTCTAAAGCAGCTCTGCTGACCTGGTTCTCTCCCTCTAAAGCAGCTCTGCTGACCTGATTTCTCTGGCTCTGCAGCAGCTCGGCTGACCTGGTTCTCTGGCTCTAAAGCAGCTCTGCTGACCTGGTTCTCTGGCTCTAGAGCAACTCTGCTGACCTGGTTCTTAGGCTCTAGAACAGCTCTGCTGACCTGGCTCTCTGGCTCTAAAGCAGCTCTGCTAACCTGGTTCTCTGGCTCTAGAGCTGCTCTGCTGACCTGGTTGTCTGGCTCTAGAGCAGCTCTGCTGACTTGCTTTCTCTGGCTCTACTGCAGCTCTGCTGACCTGGTTCTCTGGCTCTAAAGCAGCTCTGCTGGCCTGGTTTTTTGGCTCTAGAGCAGCTCTGCTGACCTGGTTCTTAGGCTCTAGAGCAGCTCTGCTGACCTGGTTCTTTCCCTCTAAAGCAGCTCTGCTGAACTGCTTTCTCTGGCTCTACAGCAACGCTGCTGACCTAGTTCTATGGCTCTAAAGCAGCTCTGCTGACCTGGTTCTCTGGCTCTAGAGCAGCTCTGCTGACCTGCTTCCTCTGGTTCTACAGCAACTCTGCTGACCTGGTTCTATGGCTCTAAAGCAGTTCTGCTGGTCTGGTTCTTGGGCTCTAGAGCAGCTCTACTGACCTGGTTCTCTGACTCTAAAGCAGCTCTGCTGACCTGTTCTATGGCTCTAAAGCAGCTCTGCTGACCTGGTTCTCTGATTCTAAAGCAGCTCTGATGACCTGCTTCTCTGGCTCTAAAGCAGCTCTGCTGGCCTGGTTCTATGGCTCTAGAGCAGTTCTGCTGACCTGGTTTCTCTGCCTCTAGAGCAGCTCTGCTGAACTGGTTCTCTGGCTCTAAAGCAGCTCTGCTGACCTAGTTCTCTGGCTCTAAAGCAGCTATGCTGACCTGGTTCTCTCCCTTAAAGCAGCTCTGCTGACCTGGTTTCTCTGGCTCCACAGCAGCTCTGCTGACCTGGTACTCTGGCTCTAGAGCAGGTCTGCTGGCCTGGTTCTCTGGCTTTAAAGCAGTTCTGCTGACCTCGTTCTCTGGCTGTAAAGCAGCTCTGCTGACCTGGCTTCTCTGACTCTACAGAAGCTCTGCTGACCTGGTTCTCTGCCTATTGAGCAGCCCTGCTGACCTGGTTCTTAGGCTCTAGAGCAGCCCTGCTGACCTGGTTCTCTGGCTATAAAGCAGCTCTGCTGATCTGGTTCTCTGGCTCTAAAGCAGCTCTGGTGACCTGGTTCTCTGGCTCTAGAGCAGATGTGCTGACCTGGTTCTCTGGCTCTAGAGCAGCTCTGCTGGCCTGGTTCTCTGGCTCTAAAGCAGCTCTGCTGACCTGGTTCTCTGGCTCTAGAGCAGCTGTGCTGACCGGGTTCTTAGGCTCTAGAGCAGCTCTGCTGACCTGGTTCTCTCCCTCTAAAGCAGCACTGCTGACCTGGTTTCTCTGGCTCGACAGCAGCTCTGCTGACCTGGTTCTCTGGCTCTAAAGCAGCTCTGCTGACCTGGTTCTTAGGCTCTAGAGCAGCTCGGTTGACCCGGTTCTTAGGCTCTAGAGCAGCTCGGCTGACTTGGTTCTATGGCTCTAGAGCTGCTCTGCTGACCTGGTTCTCAGGCTCTAGAGCAGCTCTGCTGACCTGCTTTCTCTGGTTCTACAGCAACTCTGCTGACCTGGTTCTTTGGCTCTAGAGCAGCTCTGTTGGCCTTGTTCTTGGCCTCTAGAGCAGCTCTACTGACCTGGTTCTCTGGCTCTAAAGCAGCTCTGCTGACCTGTTCTATGGCTCTAAAGCAGCTCTGCTGACCTGGTTCTCTGGCTTTAAAGCAGTTTTGCTGACCTGGTTCTCTGGCTATAAAGCAGCTCTGCTGACCTGGTTCTCTGGCTCTAAAGCAGCTCTGCTGACCAGGTTCTCTGGCTCTAAAGCAGCTCTGGTGACCTGGTTCTCTGGCTCTAGAGCAGCTGTGCTGACCTGGTTCTCTGGCTCTAGAGCAGCTCTGCTGGCCTGGTTCTCTCTCTCTAAACAGCTCTGCTGACCTGGTTTCTCTGGCTCTACTGCAGCTCTGCTGACCTGGTTCTCTGGCTCTAAAGCAGCTCTGCTGGCCTGGTTCTTTGGCTCTAGAGCACCTCTGCTGACCTGGTTCTTAGGCTCTAGAGCAGTTCTGCTGACCTGGTTCTCTCCCTCTAAAGCAGCTCTGCTGAACTACTTTCTCTGGCTCTACAGCAGCTCTGCTGACCTGGTTCTCTGGCTCTAGAGCAGCTCTGCTGACCTGGTTCTTAGGCTCTACAGCAGCTTTACTGACCTGGTTCTCTGGCTCTAAAGCAGCTCTGCTGACCTGTTCTGTGGCTCTAAAGCAGCTCTGCTGACCTGGTTCTCTGGCTCTAAAGCAGCTCTGCTGACCTGCTTCTCTGGCTCTAAAGCAGCTCTGCTGACCTGGTTCTATGGCTCTAGAGCAGCTCTACTGCCCTGGTTCTCTGGCTCTAAAGCAGCTCTGCTGACCTGGTTCTCTGGCTCTAGAGAAGCTGCGCTGACCGAGTTCTTAGGCTCTAAAGCAGCTCTGTTGACCTGGTTCTCTCCCTCTAAAGCAGCACTGCTGACCTGGTTTCTCTGGCTCGACATCAGCTCTGCTGACCTGGCTCTCTGGCTCTGAAGCAGCTCTGCTGACATGGTTCTTAGGCTCAAGAGCAGCTCGGTTGACCTGGTTCTTAGGCTCTAGAGCAGCTCGGCTGACTTGGTTCTATGGCTCTAGAGCTGCTCTGCTGACCTGGTTCTCTGGCTCTAGAGCAGCTCTGGTGACCTGCTTCCTCTGGTTCTACAGCAACTCGGCTGACCTGGTTCTATGGCTCTAAAGCAGCTCTGCTGACCTGGTTCTTTGGCTCTAGAGCAGCTCTGCTGGCCTGGTTCTTGGGCTCTAGAGCAGCTCTACTGACCTGGTTCTCTGACTCTAAAGCAGCTCTGCTGACCTGTTCTATGGCTCTAAAGCAGCTCTGCTGACCTGGTTCTCTGATTCTAAAGCAGCTCAGATGACCTGCTTCTCTGGCTCTAAAGAAGCTCTGCTAGCCTGGTTCTATGGCTCTAGAGCAGTTCTGCTGACCTGGTTTCTCTGCCTCTAGAGCAGCTCTGCTGACCTGGTTCTCTGGCTCTAAAGCAGCTCTGCTGACCTAGTTGTCTGGCTCTAAAGCGACCTGGTTCTCTCCCTCTAAAGCTGCTCTGCTGACCTGGTTCTCTGGCTTTAAAGCAGTTCTGCTGACCTCGTTCTCTGGCTGTAAAGCAGCTCTGCTGACCTGGTTTCTCTGACTCTACAGAAGCTCTGCTGACCTGGTTCTCTGCCTATTGAGCAGCCCTGCTGACCTGGTTCTTAGGCTCTAGAGCAGCCCTGCTGACCTGGTTCTCTGGCTCTAAAGCAGCTCTGCTGACCTAGTTCTCTGGCTCTAAAGCAGCTATGCTGACCTGGTTCTCTCCCTCTAAAGCTGCTCTGCTGACCTGGTTTCTCTGGCTCCACAGCAGCTCTGCTGGCCTGGTTCTCTGGCTCTAAAGCAGCTCTGCTGGCCTGGTTCTCTGGCTTTAAAGCAGTTCTGCTGACCTTGTTCTCTGGCTGTAAAGCAGCTCTGCTGACCTGGTTTCTCTGACTCTACTGAAGCTCTGCTGACCTGGTTCTCTGCCTATTGAGCAGCCCTGCTGACCTGGTTCTTAGGCTCTAGAGCAGCCCTGCTGACCTGGTTCTCTGGCTATAAAGCAGCTCTGCTGACCTGGTTCTCTGGCTCTAAAGCAGCTCTGGTGACCTGGTTCTCTGGCTCTAGAGCAGCTGTGCTGACCGGGTTCTTAGGCTCTAGAGCAGCTCTGCTGACCTGGTTCTCTCCCTCTAAAGCAGCACTGCTGACCTGGTTTCTCTGGCTCGACAGCAGCTCTGCTGACCTGGTTCTCTGGCTCTAAAGCAGCTCTGCTGACCTGGTTCTTAGGTTCTAGAGCAGCTCGGTTGACCCGGTTCTTAGGCTCTAGAGCAGCTAGGCTGACTTGGTTCTATGGCTCTAGAGCTGCTCTGCTGACGTGGTTCTCTGGCTCTAGAGCAGCTCTGCTGACATGTTTTCTCTCGTTCTTCAGCAACTCTGCTGACCTGGTTCTATGGCTCTAAAGCAGCTCTGCTGACCTGGTTCTTTGGCTCTAGAGCAGCTCTGCTGGCCTGGTTCTTGGGCTTAGAGCAGCTCTACTGACCTGGTTCTCTGGCTCTAAAGCACCTCTGCTGACCTCTTCTATGGCTCTAAAGCAGCTCTGCTGACCTGGTTCTCTGGTTCTAAAGCAGCTCTGCTGACCTGGTTCTCTGGCTTTAAAGCAGTTCTGCTGACCTGGTTCTCTGGCTATAAAGCAGCTCTGCTGACCTGGTTCTCTGGCTCTAAAGCAGCTCTGCTGACCAGGTTCTCTGGCTCTAAAGCAGCTCTGGTGACCTGGTTCTCTGGCTCTAGAGCAGCTGTGCTGACCTGGTTCTCTGGCTCTAGAGCAGCTCTGCTTGCCTGGTTCTCTCTCTCTAAAGCAGCTCTGCTGACCTGGTTTCTCTGGCTCTATAGCAACGCTGCTGACCTAGTTCTATGGCTCTAAAGCAGCTCTGCTGACCTGGTTCTTAGGCTCTAGAGCAGCTCTGCTGACCTGGTTCTCTCCCTCTAAAGCAGCTCTGCTGAACTGCTTTCTCTGGCTCTACAGCAACGCTGCTGACCTAGTTCTATGGCTCTAAAGCAGCTCTGCTGACCTGGTTCTCTGGCTCTAGAGCAGCTCTGCTGACCTGGTTCTTAGGCTCTACAGCAGCTTTACTGACCTGGTTCTCTGGCTCTAAAGCAGCTCTGCTGACCTGTTCTATGGCTCTAAAGCAGCTCTGCTGACCTGGTTCTCTGGCTCTCAAGCAGCTCTGCTGACCTGCTTCTCTGGCTCTAAAGCAGCTCTGCTGACATGGTTCTATGGCTCTAAAGCAGCTCTGCTGCCCTGGTTCTCTGGCTTTAAAGCAGTTCTGCTGACCTGGTTCTATAACTCTAAAGCAGCTCTGCTGACCTGGTTTCTCTGACTCTACAGAAGCTCTGCTGACCTGGTTCTCTGCCTATAGAGCAGCTCTGTTGACCTGGTTCTCTCCCTCTAAAGCAGCACTGCTGACCTGGTTTCTCTGGCTCGACATCAGCTCTGCTGACCTGGTTCTCTGGCTTTGAAGCAGCTCTGCTGACATGGTTCTTAGGCTCTAGAGCAGCTCGGTTGACCTGGTTCTTAGGCTCTAGAGCAGCTTGGCTGACTTGGTTCTATGGCTCTAGAGCTGCTCTGCTGACCTGGTTCTCTGGCTCTACAGCAGCTCTGGTGACCTGCTTCCTCTGGTTCTACAGCAACTCGGCTGACCTGGTTCTATGGCTCTAAAGCAGCTCTGCTGGCCTGGTTCTTGGGCTCTAGAGCAGCTCTACTGACCTGGTTCTCTGACTCTAAAGCAGCTCTGCTGACCTGTTCTATGGCTCTAAAGCAGCTCTGCTGACCTGGTTCTCTGATTCTAAAGCAGCTCAGATGACCTGCTTCTCTGGCTCTAAAGCAGCTCTGCTAGCCTGGTTCTATGGCTCTGGAGCAGTGCTGCTGACCTGGTTTCTCTGCCTCTAGAGCAGCTCTGCTGACCTGGTTCTCTGGCTCTAAAGCAGCTCTGCTGACCTAGTTGTCTGGCTCTATAGCGACCTGGTTCTCTCCCTCTAAAGCTGCTCTGCTGACCTGGTTCTCTGGCTTTAAAGCAGTTCTGCTGACCTCGTTCTCTGGCTGTAAAGCAGCTCTGCTGACCTGGTTTCTCTGACTCTACAGAAGCTCTGCTGACCTGGTTCTCTGCCTATTGAGCAGCCCTGCTGACCTGGTTCTTCGGCTCTAGAGCAGCTCTGCTGACCTGGTTCTCTGGCTCTAAAGCAGCTCTGCTGACCTAGTTCTCTGGCTCTAAAGCAGCTATGCTGACCTGGTTCTCTACCTCTAAAGCTGCTCTGCTGACCTGGTTTCTCTGGCTCCACAGCAGCTCTGCTGGCCTGGTTCTCCGGCTCTAAAGCAGCTCTGCTGGCCTGGTTCTCTGGCTTTAAAGCAGTTCTGCTGACCTCGTTCTCTGGCTGTAAAGCAGCTCTGCTGACCTGGTTTCTCTGACTCTACAGAAGCTCTGCTGACCTGGTTCTCTGCCTATTGAGCAGCCCTGCTGACCTGTTTCTTAGGCTCTAGAGCAGCCCTGCTGACCTGGTTCTCTGGCTATAAAGCAGCTCTGCTGACCTGGTTCTCTGGCTCTAAAGCAGCTCTGGTGACCTGGTTCTCTGGCTCTAGAGCAGCTGTGCTGACCTTGTTCTCTGGCTCTAGAGCAGCTCTGCTGGCCTGGTTCTCTGGCTCTAAAGCAGCTCTACTGACCTGGTTCTCTGGCTCTAGAGCAGCTGTGCTGACCGGGTTCTTAGGCTCTAGAGCAGCTCTGCTGACCTGGTTCTCTCCCTTTAAAGCAGCACTGCTGACCTGGTTTCTCTGGCTCGACAGCAGCTCTGCTGACCTGGTTCTCTGGCTCTAAAGCAGCTCTGCTGACCTGGTTCTTAGGCTCTAGAGCAGCTCGGTTGACCCGGTTCTTAGGATCTAGAGCAGCTCGGCTGACTTGATTCTATGGCTCTAGAGCTGCTCTGCTGACCTGGTTCTCTGGCTCTAGAGCAGCTCTGCTGACATGTTTTCTCTCGTTCTTCAGCAACTCTGCTGACCTGGTTCTATGGCTCTAAAGCAGCTCTGCTGACCTGGTTCTTTGGCTCTAGAGCAGCTCTGCTGGCCTGGTTCTTGGGCTCAGAGCAGCTCTACTGACCCTGTTCTCTGGCTCTAAAGCAGCTCTGCTGACCTCTTCTATGGCTCTAAAGCAGCTCTGCTGACCCGGTTCTCTGGTTCTAAAGCAGCTCTGCTGACCTGGTTCTCTGGCTTTAAAGCAGTTCTGCTGACCTGGTTCTCTGGCTATAAAGCAGCTCTGCTGACCTGGTTCTCTGGCTCTAAAACAGCTCTGCTGACCAGGTTCTCTGGCTCTAAAGCAGCTCTGGTGACCTGGTTCTCTGGCTCTAGAGCAGCTGTGCTGACCTGGTTCTCTGGCTCTAGAGCAGCTCTGCTGGCCTGGTTCTCTCACTCTAAAGCAGCTCTGCTGACCTGGTTTCTCTGGCTCTACAGGAACGCTGCTGACCTAGTTCTATGGCTCTAAAGCAGCTCTGCTGACCTGGTTCTTAGGCTCTAGAGCAGCTCTGCTGACCTGGTTCTCTCCCTCTAAAGCAGCTCTGCTGAACTGCTTTCTCTGGCTCTACAGCAACGCTGCTGACCTAGTTCTATGGCTCTAAAGCAGCTCTGCTGACCTGGTTCTCTGGCTCTAGAGCAGCTCTGCTGACCTGGTTCTTAGGCTCTACAGCAGCTTTACTGACCTGGTTCTCTGGCTCTAAAGCAGCTCTGCTGACCTGTTCTATGGCTCTAAAGCAGCTCTGCTGACCTGGTTCTCTAGCTCTAAAGCAGCTCTGCTGACCTGCTTCTCTGGCTCTAAAGCAGCTCTGCTGACCTGGTTCTATGGCTCTAAAGCAGCTCTGCTGCCCTGGTTCTCTGGCTTTAAAGCAGTTCTGCTGACCTGGTTCTATAACTCTAAAGCAGCTCTGCTGACCTGGTTTCTCTGACTCTACAGAAGCTCTGCTGACCTGGTTCTCTGCCTATAGAGCAGCTCTGTTGACCTGGTTCTTAGGATCTAGAGCGGCTCTGCTGACCTGGTTCACTGGCTCTAAAGCAGCTATGGTGACATGGTTCTCTGGCTCTAGAGCAGCTGTGCTGAACTGGTTCTCTGGCTCTAAAGCAGCTCTGCTGACCTGGTTCTGAGGCTCTAGAGCAGCTCTACTGACCTGGTTCTCTGGCTCTAGAGCAGCTCCTCTGACCTGGTTCTCTGACTCTAAAGCAGCTCTGCTGACCTGCTTCTCTGGCTCTAAAGCAGCTCTGCTGATCTGGTTCTATGGCTCTAGAGCAACTCTGCTGACCTGGTTCTTATGCTCTAGAGCGGCTCTGCTGACCTGGTTCTCTGCCTCTAAAACAGCTCTGCTGCCCTGGTTCTCTGGCTATAAAGCAGCTCTGCTGACCTGGTTCTCTGGCTCTAGAGCAGCTCTGTTGACCTGGTTCTCTTCTCTAAAGCAGCACTGCTGACCTGGTTTCTCTGGCTCGACAGCAGCTCTGCTAACCTGGTTCTCTGGCTTTAAAGCAGCTCTGCTGACCTGGTTCTTAGGCTCTAGAGCAGCTCGGTTGACCTGGTTCTTAGGATCTAGAGCAGCTCGGCTGACTTGGTTCTCTGGCTCTAGAGCAGCTCTGCTGACCTGGTTCTCTGGCTCTGGAGCAGCTCTGCTGACCTGCTTCCTTTGGTTCTACAGCAACTCTGCTGACCTGGTTCTATGGCTCTAAAGCAGCTCTGCTGACCTGGTTCTTTGGCTCTAGAGCAGCTCTACTGGCCTAGTTCTTGGGCTCTAGAGCAGCTCTACTGACCTGGTTCTCTGACTCTAAAGCAGCTCTGCTGACCTGTTCTATGGCTCTAAAGCAGCTCTGCTGACCTGGTTCTCTGGTTCTAAAGCAGCTCTGATGACCTGCTTCTCTGGCTCTAAAGCAGCTCTTCTGGCCTGGTTCTATGGCTCTAGAGCAGTTCTGTTGACCTGGTTTCTCTGCCTCTAGAGCAGCACTGCTGACCTGGTTCTCTGGCTCTAAAGCAGCTCTGCTGACCTAGTTCTCTGGCTCTAAAGCAGCTCTGCTGACCTGGTTCTCTCCCTCTAAAGCAGCTCTGCTGACCTGGTTTCTCTGGCTCCACAGCAGCTCTGCTGACCTGGTTCTCTGGCTCTAGAGCAGCTCTGTTGGCCTGGTTCTCTGGCTTCAAAGCAGTTCTGCTGACCTCGTTCTCTGGCTGTAAAGCAGCTCTGCTGACCTGGTTTCTCTGACTCTATAGAAGCTCTGCTGACCTGGTTCTCTGGCTCTAGAGCAGCTCTGCTGGCCTGGTTCTCTGGCTCTAAAGCAGCTCTGCTGACCTGGTTCTCTGGCTCTAAAGCAGCTCTGCTGACCTGGTTCTTAGGCTCCAGAGCAGCTCGGTTGACCTGGTTCTTAGGCTCTAGAGCACCTCGGCTGACTTGGTTCTATGGCTCTAGAGCTGCTCTGCTGACCTGGTTCTCTGGCTTTAGAGCAGCTCTGCTGACCTGCTTTCTCTGGTTCTACAGCAACTCTGCTGACCTGGTTCTATGGCTCTAAAGCAGCTCTGCTGACCTGGTTCTTTGGCTCTAGAGCAGCTCTGCTGGCCTGGTTCTCGGGCTCTAGAGCAGCTCTACTGACCTGGTTCCCTGGCTCTAAAGCAGCTCTGCTGACCTGTTCTATGGCTCTAAAGCAGCTCTGCTGACCTGGTTCTCTGGTTCTAAAGCAGCTCTGCTGACCTGCTTCTCTGGCTCTAAAGCAGCTCTGCTGGCCTGGTTCTATGGCTCTAGAGCAGCTCTGCTGACCTGGTTCTATGGCTCTAGAGCAGTTCTGCTGACCTGGTTTCTCTGGCTCTAGAGCAGCTCTGCTGGCCTGGTTCTCTGGCTCTAAAGCAGCTCTGCTGACCTAGTTCTCTGGCTCTAAAGCAGCTCTGCAGACCTGGTTATCTCCCTCTAAAGCAGCAATGCTGACCTGGTTTCCCTGGCTCTACTGCAGCTCTGCTGATCTGGTTCTCTGGCTCTAGAGCAGCTCTGCTGACCTCGTTCTCTGGCTTTAAAGCAGTTCTGCTGACCTCGTTCTCTGGCCGTAAAGCAGCTCTGCTGACCTGGTTTCTCTGACTCTACAGAAGCTCTGGTGACCTGGTTCTCTGCCCATAGAGCAGCCCGGCTGACCTGGTTCTTAGGCTCTAGAGCAGCTCTGCTGACCTGGTTCTCTGGCTATAAAGCAGCTCTGCTGACCTGGTTCTCTGGCTCTAATGCAGCTCAGCTGACCAGGTTCTCTGGCTCTAAAGCAGCTCTGGTGACCTGGTTCTCTGGCTCTAGAGCAGCTGTGCTGACCTGGTTCTCTGGCTCTAGAGCAGCTCTGCTGGCCTGGTTCTCTCCCTCTAAAGCAGCTCTGCTGACCTGGTTTCTCTGGCTCTGCCGCAGCTCGGCTGGCCTGGTTCTCTGGCTCTAAAGCAGCTCTGCTGACCTGGTTCTCTCCCTCTAAAGCAGCTCTGCTGACCTGATTTCTCTGGCTCTGCAGCAGCTCGGCTGACCTGGTTCTCTGGCTCTAAAGCAGCTCTGCTGACCTGGTTCTCTGGCTCTAGAGCAACTCTGCTGACCTGGTTCTTAGGCTCTAGAACAGCTCTGCTGACCTGGCTCTCTGGCTCTAAAGCAGCTCTGCTAACCTGGTTCTCTGGCTCTAGAGCTGCTCTGCTGACCTGGTTGTCTGGCTCTAGAGCAGCTCTGCTGACTTGCTTTCTCTGGCTCTACTGCAGCTCTGCTGACCTGGTTCTCTGGCTCTAAAGCAGCTCTGCTGGCCTGGTTTTTTGGCTCTAGAGCAGCTCTGCTGACCTGGTTCTTAGGCTCTAGAGCAGCTCTGCTGACCTGGTTCTTTCCCTCTAAAGCAGCTCTGCTGAACTGCTTTCTCTGGCTCTACAGCAACGCTGCTGACCTAGTTCTATGGCTCTAAAGCAGCTCTGCTGACCTGGTTCTCTGGCTCTAGAGCAGCTCTGCTGACCTGCTTCCTCTGGTTCTACAGCAACTCTGCTGACCTGGTTCTATGGCTCTAAAGCAGTTCTGCTGGTCTGGTTCTTGGGCTCTAGAGCAGCTCTACTGACCTGGTTCTCAGACTCTAAAGCAGCTCTGCTGACCTGTTCTATGGCTCTAAAGCAGCTCTGCTGACCTGGTTCTCTGATTCTAAAGCAGCTCTGATGACCTGCTTCTCTGGCTCTAAAGCAGCTCTGCTGGCCTGGTTCTATGGCTCTAGAGCAGTTCTGCTGACCTGGTTTCTCTGCCTCTAGAGCAGCTCTGCTGAACTGGTTCTCTGGCTCTAAAGCAGCTCTGCTGACCTAGTTCTCTGGCTCTAAAGCAGCTATGCTGACCTGGTTCTCTCCCTTAAAGCAGCTCTGCTGACCTGGTTTCTCTGGCTCCACAGCAGCTCTGCTGACCTGGTACTCTGGCTCTAGAGCAGGTCTGCTGGCCTGGTTCTCTGGCTTTAAAGCAGTTCTGCTGACCTCGTTCTCTGGCTGTAAAGCAGCTCTGCTGACCTGGTTTCTCTGACTCTACAGAAGCTCTGCTGACCTGGTTCTCTGCCTATTGAGCAGCCCTGCTGACCTGGTTCTTAGGCTCTAGAGCAGCCCTGCTGACCTGGTTCTCTGGCTATAAAGCAGCTCTGCTGATCTGGTTCTCTGGCTCTAAAGCAGCTCTGGTGACCTGGTTCTCTGGCTCTAGAGCAGATGTGCTGACCTGGTTCTCTGGCTCTAGAGCAGCTCTGCTGGCCTGGTTCTCTGGCTCTAAAGCAGCTCTGCTGACCTGGTTCTCTGGCTCTAGAGCAGCTGTGCTGACCGGGTTCTTAGGCTCTAGAGCAGCTCTGCTGACCTGGTTCGCTCCCTCTAAAGCAGCACTGCTGACCTGGTTTCTCTGGCTCGACAGCAGCTCTGCTGACCTGGTTCTCTGGCTCTAAAGCAGCTCTGCTGACCTAGTTCTTAGGCTCTAGAGCAGCTCGGTTGACTCGGTTCTTAGGCTCTAGAGCAGCTCGGCTGACTTGGTTCTATGGCTCTAGAGCTGCTCTGCTGACCTGGTTCTCAGGCTCTAGAGCAGCTCTGCTGACCTGCTTTCTCTGGTTCTACAGCAACTCTGCTGACCTGGTTCTTTGGCTCTAGAGCAGCTCTGTTGGCCTTGTTCTTGGCCTCTAGAGCAGCTCTACTGACCTGGTTCTCTGGCTCTAAAGCAGCTCTGCTGACCTGTTCTATGGCTCTAAAGCAGCTCTGCTGACCTGGTTCTCTGGCTTTAAAGCAGTTCTGCTGACCTGGTTCTCTGGCTATAAAGCAGCTCTGCTGACCTGGTTCTCTGGCTCTAAAGCAGCTCTGCTGACCAGGTTCTCTGGCTCTAAAGCAGCTCTGGTGACCTGGTTCTCTGGCTCTAGAGCAGCTGTGCTGACCTGGTTCTCTGGCTCTAGAGCAGCTCTGCTGGCCTGGTTCTCTCTCTCTAAAGCAGCTCTGCTGACCTGGTTTCTCTGGCTCTACTGCAGCTCTGCTGACCTGGTTCTCTGGCTCTAAAGCAGCTCTGCTGGCCTGGTTCTTTGGCTCTAGAGCACCTCTGCTGACCTGGTTCTTAGGCTCTAGAGCAGTTCTGCTGACCTGGTTCTCTCCCTCTAAAGCAGCTCTGCTGAACTACTTTCTCTGGCTCTACAGCAGCTCTGCTGACCTGGTTCTCTGGCTATAAAGCAGCTCTGCTGACCTGGTTCTCTGGCTATAAAGCAGCTCTGCTGACCTGGTTCTCTGGCTCTAAAGCAGCTCTGCTGACCAGGTTCTCTGGCTCTAAAGCAGCTCTGGTGACCTGGTTCTCTGGCTCTAGAGCAGCTGTGCTGACCTGGTTCTCTGGCTCTAGAGCAGCTCTGCTTGCCTGGTTCTCTCTCTCTAAAGCAGCTCTGCTGACCTGGTTTCTCTGGCTCTATAGCAACGCTGCTGACCTAGTTCTATGGCTCTAAAGCAGCTCTGCTGACCTGGTTCTTAGGCTCTAGAGCAGCTCTGCTGACCTGGTTCTCTCCCTCTAAAGCAGCTCTGCTGAACTGCTTTCTCTGGCTCTACAGCAACGCTGCTGACCTAGTTCTATGGCTCTAAAGCAGCTCTGCTGACCTGGTTCTCTGGCTCTAGAGCAGCTCTGCTGACCTGGTTCTTAGGCTCTACAGCAGCTTTACTGACCTGGTTCTCTGGCTCTAAAGCAGCTCTGCTGACCTGTTCTATGGCTCTAAAGCAGCTCTGCTGACCTGGTTCTCTGGCTCTCAAGCAGCTCTGCTGACCTGCTTCTCTGGCTCTAAAGCAGCTCTGCTGACATGGTTCTATGGCTCTAAAGCAGCTCTGCTGCCCTGGTTCTCTGGCTTTAAAGCAGTTCTGCTGACCTGGTTCTATAACTCTAAAGCAGCTCTGCTGACCTGGTTTCTCTGACTCTACAGAAGCTCTGCTGACCTGGTTCTCTGCCTATAGAGCAGCACTGCTGACCTGGTTTCTCTGGCTCGACATCAGCTCTGCTGACCTGGTTCTCTGGCTTTGAAGCAGCTCTGCTGACATGGTTCTTAGGCTCTAGAGCAGCTCGGTTGACCTGGTTCTTAGGCTCTAGAGCAGCTTGGCTGACTTGGTTCTATGGCTCTAGAGCTGCTCTGCTGACCTGGTTCTCTGGCTCTACAGCAGCTCTGGTGACCTGCTTCCTCTGGTTCTACAGCAACTCGGCTGACCTGGTTCTATGGCTCTAAAGCAGCTCTGCTGGCCTGGTTCTTGGGCTCTAGAGCAGCTCTACTGACCTGGTTCTCTGACTCTAAAGCAGCTCTGCTGACCTGTTCTATGGCTCTAAAGCAGCTCTGCTGACCTGGTTCTCTGATTCTAAAGCAGCTCAGATGACCTGCTTCTCTGGCTCTAAAGCAGCTCTGCTAGCCTGGTTCTATGGCTCTAGAGCAGTGCTGCTGACCTGGTTTCTCTGCCTCTAGAGCAGCTCTGCTGACCTGGTTCTCTGGCTCTAAAGCAGCTCTGCTGACCTAGTTGTCTGGCTCTATAGCGACCTGGTTCTCTCCCTCTAAAGCTGCTCTGCTGACCTGGTTCTCTGGCTTTAAAGCAGTTCTGCTGACCTCGTTCTCTGGCTGTAAAGCAGCTCTGCTGACCTGGTTTCTCTGACTCTACAGAAGCTCTGCTGACCTGGTTCTCTGCCTATTGAGCAGCCCTGCTGACCTGGTTCTTCGGCTCTAGAGCAGCCCTGCTGACCTGGTTCTCTGGCTCTAAAGCAGCTCTGCTGACCTAGTTCTCTGGCTCTAAAGCAGCTATGCTGACCTGGTTCTCTACCTCTAAAGCTGCTCTGCTGACCTGGTTTCTCTGGCTCCACAGCAGCTCTGCTGGCCTGGTTCTCCGGCTCTAAAGCAGCTCTGCTGGCCTGGTTCTCTGGCTTTAAAGCAGTTCTGCTGACCTCGTTCTCTGGCTGTAAAGCAGCTCTGCTGACCTGGTTTCTCTGACTCTACAGAAGCTCTGCTGACCTGGTTCTCTGCCTATTGAGCAGCCCTGCTGACCTGTTTCTTAGGCTCTAGAGCAGCCCTGCTGACCTGGTTCTCTGGCTATAAAGCAGCTCTGCTGACCTGGTTCTCTGGCTCTAAAGCAGCTCTGGTGACCTGGTTCTCTGGCTCTAGAGCAGCTGTGCTGACCTTGTTCTCTGGCTCTAGAGCAGCTCTGCTGGCCTGGTTCTCTGGCTCTAAAGCAGCTCTGCTGACCTGGTTCTCTGGCTCTAGAGCAGCTGTGCTGACCGGGTTCTTAGGCTCTAGAGCAGCTCTGCTGACCTGGTTCTCTCCCTCTAAAGCAGCACTGCTGACCTGGTTTCTCTGGCTCGACAGCAGCTCTGCTGACCTGGTTCTCTGGCTCTAAAGCAGCTCTGCTGACCTGGTTCTTAGGCTCTAGAGCAGCTCGGTTGACCCGGTTCTTAGGATCTAGAGCAGCTCGGCTGACTTGATTCTATGGCTCTAGAGCTGCTCTGCTGACCTGGTTCTCTGGCTCTAGAGCAGCTCTGCTGACATGTTTTCTCTCGTTCTTCAGCAACTCTGCTGACCTGGTTCTATGGCTCTAAAGCAGCTCTGCTGACCTGGTTCTTTGGCTCTAGAGCAGCTCTGCTGGCCTGGTTCTTGGGCTTAGAGCAGCTCTACTGACCCTGTTCTCTGGCTCTAAAGCAGCTCTGCTGACCTCTTCTATGGCTCTAAAGCAGCTCTGCTGACCCGGTTCTCTGGTTCTAAAGCAGCTCTGCTGACCTGGTTCTCTGGCTTTAAAGCAGTTCTGCTGACCTGGTTCTCTGGCTATAAAGCAGCTCTGCTGACCTGGTTCTCTGGCTCTAAAACAGCTCTGCTGACCAGGTTCTCTGGCTCTAAAGCAGCTCTGGTGACCTGGTTCTCTGGCTCTAGAGCAGCTGTGCTGACCTGGTTCTCTGGCTCTAGAGCAGCTCTGCTGGCCTGGTTCTCTCACTCTAAAGCAGCTCTGCTGACCTGGTTTCTCTGGCTCTACAGGAACGCTGCTGACCTAGTTCTATGGCTCTAAAGCAGCTCTGCTGACCTGGTTCTTAGGCTCTAGAGCAGCTCTGCTGACCTGGTTCTCTCCCTCTAAAGCAGCTCTGCTGAACTGCTTTCTCTGGCTCTACAGCAACGCTGCTGACCTAGTTCTATGGCTCTAAAGCAGCTCTGCTGACCTGGTTCTCTGGCTCTAGAGCAGCTCTGCTGACCTGGTTCTTAGGCTCTACAGCAGCTTTACTGACCTGGTTCTCTGGCTCTAAAGCAGCTCTGCTGACCTGTTCTATGGCTCTAAAGCAGCTCTGCTGACCTGGTTCTCTAGCTCTAAAGCAGCTCTGCTGACCTGCTTCTCTGGCTCTAAAGCAGCTCTGCTGACCTGGTTCTATGGCTCTAAAGCAGCTCTGCTGCCCTGGTTCTCTGGCTTTAAAGCAGTTCTGCTGACCTGGTTCTATAACTCTAAAGCAGCTCTGCTGACCTGGTTTCTCTGACTCTACAGAAGCTCTGCTGACCTGGTTCTCTGCCTATAGAGCAGCTCTGTTGACCTGGTTCTTAGGATCTAGAGCGGCTCTGCTGACCTGGTTCACTGGCTCTAAAGCAGCTATGGTGACATGGTTCTCTGGCTCTAGAGCAGCTGTGCTGAACTGGTTCTCTGGCTCTAAAGCAGCTCTGCTGACCTGGTTCTGAGGCTCTAGAGCAGCTCTACTGACCTGGTTCTCTGGCTCTAGAGCAGCTCCTCTGACCTGGTTCTCTGACTCTAAAGCAGCTCTGCTGACCTGCTTCTCTGGCTCTAAAGCAGCTCTGCTGATCTGGTTCTATGGCTCTAGAGCAACTCTGCTGACCTGGTTCTTATGCTCTAGAGCGGCTCTGCTGACCTGGTTCTCTGCCTCTAAAACAGCTCTGCTGCCCTGGTTCTCTGGCTATAAAGCAGCTCTGCTGACCTGGTTCTCTGGCTCTAGAGCAGCTCTGTTGACCTGGTTCTCTTCTCTAAAGCAGCACTGCTGACCTGGTTTCTCTGGCTCGACAGCAGCTCTGCTAACCTGGTTCTCTGGCTTTAAAGCAGCTCTGCTGACCTGGTTCTTAGGCTCTAGAGCAGCTCGGTTGACCTGGTTCTTAGGATCTAGAGCAGCTCGGCTGACTTGGTTCTCTGGCTCTAGAGCAGCTCTGCTGACCTGGTTCTCTGGCTCTGGAGCAGCTCTGCTGACCTGCTTCCTTTGGTTCTACAGCAACTCTGCTGACCTGGTTCTATGGCTCTAAAGCAGCTCTGCTGACCTGGTTCTTTGGCTCTAGAGCAGCTCTACTGGCCTAGTTCTTGGGCTCTAGAGCAGCTCTACTGACCTGGTTCTCTGACTCTAAAGCAGCTCTGCTGACCTGTTCTATGGCTCTAAAGCAGCTCTGCTGACCTGGTTCTCTGGTTCTAAAGCAGCTCTGATGACCTGCTTCTCTGGCTCTAAAGCAGCTCTTCTGGCCTGGTTCTATGGCTCTAGAGCAGTTCTGTTGACCTGGTTTCTCTGCCTCTAGAGCAGCACTGCTGACCTGGTTCTCTGGCTCTAAAGCAGCTCTGCTGACCTAGTTCTCTGGCTCTAAAGCAGCTCTGCTGACCTGGTTCTCTCCCTCTAAAGCAGCTCTGCTGACCTGGTTTCTCTGGCTCCACAGCAGCTCTGCTGACCTGGTTCTCTGGCTCTAGAGCAGCTCTGTTGGCCTGGTTCTCTGGCTTCAAAGCAGTTCTGCTGACCTCGTTCTCTGGCTGTAAAGCAGCTCTGCTGACCTGGTTTCTCTGACTCTATAGAAGCTCTGCTGACCTGGTTCTCTGGCTCTAGAGCAGCTCTGCTGGCCTGGTTCTCTGGCTCTAAAGCAGCTCTGCTGACCTGGTTCTCTGGCTCTAAAGCAGCTCTGCTGACCTGGTTCTTAGGCTCCAGAGCAGCTCGGTTGACCTGGTTCTTAGGCTCTAGAGCACCTCGGCTGACTTGGTTCTATGGCTCTAGAGCTGCTCTGCTGACCTGGTTCTCTGGCTTTAGAGCAGCTCTGCTGACCTGCTTTCTCTGGTTCTACAGCAACTCTGCTGACCTGGTTCTATGGCTCTAAAGCAGCTCTGCTGACCTGGTTCTTTGGCTCTAGAGCAGCTCTGCTGGCCTGGTTCTCGGGCTCTAGAGCAGCTCTACTGACCTGGTTCCCTGGCTCTAAAGCAGCTCTGCTGACCTGTTCTATGGCTCTAAAGCAGCTCTGCTGACCTGGTTCTCTGGTTCTAAAGCAGCTCTGCTGACCTGCTTCTCTGGCTCTAAAGCAGCTCTGCTGGCCTGAATCTATGGCTCTAGAGCAGCTCTGCTGACCTGGTTCTATGGCTCTAGAGCAGTTCTGCTGACCTGGTTTCTCTGGCTCTAGAGCAGCTCTGCTGGCCTGGTTCTCTGGCTCTAAAGCAGCTCTGCTGACCTAGTTCTCTGGCTCTAAAGCAGCTCTGCAGACCTGGTTATCTCCCTCTAAAGCAGCAATGCTGACCTGGTTTCCCTGGCTCTACTGCAGCTCTGCTGATCTGGTTCTCTGGCTCTAGAGCAGCTCTGCTGACCTCGTTCTCTGGCTTTAAAGCAGTTCTGCTGACCTCGTTCTCTGGCCGTAAAGCAGCTCTGCTGACCTGGTTTCTCTGACTCTGCAGAAGCTCTGGTGACCTGGTTCTCTGCCCATAGAGCAGCCCGGCTGACCTGGTTCTTAGGCTCTAGAGCAGCTCTGCTGACCTGGTTCTCTGGCTATAAAGCAGCTCTGCTGACCTGGTTCTCTGGCTCTAATGCAGCTCAGCTGACCAGGTTCTCTGGCTCTAAAGCAGCTCTGGTGACCTGGTTCTCTGGCTCTAGAGCAGCTGTGCTGACCTGGTTCTCTGGCTCTAGAGCAGCTCTGCTGGCCTGGTTCTCTCCCTCTAAAGCAGCTCTGCTGACCTGGTTTCTCTGGCTCTGCCGCAGCTCGGCTGGCCTGGTTCTCTGGCTCTAAAGCAGCTCTGCTGACCTGGTTCTCTCCCTCTAAAGCAGCTCTGCTGACCTGATTTCTCTGGCTCTGCAGCAGCTCGGCTGACCTGGTTCTCTGGCTCTAAAGCAGCTCTGCTGACCTGGTTCTCTGGCTCTAGAGCAACTCTGCTGACCTGGTTCTTAGGCTCTAGAACAGCTCTGCTGACCTGGCTCTCTGGCTCTAAAGCAGCTCTGCTAACCTGGTTCTCTGGCTCTAGAGCTGCTCTGCTGACCTGGTTGTCTGGCTCTAGAGCAGCTCTGCTGACTTGCTTTCTCTGGCTCTACTGCAGCTCTGCTGACCTGGTTCTCTGGCTCTAAAGCAGCTCTGCTGGCCTGGTTTTTTGGCTCTAGAGCAGCTCTGCTGACCTGGTTCTTAGGCTCTAGAGCAGCTCTGCTGACCTGGTTCTTTCCCTCTAAAGCAGCTCTGCTGAACTGCTTTCTCTGGCTCTACAGCAACGCTGCTGACCTAGTTCTATGGCTCTAAAGCAGCTCTGCTGACCTGGTTCTCTGGCTCTAGAGCAGCTCTGCTGACCTGCTTCCTCTGGTTCTACAGCAACTCTGCTGACCTGGTTCTATGGCTCTAAAGCAGTTCTGCTGGTCTGGTTCTTGGGCTCTAGAGCAGCTCTACTGACCTGGTTCTCAGACTCTAAAGCAGCTCTGCTGACCTGTTCTATGGCTCTAAAGCAGCTCTGCTGACCTGGTTCTCTGATTCTAAAGCAGCTCTGATGACCTGCTTCTCTGGCTCTAAAGCAGCTCTGCTGGCCTGGTTCTATGGCTCTAGAGCAGTTCTGCTGACCTGGTTTCTCTGCCTCTAGAGCAGCTCTGCTGAACTGGTTCTCTGGCTCTAAAGCAGCTCTGCTGACCTAGTTCTCTGGCTCTAAAGCAGCTATGCTGACCTGGTTCTCTCCCTTAAAGCAGCTCTGCTGACCTGGTTTCTCTGGCTCCACAGCAGCTCTGCTGACCTGGTACTCTGGCTCTAGAGCAGGTCTGCTGGCCTGGTTCTCTGGCTTTAAAGCAGTTCTGCTGACCTCGTTCTCTGGCTGTAAAGCAGCTCTGCTGACCTGGTTTCTCTGACTCTACAGAAGCTCTGCTGACCTGGTTCTCTGCCTATTGAGCAGCCCTGCTGACCTGGTTCTTAGGCTCTAGAGCAGCCCTGCTGACCTGGTTCTCTGGCTATAAAGCAGCTCTGCTGATCTGGTTCTCTGGCTCTAAAGCAGCTCTGGTGACCTGGTTCTCTGGCTCTAGAGCAGATGTGCTGACCTGGTTCTCTGGCTCTAGAGCAGCTCTGCTGGCCTGGTTCTCTGGCTCTAAAGCAGCTCTGCTGACCTGGTTCTCTGGCTCTAGAGCAGCTGTGCTGACCGGGTTCTTAGGCTCTAGAGCAGCTCTGCTGACCTGGTTCTCTCCCTCTAAAGCAGCACTGCTGACCTGGTTTCTCTGGCTCGACAGCAGCTCTGCTGACCTGGTTCTCTGGCTCTAAAGCAGCTCTGCTGACCTGGTTCTTAGGCTCTAGAGCAGCTCGGTTGACCCGGTTCTTAGGCTCTAGAGCAGCTCGGCTGACTTGGTTCTATGGCTCTAGAGCTGCTCTGCTGACCTGGTTCTCAGGCTCTAGAGCAGCTCTGCTGACCTGCTTTCTCTGGTTCTACAGCAACTCTGCTGACCTGGTTCTTTGGCTCTAGAGCAGCTCTGTTGGCCTTGTTCTTGGCCTCTAGAGCAGCTCTACTGACCTGGTTCTCTGGCTCTAAAGCAGCTCTGCTGACCTGTTCTATGGCTCTAAAGCAGCTCTGCTGACCTGGTTCTCTGGCTTTAAAGCAGTTCTGCTGACCTGGTTCTCTGGCTATAAAGCAGCTCTGCTGACCTGGTTCTCTGGCTCTAAAGCAGCTCTGCTGACCAGGTTCTCTGGCTCTAAAGCAGCTCTGGTGACCTGGTTCTCTGGCTCTAGAGCAGCTGTGCTGACCTGGTTCTCTGGCTCTAGAGCAGCTCTGCTGGCCTGGTTCTCTCTCTCTAAAGCAGCTCTGCTGACCTGGTTTCTCTGGCTCTACTGCAGCTCTGCTGACCTGGTTCTCTGGCTCTAAAGCAGCTCTGCTGGCCTGGTTCTTTGGCTCTAGAGCACCTCTGCTGACCTGGTTCTTAGGCTCTAGAGCAGTTCTGCTGACCTGGTTCTCTCCCTCTAAAGCAGCTCTGCTGAACTACTTTCTCTGGCTCTACAGCAGCTCTGCTGACCTGGTTCTCTGGCTCTAGAGCAGCTCTGCTGACCTGGTTCTTAGGCTCTACAGCAGCTTTACTGACCTGGTTCTCTGGCTCTAAAGCAGCTCTGCTGACCTGTTCTGTGGCTCTAAAGCAGCTCTGCTGACCTGGTTCTCTGGCTCTAAAGCAGCTCTGCTGACCTGCTTCTCTGGCTCTAAAGCAGCTCTGCTGACCTGGTTCTATGGCTCTAGAGCAGCTCTACTGCCCTGGTTCTCTGGCTCTAAAGCAGCTCTGCTGACCTGGTTCTCTGGCTCTAGAGAAGCTGCGCTGACCGAGTTCTTAGGCTCTAAAGCAGCTCTGTTGACCTGGTTCTCTCCCTCTAAAGCAGCACTGCTGACCTGGTTTCTCTGGCTCGACATCAGCTCTGCTGACCTGGCTCTCTGGCTCTGAAGCAGCTCTGCTGACATGGTTCTTAGGCTCAAGAGCAGCTCGGTTGACCTGGTTCTTAGGCTCTGGAGCAGCTCGGCTGACTTGGTTCTATGGCTCTAGAGCTGCTCTGCTGACCTGGTTCTCTGGCTCTAGAGCAGCTCTGGTGACCTGCTTCCTCTGGTTCTACAGCAACTCGGCTGACCTGGTTCTATGGCTCTAAAGCAGCTCTGCTGACCTGGTTCTTTGGCTCTAGAGCAGCTCTGCTGGCCTGGTTCTTGGGCTCTAGAGCAGCTCTACTGACCTGGTTCTCTGACTCTAAAGCAGCTCTGCTGACCTGTTCTATGGCTCTAAAGCAGCTCTGCTGACCTGGTTCTCTGATTCTAAAGCAGCTCAGATGACCTGCTTCTCTGGCTCTAAAGAAGCTCTGCTAGCCTGGTTCTATGGCTCTAGAGCAGTTCTGCTGACCTGGTTTCTCTGGCTCTAGAGCAGCTCTGCTGACCTGGTTCTCTGGCTCTAAAACAGCTCTGCTGACCTGGTTCCATGGCTCTAAAGCAGCTCTGCTTACCTGGTTCTCTGGCTCTAAAGCAGCTCTGCTGACCTGGTTCTCTGGCTCTAAAGTAGCTCTGCTGACCTGTTCTATGGCTCTAAAGCAGCTCTGCTGACCTGGTTCTCTGGCTCTAAAGCACCTCTGCTGACCTGCTTCTCTGGCTCTAGAGCAGCTCTGCTGGCCTGGTTCTCTCTCTCTAAAGCAGCTCTGCTGACCTGGTTCTCTCCCTCTAAAGCAGCTCTGCTGACCTGGTTCTCTGGCTCTAAAGTAGCTCTGCTGACCTGTTCTATGGCTCTAAAGCAGCTCTGCTGACCTGGTTCTTAGGCTCTAGAGCAGCTCTGCTGACCTGGTTCTCTCCCTCTAAAGCAGCTCTGCTGAACTGCTTTCTCTGGCTCTACAGCAACGCTGCTGACCTAGTTCTATGGCTCTAAAGCAGCTCTGCTGACCTGGTTCTCTGGCTCTAGAGCAGCTCTGCTGACCTGGTTCTTAGGCTCTACAGCAGCTTTACTGACCTGGTTCTCTGGCTCTAAAGCAGCTCTGCTGACCTGTTCTATGGCTCTAAGCAGCTCTGCTGACCTGGTTCTCTAGCTCTAAAGCAGCTCTGCTGACCTGCTTCTCTGGCTCTAAAGCAGCTCTGCTGACCTGGTTCTATGGCTCTAAAGCAGCTCTGCTGCCCTGGTTCTCTGGCTTTAAAGCAGTTCTGCTGACCTGGTTCTATAACTCTAAAGCAGCTCTGCTGACCTGTTTCTCTGACTCTACAGAAGCTCTGCTGACCTGGTTCTCTGCCTATAGAGCAGCTCTGTTGACCTGGTTCTTAGGATCTAGAGCGGCTCTGCTGACCTGTTCACTGGCTCTAAAGCAGCTATGGTGACATGGTTCTCTGGCTCTAGAGCAGCTGTGCTGAACTGGTTCTCTGGCTCTAAAGCAGCTCTGCTGACCTGGTTCTGAGGCTCTAGAGCAGCTCTACTGACCTGGTTCTCTGGCTCTAGAGCAGCTCCTCTGACCTGGTTCTCTGACTCTAAAGCAGCTCTGCTGACCTGCTTCTCTGGCTCTAAAGCAGCTCTGCTGATCTGGTTCTATGGCTCTAGAGCAACTCTGCTGACCTGGTTCTTATGCTCTAGAGCGGCTCTGCTGACCTGGTTCTCTGCCTCTAAAACAGCTCTGCTGCCCTGGTTCTCTGGCTATAAAGCAGCTCTGCTGACCTGGTTCTCTGGCTCTAGAGCAGCTCTGTTGACCTGGTTCTCTTCTCTAAAGCAGCACTGCTGACCTGGTTTCTCTGGCTCGACAGCAGCTCTGCTAACCTGGTTCTCTGGCTTTAAAGCAGCTCTGCTGACCTGTTCTTAGGCTCTAGAGCAGCTCGGTTGACCTGGTTCTTAGGATCTAGAGCAGCTCGGCTGACTTGGTTCTCTGGCTCTAGAGCAGCTCTGCTGACCTGGTTCTCTGGCTCTGGAGCAGCTCTGCTGACCTGCTTCCTTTGGTTCTACAGCAACTCTGCTGACCTGGTTCTATGGCTCTAAAGCAGCTCTGCTGACCTGGTTCTTTGGCTCTAGAGCAGCTCTACTGGCCTAGTTCTTGGGCTCTAGAGCAGCTCTACTGACCTGGTTCTCTGACTCTAAAGCAGCTCTGCTGACCTGTTCTATGGCTCTAAAGCAGCTCTGCTGACCTGGTTCTCTGGTTCTAAAGCAGCTCTGATGACCTGCTTCTCTGGCTCTAAAGCAGCTCTTCTGGCCTGGTTCTATGGCTCTAGAGCAGTTCTGTTGACCTGGTTTCTCTGCCTCTAGAGCAGCACTGCTGACCTGGTTCTCTGGCTCTAAAGCAGCTCTGCTGACCTAGTTCTCTGGCTCTAAAGCAGCTCTGCTGACCTGGTTCTCTCCCTCTAAAGCAGCTCTGCTGACCTGGTTTCTCTGGCTCCACAGCAGCTCTGCTGACCTGGTTCTCTGGCTCTAGAGCAGCTCTGTTGGCCTGGTTCTCTGGCTTCAAAGCAGTTCTGCTGACCTCGTTCTCTGGCTGTAAAGCAGCTCTGCTGACCTGGTTTCTCTGACTCTATAGAAGCTCTGCTGACCTGGTTCTCTGGCTCTAGAGCAGCTCTGCTGGCCTGGTTCTCTGGCTCTAAAGCAGCTCTGCTGACCTGGTTCTCTGGCTCTAAAGCAGCTCTGCTGACCTGGTTCTTAGGCTCCAGAGCAGCTCGGTTGACCTGGTTCTTAGGCTCTAGAGCACCTCGGCTGACTTGGTTCTATGGCTCTAGAGCTGCTCTGCTGACCTGGTTCTCTGGCTTTAGAGCAGCTCTGCTGACCTGCTTTCTCTGGTTCTACAGCAACTCTGCTGACCTGGTTCTATGGCTCTAAAGCAGCTCTGCTGACCTGGTTCTTTGGCTCTAGAGCAGCTCTGCTGGCCTGGTTCTCGGGCTCTAGAGCAGCTCTACTGACCTGGTTCCCTGGCTCTAAAGCAGCTCTGCTGACCTGTTCTATGGCTCTAAAGCAGCTCTGCTGACCTGGTTCTCTGGTTCTAAAGCAGCTCTGCTGACCTGCTTCTCTGGCTCTAAAGCAGCTCTGCTGGCCTGAATCTATGGCTCTAGAGCAGCTCTGCTGACCTGGTTCTATGGCTCTAGAGCAGTTCTGCTGACCTGGTTTCTCTGGCTCTAGAGCAGCTCTGCTGGCCTGGTTCTCTGGCTCTAAAGCAGCTCTGCTGACCTAGTTCTCTGGCTCTAAAGCAGCTCTGCAGACCTGGTTATCTCCCTCTAAAGCAGCAATGCTGACCTGGTTTCCCTGGCTCTACTGCAGCTCTGCTGATCTGGTTCTCTGGCTCTAGAGCAGCTCTGCTGACCTCGTTCTCTGGCTTTAAAGCAGTTCTGCTGACCTCGTTCTCTGGCCGTAAAGCAGCTCTGCTGACCTGGTTTCTCTGACTCTGCAGAAGCTCTGGTGACCTGGTTCTCTGCCCATAGAGCAGCCCGGCTGACCTGGTTCTTAGGCTCTAGAGCAGCTCTGCTGACCTGGTTCTCTGGCTATAAAGCAGCTCTGCTGACCTGGTTCTCTGGCTCTAATGCAGCTCAGCTGACCAGGTTCTCTGGCTCTAAAGCAGCTCTGGTGACCTGGTTCTCTGGCTCTAGAGCAGCTGTGCTGACCTGGTTCTCTGGCTCTAGAGCAGCTCTGCTGGCCTGGTTCTCTCCCTCTAAAGCAGCTCTGCTGACCTGGTTTCTCTGGCTCTGCCGCAGCTCGGCTGGCCTGGTTCTCTGGCTCTAAAGCAGCTCTGCTGACCTGGTTCTCTCCCTCTAAAGCAGCTCTGCTGACCTGATTTCTCTGGCTCTGCAGCAGCTCGGCTGACCTGGTTCTCTGGCTCTAAAGCAGCTCTGCTGACCTGGTTCTCTGGCTCTAGAGCAACTCTGCTGACCTGGTTCTTAGGCTCTAGAACAGCTCTGCTGACCTGGCTCTCTGGCTCTAAAGCAGCTCTGCTAACCTGGTTCTCTGGCTCTAGAGCTGCTCTGCTGACCTGGTTGTCTGGCTCTAGAGCAGCTCTGCTGACTTGCTTTCTCTGGCTCTACTGCAGCTCTGCTGACCTGGTTCTCTGGCTCTAAAGCAGCTCTGCTGGCCTGGTTTTTTGGCTCTAGAGCAGCTCTGCTGACCTGGTTCTTAGGCTCTAGAGCAGCTCTGCTGACCTGGTTCTTTCCCTCTAAAGCAGCTCTGCTGAACTGCTTTCTCTGGCTCTACAGCAACGCTGCTGACCTAGTTCTATGGCTCTAAAGCAGCTCTGCTGACCTGGTTCTCTGGCTCTAGAGCAGCTCTGCTGACCTGCTTCCTCTGGTTCTACAGCAACTCTGCTGACCTGGTTCTATGGCTCTAAAGCAGTTCTGCTGGTCTGGTTCTTGGGCTCTAGAGCAGCTCTACTGACCTGGTTCTCAGACTCTAAAGCAGCTCTGCTGACCTGTTCTATGGCTCTAAAGCAGCTCTGCTGACCTGGTTCTCTGATTCTAAAGCAGCTCTGATGACCTGCTTCTCTGGCTCTAAAGCAGCTCTGCTGGCCTGGTTCTATGGCTCTAGAGCAGTTCTGCTGACCTGGTTTCTCTGCCTCTAGAGCAGCTCTGCTGAACTGGTTCTCTGGCTCTAAAGCAGCTCTGCTGACCTAGTTCTCTGGCTCTAAAGCAGCTATGCTGACCTGGTTCTCTCCCTTAAAGCAGCTCTGCTGACCTGGTTTCTCTGGCTCCACAGCAGCTCTGCTGACCTGGTACTCTGGCTCTAGAGCAGGTCTGCTGGCCTGGTTCTCTGGCTTTAAAGCAGTTCTGCTGACCTCGTTCTCTGGCTGTAAAGCAGCTCTGCTGACCTGGTTTCTCTGACTCTACAGAAGCTCTGCTGACCTGGTTCTCTGCCTATTGAGCAGCCCTGCTGACCTGGTTCTTAGGCTCTAGAGCAGCCCTGCTGACCTGGTTCTCTGGCTATAAAGCAGCTCTGCTGATCTGGTTCTCTGGCTCTAAAGCAGCTCTGGTGACCTGGTTCTCTGGCTCTAGAGCAGATGTGCTGACCTGGTTCTCTGGCTCTAGAGCAGCTCTGCTGGCCTGGTTCTCTGGCTCTAAAGCAGCTCTGCTGACCTGGTTCTCTGGCTCTAGAGCAGCTGTGCTGACCGGGTTCTTAGGCTCTAGAGCAGCTCTGCTGACCTGGTTCTCTCCCTCTAAAGCAGCACTGCTGACCTGGTTTCTCTGGCTCGACAGCAGCTCTGCTGACCTGGTTCTCTGGCTCTAAAGCAGCTCTGCTGACCTGGTTCTTAGGCTCTAGAGCAGCTCGGTTGACCCGGTTCTTAGGCTCTAGAGCAGCTCGGCTGACTTGGTTCTATGGCTCTAGAGCTGCTCTGCTGACCTGGTTCTCAGGCTCTAGAGCAGCTCTGCTGACCTGCTTTCTCTGGTTCTACAGCAACTCTGCTGACCTGGTTCTTTGGCTCTAGAGCAGCTCTGTTGGCCTTGTTCTTGGCCTCTAGAGCAGCTCTACTGACCTGGTTCTCTGGCTCTAAAGCAGCTCTGCTGACCTGTTCTATGGCTCTAAAGCAGCTCTGCTGACCTGGTTCTCTGGCTTTAAAGCAGTTCTGCTGACCTGGTTCTCTGGCTATAAAGCAGCTCTGCTGACCTGGTTCTCTGGCTCTAAAGCAGCTCTGCTGACCAGGTTCTCTGGCTCTAAAGCAGCTCTGGTGACCTGGTTCTCTGGCTCTAGAGCAGCTGTGCTGACCTGGTTCTCTGGCTCTAGAGCAGCTCTGCTGGCCTGGTTCTCTCTCTCTAAAGCAGCTCTGCTGACCTGGTTTCTCTGGCTCTACTGCAGCTCTGCTGACCTGGTTCTCTGGCTCTAAAGCAGCTCTGCTGGCCTGGTTCTTTGGCTCTAGAGCACCTCTGCTGACCTGGTTCTTAGGCTCTAGAGCAGTTCTGCTGACCTGGTTCTCTCCCTCTAAAGCAGCTCTGCTGAACTACTTTCTCTGGCTCTACAGCAGCTCTGCTGACCTGGTTCTCTGGCTCTAGAGCAGCTCTGCTGACCTGGTTCTTAGGCTCTACAGCAGCTTTACTGACCTGGTTCTCTGGCTCTAAAGCAGCTCTGCTGACCTGTTCTGTGGCTCTAAAGCAGCTCTGCTGACCTGGTTCTCTGGCTCTAAAGCAGCTCTGCTGACCTGCTTCTCTGGCTCTAAAGCAGCTCTGCTGACCTGGTTCTATGGCTCTAGAGCAGCTCTACTGCCCTGGTTCTCTGGCTCTAAAGCAGCTCTGCTGACCTGGTTCTCTGGCTCTAGAGAAGCTGCGCTGACCGAGTTCTTAGGCTCTAAAGCAGCTCTGTTGACCTGGTTCTCTCCCTCTAAAGCAGCACTGCTGACCTGGTTTCTCTGGCTCGACATCAGCTCTGCTGACCTGGCTCTCTGGCTCTGAAGCAGCTCTGCTGACATGGTTCTTAGGCTCAAGAGCAGCTCGGTTGACCTGGTTCTTAGGCTCTGGAGCAGCTCGGCTGACTTGGTTCTATGGCTCTAGAGCTGCTCTGCTGACCTGGTTCTCTGGCTCTAGAGCAGCTCTGGTGACCTGCTTCCTCTGGTTCTACAGCAACTCGGCTGACCTGGTTCTATGGCTCTAAAGCAGCTCTGCTGACCTGGTTCTTTGGCTCTAGAGCAGCTCTGCTGGCCTGGTTCTTGGGCTCTAGAGCAGCTCTACTGACCTGGTTCTCTGACTCTAAAGCAGCTCTGCTGACCTGTTCTATGGCTCTAAAGCAGCTCTGCTGACCTGGTTCTCTGATTCTAAAGCAGCTCAGATGACCTGCTTCTCTGGCTCTAAAGAAGCTCTGCTAGCCTGGTTCTATGGCTCTAGAGCAGTTCTGCTGACCTGGTTTCTCTGCCTCTAGAGCAGCTCTGCTGACCTGGTTCTCTGGCTCTAAAGCAGCTCTGCTGACCTAGTTGTCTGGCTCTAAAGCGACCTGGTTCTCTCCCTCTAAAGCTGCTCTGCTGACCTGGTTCTCTGGCTTTAAAGCAGTTCTGCTGACCTCGTTCTCTGGCTGTAAAGCAGCTCTGCTGACCTGGTTTCTCTGACTCTACAGAAGCTCTGCTGACCTGGTTCTCTGCCTATTGAGCAGCCCTGCTGACCTGGTTCTTAGGCTCTAGAGCAGCCCTGCTGACCTGGTTCTCTGGCTCTAAAGCAGCTCTGCTGACCTAGTTCTCTGGCTCTAAAGCAGCTATGCTGACCTGGTTCTCTCCCTCTAAAGCTGCTCTGCTGACCTGGTTTCTCTGGCTCCACAGCAGCTCTGCTGGCCTGGTTCTCTGGCTCTAAAGCAGCTCTGCTGGCCTGGTTCTCTGGCTTTAAAGCAGTTCTGCTGACCTTGTTCTCTGGCTGTAAAGCAGCTCTGCTGCCCTGGTTTCTCTGACTCTACAGAAGCTCTGCTGACCTGGTTCTCTGCCTATTGAGCAGCCCTGCTGACCTGGTTCTTAGGCTCTAGAGCAGCCCTGCTGACCTGGTTCTCTGGCTATAAAGCAGCTCTACTGACCTGGTTCTCTGGCTCTAGAGCAGCTGTGCTGACCGGGTTCTTAGGCTCTAGAGCAGCTCTGCTGACCTGGTTCTCTCCCTCTAAAGCAGCACTGCTGACCTGGTTTCTCTGGCTCGACAGCAGCTCTGCTGACCTGGTTCTCTGGCTCTAAAGCAGCTCTGCTGACCTGGTTCTTAGGTTCTAGAGCAGCTCGGTTGACCCGGTTCTTAGGCTCTAGAGCAGCTAGGCTGACTTGGTTCTATGGCTCTAGAGCTGCTCTGCTGACGTGGTTCTCTGGCTCTAGAGCAGCTCTGCTGACATGTTTTCTCTCGTTCTTCAGCAACTCTGCTGACCTGGTTCTATGGCTCTAAAGCAGCTCTGCTGACCTGGTTCTTTGGCTCTAGAGCAGCTCTGCTGGCCTGGTTCTTGGGCTTAGAGCAGCTCTACTGACCTGGTTCTCTGGCTCTAAAGCACCTCTGCTGACCTCTTCTATGGCTCTAAAGCAGCTCTGCTGACCTGGTTCTCTGGTTCTAAAGCAGCTCTGCTGACCTGGTTCTCTGGCTTTAAAGCAGTTCTGCTGACCTGGTTCTCTGGCTATAAAGCAGCTCTGCTGACCTGGTTCTCTGGCTCTAAAGCAGCTCTGCTGACCAGGTTCTCTGGCTCTAAAGCAGCTCTGGTGACCTGGTTCTCTGGCTCTAGAGCAGCTGTGCTGACCTGGTTCTCTGGCTCTAGAGCAGCTCTGCTGGCCTGGTTCTCTCTCTCTAAAGCAGCTCTGCTGACCTGGTTTCTCTGGCTCTATAGCAACGCTGCTGACCTAGTTCTATGGCTCTAAAGCAGCTCTGCTGACCTGGTTCTCTCCCTCTAAAGCAGCTCTGCTGAACTGCTTTCTCTGGCTCTACAGCAACGCTGCTGACCTAGTTCTATGGCTCTAAAGCAGCTCTGCTGACCTGGTTCTCTGGCTCTAGAGCAGCTCTGCTGACCTGGTTCTTAGGCTCTAAAGCAGCTTTACTGACCTGGTTCTCTGGCTCTAAAGCAGCTCTGCTGACCTGTTCTATGGCTCTAAAGCAGCTCTGCTGACCTGGTTCTCTGGCTCTCAAGCAGCTCTGCTGACCTGCTTCTCTGGCTCTAAAGCAGCTCTGCTGACATGGTTCTATGGCTCTAAAGCAGCTCTGCTGCCCTGGTTCTCTGGCTTTAAAGCAGTTCTGCTGACCTGGTTCTATAACTCTAAAGCAGCTCTGCTGACCTGGTTTCTCTGACTCTACAGAAGCTCTGCTGACCTGGTTCTCTGCCTATAGAGCAGCTCTGTTGACCTGGTTCTTAGGCTCTAGAGCGGCTCTGCTGACCTGGTTCTCTGGCTCTAAAGCAGCTATGGTGACATGGTTCTCTGGCTCTAGAGCAGCTGTGCTGACCTGGTTCTCTGGCTCTAAAGCAGCTCTGCTGACCTGGTTGTGAGGCTCTAGAGCAGCTCTACTGACCTGGTTCTCTGGCTCTAGAGCAGCTCCTCTGACCTGGTTCTCTGACTCTAAAGCAGCTCTGCTGACCTGCTTCTCTGGCTCTAAAGCAGCTCTGCTGATCTGGTTCTAAGGCTCTTGAGCAACTCTGCTGACCTGGTTCTTATGCTCTAGAGCGGCTCTGCTGACCTGGTTCTCTGCCTCTAAAGCAGCTCTGCTGCCCTGGTTCTCTGGCTATAAAGCAGCTCTGCTGACCTGGTTCTCTGGCTCTAGAGCAGCTCTGCTGACCTGCTTCTCTGGCTCTAAAGCAGCTCTGCTGATCTGGTTCTATGGCTCTATAGCAGCTCTACTGACCTGGTTCTCTGGCTCTAGAGCAGCTCCTCTGACCTGGTTCTCTGACTCTAAAGCAGCTCTGCTGACCTGCTTCTCTGGCTCTAAAGCAGCTCTGCTGATCTGGTTCTATGGCTCTAGAGCAACTCTGCTGACCTGGTTCTTATGCTCTAGAGCGGCTCTGCTGACCTGGTTCTCTTCTCTAAAGCAGCACTGCTGACCTGGTTTCTCTGGCTCGACAGCAGCTCTGCTAACCTGGTTCTCTGGCTTTAAAGCAGCTCTGCTCACCTGGTTCTTAGGCTCTAGAGCAGCTCGGTTGACCTGGTTCTTAGGATCTAGAGCAGCTCGGCTGATTTGGTTCTCTGGCTCTAGAGCAGCTCTGCTGACCTGGTTCTCTGGCTCTAAAGCAGCTCTGCTGATCTGGTTCTATGGCTCTAGAGCAGCTCTACTGACCTGGTTCTCTGGCTCTAGAGCAGCTCCTCTGACCTGGTTCTCTGACTCTAAAGCAGCTCTGCTGACCTGCTTCTCTGGCTCTAAAGCAGCTCTGCTGATCTGGTTCTATGGCTCTAGAGCAACTCTGCTGACCTGGTTCTTATGCTCTAGAGCGGCTCTGCTGACCTGGTTCTCTTCTCTAAAGCAGCACTGCTGACCTGGTTTCTCTGGCTCGACAGCAGCTCTGCTAACCTGGTTCTCTGGCTTTAAAGCAGCTCTGCTGACCTGGTTCTTAGGCTCTAGAGCAGCTCGGTTGACCTGGTTCTTAGGATCTAGAGCAGCTCGGCTGATTTGGTTCTCTGGCTCTAGAGCAGCTCTGCTGACCTGGTTCTCTGGCTCTAGAGCAGCTCTGCTGACCTGCTTCCTTTGGTTCTACAGCAACTCTGCTGACCTGGTTCTATGGCTCTAAAGCAGCTCTGCTGACCTGGTTCTTTGGCTCTAGAGCAGCTCTACTGGCCTAGTTCTTGGGCTCTAGAGCAGCTCTACTGACCTGGTTCTCTGACTCTAAAGCAGCTCTGCTGACCTGTTGTATGGCTCTAAAGCAGCTCTGCTGACCTGGTTCTCTGGCTCTAAAGCAGCTCTGCTGACCTGACCTAGTTCTCTGGCTCTAAAGCAGCTCTGCTGACCTGGTTCTCTCCCTCTAAAGCAGCTCTGCTGACCTGGTTTCTCTGGCTCCACAGCAGCTCTGCTGACCTGGTTCTCTGGCTCCAGAGCAGCTCTGTTGGCCTGGTTCTCTGGCTTCAAAGCAGTTCTGCTGACCTCGTTCTCTGGCTGTAAAGCAGCTCTGCTGACCTGGTTTCTCTGATTCTACAGAAGCTCTGCTGACCTGGTTCTCTGGCTCTAGAGCAGCTCTGCTGGCCTGGTTCTCTGGCTCTAAAGCAGCTCTGCTGACCTGGTTCTCTGGCTCTAAAGCAGCTCTGCTGACCTGGTTCTCAGGCTCCAGAGCAGCTCGGTTGACCTGGTTCTTAGGCTCTAGAGCACCTCGGCTGACTTGGTTCTATGGCTCTAGAGCTGCTCTGCTGACCTGGTTCTCTGGCTTTAGAGCAGCTCTGCTGACCTGTTTTCTCTGGTTCTACAGCAACTCTGCTGACCTGGTTCTATGGCTCTAAAGCAGCTCTGCTGACCTGGTTCTTTGGCTCTAGAGCAGCTCTGCTGGCCTGGTTCTCGGGCTCTAGAGCAGCTCTACTGACCTGGTTCCCTGGCTCTAAAGCAGCTCTGCTGACCTGTTCTATGGCTCTAAAGCAGCTCTGCTGGCATGGTTCTATGGCTCTATACCAGTTCTGCTGACCTGGTTCTATGGCTCTAGAGCAGTTCTGCTGACCTGGTTTCTCTGGCTCTAGAGCAGCTCTGCTGGCCTGGTTCTCTGGCTCTAAAGCAGCTCTGTTGACCTAGTTCTCTGGCTCTAAAGCAGCTCTGCAGACCTGGTTATCTCCCTCTAAAGCAGCAATGCTGACCTGGTTTCTCTGGCTCTACTGCAGCTCTGCTGATCTGGTTCTCTGGCTCTAGAGCAGCTCTGCTGACCTAGTTCTCTGGCTTTAAAGCAGTTCTGCTGACCTCGTTCTCTGGCCGTAAAGCAGCTCTGCTGACCTGGTTTCTCTGACTCTACAGAAGCTCTGGTGACCTGGTTCTCTGCCCATAGAGCAGCCCGGCTGACCTGGTTCTTAGGCTCTAGAGCAGCTCTGCTGACCTGGTTCTCTGGCTATAAAGCAGCTCTGCTGACCTGGTTCTCTGGCTCTAATGCAGCTCAGCTGACCAGGTTCTCTGGCTCTAAAGCAGCTCTGGTGACCTGGTTCTCTGGCTCTAGAGCAGCTGTGCTGACCTGGTTCTCTGGCTCTAGAGCAGCTCTGCTGGCCTGGTTCTCTCCCTCTAAAGCAGCTCTGCTGACCTGGTTTCTCTGGCTCTGCCGCAGCTCGGCTGACCTGGTTCTCTGGCTCTAAAGCAGCTCTGCTGACCTGGTTCTCTCCCTCTAAAGCAGCTCTGCTGACCTGATTTCTCTGGCTCTGCAGCAGCTCGGCTGACCTGGTTCTCTGGCTCTAAAGCAGCTCTGCTGACCTGGTTCTCTGGCTCTAGAGCAACTCTGCTGACCTGGTTCTTAGGCTCTAGAACAGCTCTGCTGACCTGGTTCTCTGGCTCTAAAGCAGCTCTGCTAACCTGGTTCTCTGGCTCTAGAGCTGCTCTGCTGACCTGGTTGTCTGGCTCTAGAGCAGCTCTGCTGACCTGCTTTCTCTGGCTCTACAGCAACTCTGCTGACCTGGTTCCATGGCTCTAAAGCAGCTCTGCTTACCTGGTTCTCTGGCTCTAGAGCAGCTCTGCTGACCTGGTTCTTAGGCTCTAGAGCAGCTCTACTGACCTAGTTCTATGGCTCTAAAGCTGCTCTGTTGACCTGGTTCTCTCGCTCTAAAGCAGCTCTGCTGACCTGGTTCTTAGGCTCTACAGCACCTCTACTGACCTGGTTCTCTGGCTCTAAAGTAGCTCTGCTGACCTGTTCTATGGCTCTAAAGCAGCTCTGCTGACCTTGTTCTCTGGCTCTAAAGCAGCTCTGCTGACCTGCTTCTCTGGCTCTAAAGCAGCTCTGCTGGCCTGGTTCTATGGCTCTAGAGCAATTCTGCTGCCCTGGTTCTCTTCCTCTAAAGCAGCTCTGCTGACCTGGTTTCTCTGGCTCTAGAACAGCTCTGCTGGCCTGGCTCTCTGGCTCTAGAGCAGCTCTGCTGACCTGGTTATCTGGCTTTAAAGTGGTTCTGCTGACCTGGTTCTATGGCTCTAAAGCAGCTCTGCTGACCTGGTTCTTAGGCTCTAGAGCAGCTCGGTTGACCTGGTTCTTAGGCTCTAGAGCAGCTCGGCTGACTTGGTTCTATGGCTCTAGAGCTGCTGTGCTGACCTGGTTCTCTGGCTCTAGAGCAGCTCGGCTGACCTGTTTTCTCTGGCTCTACAGCAACTCTGCTGACCTGGTTCTATGGCTCTAAGGCAGCTCTGCTGACCTGGTTCTTTGGCTCTAGAGCAGCTCTGCTGGCCTGGCTTTTAGGCTCTAGAGCAGCTCTACTGACCTGGTTCTTTGGCTCTAAAGCAGCTCTGCTGACCTGTTTTATGGCTCTAAAGCAGCTCTGCTGACCTGGTTCACTGGTTCTAAAGCAGCTCTGCTTACCTGCTTCTCTCACTCTAGAGCAGCTCTGCTGGCCTGGTTCTATGGCTCTAGAGCAGCTCTGCTGACCTGGTTCTATGGCTCTAGAGCAGTTCTGCTGACCTGGTTTCTCTGGCTCTAGAGCAGCTCTGCTGACCTGGTTCTCTGGCTCTAAAGCAGCTCTGCTGACCTGGTTCTCTGGCTCTAGAGCAGCTCTGCTGACCTGGTTCTCTGGCTTTAAAGCAGTTCTGCTGACCTCGTTCTCTGGCTGTAAAGCAGCTCTGCTGACCTGGTTCTCTGGCTCTAAAGCAGCTCTGGTGACATGGTTCTCTGGCTCTAGAGCAGCTGTGCTGACCTGGGTCTCTGGCTCTAGAGCAGCTCTGCTGGCCTGGTTCTCTCTCTCTAAAGCAGCTCTGCTGACCTGGTTCTCTCCCTCTAAAGCAGCTCTGCTGACCTGGTTTCTCTGGCTCTGCAGCAGCTCGGCTGACCTGGTTCTCTGGCTCTAAAGCAGCTCTGCTGACCTGGTTCTCTGGCTCTAGAGCAAGTCTGCTGACCTGGTTCTTAGGCTCTAGAACAGCTCTGCTGACCTGGTTCTCTGGCTCTAAAGCAGCTCTACTGACCTGGTTCTCTGGCTCTAGAGCTGCTCTGCTGACCTGGCTGTCTGGCTCTAGAGCAGCTCTGCTGACCTGCTTTCTCTGGCTCTACAGCAACTCTGCTGACCTGGTTCTCTGGCTCTAAAGCAGCTCTGCTGACCTGATTCCATGGCTCTAAAGCAGCTCTGCTTACCTGGTTCTCTGGCTCTAAAGCAGCTCTGCTGACCTGGTTCTCTGGCTCTAAAGTAGCTCTGCTGGCCTGTTCTATGGCTCTAAAGCAGCTCTGCTGACCTGGTTCTCTGGCTCTAAAGCACCTCTGCTGACCTGCTTCTCTGGCTCTAGAGCAGCTCTGCTGGCCTGGTTCTCTCTCTCTAAAGCAGCTCTGCTGACCTGGTTCTCTCCCTCTAAAGCAGCTCTGCTGACCTGGTTCTCTGGCTCTAAAGTAGCTCTGCTGACCTGTTCTATGGCTCTAAAGCAGCTCTGCTGACCTGGTTCTCTGGCTATAAAGCAGCTCTGCTGACCTGCTTCTCTGGCTCTAGAGCAGCTCTGCTGGCCTGGTTCTCTCTTTCTAAAGCAGCTCTGCTGACCTGGTTCTCTGGCTCTAGAGCTGCTCTGCTGACCTGGTTCTCTGGCTCTAAAGTAGCTCTGCTGACCTGTTCTATGGCTCTAAAGCAGCTCTGCTGACCTGGTTCTCTGGCTCTAAAGCAGCTCTGCTGACCTGGTTCTATGGCTCTAGAGCAGCTCTGCTGCCCTGGTTCTCTTCCTTTAACGCAGCTCTGCTGACCTGGTTTCTCTGGCTCTAGAGCAGCTCTGCTGACCTGGCTCTCTGGCTCTAGAGCAGCTCTGCTGACCTGGTTCTCTGGCTCTAAAGCAGCTCTGGTGACCTGGTTCTCTGGCTCTAAAGCAGCTCTGCTGACCTGGTTCTCTGGCTCTAATGCAGCTCTGCTGACCTGGTTCTCTGGCTCTAAAGCAGCTCTGGTGACCTGGTTCTCTAGCTCTAAAGCAACTCTGCTGACCTGGTTCTCTGGCTCTAGAGCAGCTCTGCTGACCTGGTTCTGAGGCTCTAGAGCAGCTCTACTGACCTGGTTCTCTGGCTCTAGAGCAGCTCTGCTGACCTGGGTCTCTGACTCTAGAGCAGCTCTGCTGACCTGCTTCTCTGGCTCTAAAGCAGCTCTGCTGACCTGCTTCTATGGCTCTAGAGCAACTCTGCTGACCTGGTTCTCAGTCTCTAGAGCAGCTCTGCTGACCTGGTTCTCTGGCTCTAAAGCAGCTCTGCTGACCCGGTTCTCTGGCTCTAAAGCAGCTCTGCTGACCTGGTTCTCTGGCTCTACAGCAACTCTGCTGACCTGGTTCTCTGGCTCTAAAGCAGCTCTGCTGACCTGGTTCCATGGCTCTAAAGCAGCTCTGCTTACCTGGTTCTCTGGCTCTAAAGCAGCTCTGCTGACCTGGTTCTCTGGCTCTAAAGTAGCTCTGCTTACCTGTTCTATGGCTCTAAAGCAAATCTGCTGACCTGGTTCTCTGGCTCTAAAGCACCTCTGCTGACCTGCTTCTCTGGCTCTAGAGCAGCTCTGCTGGCCTGGTTCTCTCTCTCTAAAGCAGCTCTGCTGACCTGGTTCTCTCTCTCTAAAGCAGCTCTGCTGACCTGGTTCTCTGGCTCTAAAGTAGCTCTGCTGACCTGTTCTATGGCTCTAAAGCAGCTCTGCTGACCTGGTTCTCTGGCTCTAAAGCAGCTCTGCTGACCTGCCTCTCTGGCTCTAGAGCAGCTCTGCTGGCCTGGTTCTCTCTCTCTAAAGCAGCTCTGCTGACCTGGTTCTCTGGCTCTAGAACTGCTCTGCTGACCTGGTTCTATGGCTCTAAAGTATCTCTGCTGACCTGTTCTATGGCTCTAAAGCAGCTCTGCTGACCTGGTTCTCTGGCTCTAAAGCAGCTCTGCTGGCCTGGTTGTATGGCTCTAGTGCAGCTCTGCTGCCCTGGTTCTCTTCCTCTAAAGCAGCTCTGCTGACCTGGTTTCTCTGGCTCTAGAGCAGCTCTGCTGACCTTGCTCTCTGGCTCTAGAGCAGCTCTGCTGACCTGGTTCTCTGGCTCTAAAGCAGCTCTGGTGACCTGGTTCTCTGGCTCTAAAGCAGCTCTGCTGACCTGGTTCTCTGGCTCTAAAGCAGCTCTGCTGACCTGGTTCTCTGGCTCTAAAGCAGCTCTGGTGACCTGGTTCTCTAGCTCTAAAGCAGCTCTGCTGACCTGGTTCTCTGGCTCTAGAGCAGCTCTGCTGACCTGGTTCTGAGGCTCTAGAGCAGCTCTACTGACCTGGTTCTCTGGCTCTAGAGCAGCTCTGCTGACCTGGTTCTCTGACTCTAGAGCAGCTCTGCTGACCTGCTTCTCTGGCTCTAAAGCAGCTCTGCTGACCTGGTTCTATGGCTCTAGAGCAACTCTGCTGACCTGGTTCTTAGTCTCTAGAGCAGCTCTGCTGACCTGGTTCTCTGGCTCTAAAGCAGCTCTGCTGACCCGGTTCTCTGGCTCTAAGGCAGCTCTGCTGACCTGGTTCTCTGGCTCTAGCGCAGCTGTGCTGACCATGTTCTTAGGCTCTAGAGCAGCTCTGCTGACCTGGTTCTCTCCCTCTAATGCAGCACTGCTGACCTGGTTTCTCTGGCTCGACAGCAGCTCTGCTGACCTGGGTCTCTGGCTCTAAAGCAGATCTGCTGACCTGGTGCTCTGGCTCTAGAGCAGCTCTGCTGGCTTGGTTCTGAGGCTCTAGAGCAGCTCTACTGACCTGGTTCTCTGGCTGTAAAGCAGCTCTGCTGACCTGTTCTATGGCCCTAAAGCCAGCTCTGCTGACCTGGTTCTCTGGCTCTAAAGCAGCTCTGCTGGCCTGCTTCTCTGGCTCTAAAGCAGCTCTGCTGGCCTGGTTCTATGGCTCTAGAGCAGCTCTGCTGACCCGGTTCTATGGCTCTAGAGCAGCTCTGCTGGCCTGGTTCTCTCTCTCTAAAGCAGCTCTGCTGACCTGGTTCTCTCCCTCTAAAGCAGCACTGCTGACCTGGTTTCTCTGGCTCTGCAGCAGCTCGGCTGACGTGGTTCTCTGGCTCTAAAGCAGCTCTGCTGACCTGGTTCTCTGGCTCTAGAGCAACTCTGCTGACCTGGTTCTTAGGCTCTAGAACGGCTCTGCTGACCTGGTTCTCTGGCTCTAGAGCAGCTCTACTGACCTGGTTCTCTGGCTCTAGAGCAGCTCTGCTGACCTGGTTCTCTGACTCTAGAGCAGCTCTGCTGACCTGCTTCTCTGGCTCTAAAGCAGCTCTGCTGACCTGGTTCTATGGCTCGAGAGCAACTCTGCTGACCTGGTTCTTAATCTCTAGAGCAGCTCTGCTGACCTGGTTCTCTGGCTCTAAAGCAGCTCTGCTGACCCGGTTCTCTGGCTCTAAAGCAGCTCTGCTGACCTGGTTCTCTGGCTCTACAGCAACTCTGCTGACCTGGTTCTCTGGCTCTAAAGCAGCTCTGCTGACCTGGTTCCATGGCTCTAAAGCAGCTCTGCTTACCTGGTTCTCTGGCTCTAAAGCAGCTCTGCTGACCTGGTTCTCTGGCTCTAAAGTAGCTCTGCTGACCTGTTCTATGGCTCTAAAGCAGCTCTGCTGACCTGGTTCTCTGGCTCTAAAGCACCTCTGCTGACCTGCTTCTCTGGCTCTAGAGCAGCTCTGCTGGTCTGGTTCTCTCTCTCTAAAGCAGCTCTGCTGACCTGGTTCTCTCCCTCTAAAGCAGCTCTGCTGACCTGGTTCTCTGGCTCTAAAGTCGCTCTGCTGACCTGTTCTATGGCTCTAAAGCAGCTCTGCTGACCTGGTTCTCTGGCTCTAAAGCAGCTCTGCTGACCTGCTTCTCTGGCTCTAGAGCAGCTCTGCTGGCCTGGTTCTCTCTCTCTAAAGCAGCTCTGCTGACCTGGTTCTCTGGCTCTAGAGCTGCTCTGCTGACCTGGTTCTCTGGCTCTAAAGTAGCTCTGCTGACCTGTTCTATGGCTCTAAAGCAGCTCTGCTGACCTGGTTCTCTGGCTCTAAAGCAGCTCTGCTGACCTGGTTCTATGGCTCTAGAGCAGCTCTGCTGCCCTGGTTCTCTTCCTCTAAAGCAGCTCTGCTGACCTGGTTTCTCTGGTTCTAGAGCAGCTCTGCTGACCTGGCTCTCTGGCTCTAGAGCAGCTCTGCTGACCTGGTTCTCTGGCTCTAAAGCAGCTCTGGTGACCTGGTTCTCTGGCTCCAAAAGCAGCTCTGCTGACCTGGTTCTCTGGCTCTAAAGCAGCTCTGCTGACCTGCTTCTCTGGCTCTAAAGCAGCTCTGGTGACCTGGTTCTCTAGCTCTAAAGCAGCTCTGCTGACCTGGTTCTCTGGCTCTAGAGCAGCTCTGCTGACCTGGTTCTGAGGCTCTAGAGCAGCTCTACTGACCTGGTTCTCTGGCTCTAGAGCAGCTCTGCTGACCTGGTTCTCTGACTCTAGAGCAGCTCTGCTGACCTGCTTCTCTGGCTCTAAAGCAGCTCTGCTGACCTGGTTCTATGGCTCTAGAGCAACTCTGCTGACCTGGTTCTTAGTCTCTAGAGCAGCTCTGCTGACCTGGTTCTCTGGCTCTAAAGCAGCTCTGCTGACCCGGTTCTCTGGCTCTAAGGCAGCTCTGCTGACCTGGTTCTCTGGCTCTAGCGCAGCTGTGCTGACCATGTTCTTAGGCTCTAGAGCAGCTCTGCTGACCTGGTTCTCTCCCTCTAATGCAGCACTGCTGACCTGGTTTCTCTGGCTCGACAGCAGCTCTGCTGACCTGGGTCTCTGGCTCTAAAGCAGATCTGCTGACCTGGTGCTCTGGCTCTAGAGCAGCTCTGCTGGCTTGGTTCTGAGGCTCTAGAGCAGCTCTACTGACCTGGTTCTCTGGCTGTAAAGCAGCTCTGCTGACCTGTTCTATGGCCCTAAAGCCAGCTCTGCTGACCTGGTTCTCTGGCTCTAAAGCAGCTCTGCTGGCCTGCTTCTCTGGCTCTAAAGCAGCTCTGCTGGCCTGGTTCTATGGCTCTAGAGCAGCTCTGCTGACCCGGTTCTATGGCTCTAGAGCAGCTCTGCTGGCCTGGTTCTCTCTCTCTAAAGCAGCTCTGCTGACCTGGTTCTCTCCCTCTAAAGCAGCACTGCTGACCTGGTTTCTCTGGCTCTGCAGCAGCTCGGCTGACGTGGTTCTCTGGCTCTAAAGCAGCTCTGCTGACCTGGTTCTCTGGCTCTAGAGCAACTCTGCTGACCTGGTTCTTAGGCTCTAGAACGGCTCTGCTGACCTGGTTCTCTGGCTCTAGAGCAGCTCTACTGACCTGGTTCTCTGGCTCTAGAGCAGCTCTGCTGACCTGGTTCTCTGACTCTAGAGCAGCTCTGCTGACCTGCTTCTCTGGCTCTAAAGCAGCTCTGCTGACCTGGTTCTATGGCTCTAGAGCAACTCTGCTGACCTGGTTCTTAATCTCTAGAGCAGCTCTGCTGACCTGGTTCTCTGGCTCTAAAGCAGCTCTGCTGACCCGGTTCTCTGGCTCTAAAGCAGCTCTGCTGACCTGGTTCTCTGGCTCTACAGCAACTCTGCTGACCTGGTTCTCTGGCTCTAAAGCAGCTCTGCTGACCTGGTTCCATGGCTCTAAAGCAGCTCTGCTTACCTGGTTCTCTGGCTCTAAAGCAGCTCTGCTGACCTGGTTCTCTGGCTCTAAAGTAGCTCTGCTGACCTGTTCTATGGCTCTAAAGCAGCTCTGCTGACCTGGTTCTCTGGCTCTAAAGCACCTCTGCTGACCTGCTTCTCTGGCTCTAGAGCAGCTCTGCTGGTCTGGTTCTCTCTCTCTAAAGCAGCTCTGCTGACCTGGTTCTCTCCCTCTAAAGCAGCTCTGCTGACCTGGTTCTCTGGCTCTAAAGTCGCTCTGCTGACCTGTTCTATGGCTCTAAAGCAGCTCTGCTGACCTGGTTCTCTGGCTCTAAAGCAGCTCTGCTGACCTGCTTCTCTGGCTCTAGAGCAGCTCTGCTGGCCTGGTTCTCTCTCTCTAAAGCAGCTCTGCTGACCTGGTTCTCTGGCTCTAGAGCTGCTCTGCTGACCTGGTTCTCTGGCTCTAAAGTAGCTCTGCTGACCTGTTCTATGGCTCTAAAGCAGCTCTGCTGACATGGTTCTCTGGCTCTAAAGCAGCTCTGCTGACCTGGTTCTATGGCTCTAGAGCAGCTCTGCTGCCCTGGTTCTCTTCCTCTAAAGCAGCTCTGCTGACCTGGTTTCTCTGGTTCTAGAGCAGCTCTGCTGACCTGGCTCTCTGGCTCTAGAGCAGCTCTGCTGACCTGGTTCTCTGGCTCTAAAGCAGCTCTGGTGACCTGGTTCTCTGGCTCCAAAAGCAGCTCTGCTGACCTGGTTCTCTGGCTCTAAAGCAGCTCTGCTGACCTGCTTCTCTGGCTCTAAAGCAGCTCTGGTGACCTGGTTCTCTAGCTCTAGAGCAGCTCTGCTGACCTGGTTCTCTGGCTCTAGAGCAGCTCTGCTGACCTGGTTCTGAGGCTCTAGAGCAGCTCTACTGACCTGGTTCTCTGGCTCTAGAGCAGCTCTGCTGACCTGGTTCTCTGACTCTAGAGCAGCTCTGCTGACCTGCTTCTCTGGCTCTAAAGCAGCTCTGCTGACCTGGTTCTATGGCTCTAGAGCAACTCTGCTGACCTGGTTCTTAGTCTCTAGAGCAGCTCTGCTGACCTGGTTCTCTGGCTCTAAAGCAGCTCTGCTGACCCGGTTCTCTGGCTCTAAAGCAGCTCTGCTGACCTGGTTCTCTGGCTCTAGCGCAGCTGTGCTGACCATGTTCTTAGGCTCTAGAGCAGCTCTGCTGACCTGGTTCTCTCCCTCTAATGCAGCACTGCTGACCTGGTTTCTCGGGCTCGACAGCAGCTCTGCTGACCTGGGTCTCTGGCTCTAAAGCAGACCTGCCTACCTGGTGCTCTGGCTCTAAAGCAGCTCTGCTGACCTGGTTTTTAGGCTCTAGAGCAGCTCGGTTGACCTGGTTCTTAGGATCTAGAGCAGCTCGGCTGACTTGGTTCTATGGCTCTAGAGCTGCTCTGCTGACCTGGTTCTCTGGCTCTAGAGCAGCTCTGCTGACCTGCTTTCTCTGACTCTACAGCAACTCTGCTGACCTGGTTCTATGGCTCTAAAGCAGCTCTGCTGACCTGGTTCTTTGGCTCTAGAGCAGCTCTGCTGGCTTGGTTCTTAGGCTCTAGAGCAGCTCTACTGACCTGGTTCTCTGGCTCTAAAGCAGCTCTGCTGACCTGTTCTATGGCCCTAAAGCCAGCTCTGCTGACCTGGTTCTCTGGCTCTAAAGCTGCTCTGCTGACCTGATTCTCTGGCTCTAAAGCAGCTCTGCTGGCCTGGTTCTATGGCTCTAGAGCAGCTCTGCTGACCCGGTTCTATGGCTCTAGAGCAGATCTGCTGGCCTGGTTCTCTCTCTCTAAAGCAGCTCTGCTGACCTGGTTCTCTCCCTCTAAAGCAGCTCTGCTGACCTGGTTTCTCTGGCTCTGCAGCAGCTCGGCTGACCTGGTTCTCTGGCTCTAAAGCAGCTCTGCTGACCTGGTTCTCTGGCTCTAGAGCAACTCTGCTGACCTGGTTCTTAGGCTCTAGAACAGCTCTGCTGACCTGGTTCTCTGGCTCTAAAGCAGCTCTACTGACCTGGTTCTCTGGCTCTAGAGCTGCTCTGCTGACCTAGCTGTCTGGCTCTAGAGCAGCTCTGCTGACCTGCTTTCTCTGGCTCTACAGCAACTCTGCTGACCTGGTTCTCTGGCTCTAAAGCAGCTCTGCTGACCTGGTTCCATGGCTCTAAAGCAGCTCTGCTTACCTGGTTCTCTGGCTCTAAAGCAGCTCTGCTGACCTGGTTCTCTGGCTCTAAAGTAGCTCTGCTGACCTGTTCTATGGCTCTAAAGCAGCCCTGCTGACCTGGTTCTCTGGCTCTAAAGCAGCTCTGCTGACCTGCTTCTCTGGCTCTAGAGCAGCTCTGCTGACCTGGTTCTCTGGCTCTAAAGCAGCTCTGCTGACCTGGTTCTCTGGCTCTAAAGCAGCTCTGCTGACCTGGTTCTCTGGCTCTACAGCAACTCTGCTTACCTGGTTCTCTGGCTCTAAAGCAGCTCTGCTGACCTGGTTCCATGGCTCTAAAGCAGCTCTGCTTACCTGGTTCTCTGGCTCTAAAGCAGCTCTGCTGGCCTGGTTCTATGGCTCTAGAGCAGCTCTGCTGACCTGTTCTATGGCCCTAAAGCCAGCTCTGCTGACCTGGTTCTCTGGCTCTAAAGCTGCTCTGCTGACCTGATTCTCTGGCTCTAAAGCAGCTCTGCTGGCCTGGATCTATGGCTCTAGAGCAGCTCTGCTGACCCGGTTCTATGGCTCTAGAGCAGCTCTGCTGGCCTGGTTCTCTCTCTCTAAAGCAGCTCTGCTGACCTGGTTCTCTCCCTCTAAAGCAGCTCTGCTGACCTGGTTTCTCTGGCTCTGCAGCAGCTCGGCTGACCTGGTTCTCTGGCTCTAAAGCAGCTCTGCTGACCTGGTTCTCTGGCTCTAGAGCAACTCTGCTGATCTGGTTCTTAGGCTCTAGAACAGCTCTGCTGACCTGGTTCTCTGGCTCTAAAGCAGCTCTACTGACCTGGTTCTCTGGCTCTAGAGCTGCTCTGCTGACCTAGCTGTCTGGCTCTAGAGCAGCTCTGCTGACCTGCTTTCTCTGGCTCTACAGCAACTCTGCTGACCTGGTTCTCTGGCTCTAAAGCAGCTCTGCTGACCTGGTTCCATGGCTCTAAAGCAGCTCTGCTTACCTGGTTCTCTGGCTCTAAAGCAGCTCTGCTGACCTGGTTCTCTGGCTCTAAAGTAGCTCTGCTGACCTGTTCTATGGCTCTAAAGCAGCTCTGCTGACCTGGTTCTCTGGCTCTAAAGCAGCTCTGCTGACCTGCTTCTCTGGCTCTAGAGCAGCTCTGCTGACCTGGTTATCTGGCTCTAAAGCAGCTCTCCTGACCTGGTTCTCTGGCTCTAAAGCAGCTCTGCTGACCTGGTTCTCTGGCTCTACAGCAACTCTGCTTACCTGGTTCTCTGGCTCTAAAGCAGCTCTGCTGACCTGGTTCCATGGCTCTAAAGCAGCTCTGCTTACCTGGTTCTCTGGCTCTAAAGCAGCTCTGCTGACCTGGTTCTCTGGCTCTAAAGTAGCTCTGCTGACCTGTTCTATGGCTCTAAAGCAGCTCTGCTGACCTGGTTCTCTGGCTCTAAAGCACCTCTGCTGACCTGCTTCTCTGGCTCTAGAGCAGCTCTGCTGGCCTGGTTCTCTCTCTCTAAAGCAGCTCTGCTGACCTGGTTCTCTCCCTCTAAAGCAGCTCTGCTGACCTGGTTCTCTGGCTCTAAAGTAGCTCTGCTGACCTGTTCTATGGCTCTAAAGCAGCTCTGCTTACCTGGTTCTCTGGCTCTAAAGCAGCTCTGCTGACCTGGTTCTCTGGCTCTAAAGTAGCTCTGCTGACCTGTTCTATGGCTCTAAAGCAGCTCTGCTGACCTGGTTCTCTGGCTCTAAAGCAGCTCTGCTGACCTGCTTCTCTGGCTCTAGAGCAGCTCTGCTGACCTGGTTCTCTGGCTCTAAAGCAGCTCTGCTGACCTGGTTCTCTGGCTCTAAAGCAGCTCTGCTGACCTGGTTCTCTGGCTCTAAAGCAGCTCTGCTGACCTGGTTCCATGGCTCTAAAGCAGCTCTGCTTACCTGGTTCTCTGGCTCTAAAGCAGCTCTGCTGACCTGGTTCTCTGGCTCTAAAGTAGCTCTGCTGACCTGTTATATGGCTCTAAAGCAGCTCTGCTGACCTGGTTCTCTGGCTCTAAAGCACCTCTGCTGACCTGCTTCTCTGGCTCTAGAGCAGCTCTGCTGGCCTGGTTCTCTCTCTCTAAAGCAGCTCTGCTGACCTGGTTCTCTCCCTCTAAAGCAGCTCTGCTGACCTGGTTCTCTGGCTCTAAAGTAGCTCTGCTGACCTGTTCTATGGCTCTAAAGCAGCTCTGCTGACCTGGTTCTCTGGCTCTAAAGCAGCTCTGCTGACCTGCTTCTCTGGCTCTAGAGCAGCTCTGCTGGCCTGGTTCTCTCTCTCTAAAGCAGCTCTGCTGACCTGGTTCTCTGGCTCTAGAGCTGCTCTGCTGACCTGGTTCTCTGGCTCTAAAGTAGCTCTGCTGACCTGTTCTATGGCTGTAAAGCAGCTCTGCTGACCTGGTTCTCTGGCTGTAAAGCAGCTCTGCTGACCTGGTTCTATGGCTCTAGAGCAGCTCTGCTGCCCTGGTTCTCTTCCTCTAAAGCAGCTCTGCTGACCTGGTTTCTCTGGCTCTAGAGCAGCTCTGCTGACCTGGCTCTCTGGCTCTAGAGCAGCTCTGCTGACCTGGTTCTCTGGCTCTAAAGCAGCTCTGGTGACCTGGTTCTCTGGCTCTAAAGCAGCTCTGCTGACCTGGTTCTCTGGCTCTAAAGCAGCTCTGCTGACCTGGTTCTCTGGCTCTAAAGCAGCTCTGGTGACCTGGTTCTCTAGCTCTAAAGCAGCTCTGCTGACCTGGTTCTCTGGCTCTAGAGCAGCTCTGCTGACCTGGTTCTCTGGCTCTAAAGCAGCTCTGCTGACCTGGTTCTATGGCTCTAGAGCAACTCTGCTGACCTGGTTCTTAGTCTCTAGAGCAGCTCTGCTGACCTGGTTCTCTGGCTCTAAAGCAGCTCTGCTGACCCGGTTCTCTGGCTCTAAAGCAGCTCTGCTGACCTGGTTCTCTGGCTCTAGCGCAGCTGTGCTGACCATGTTCTTAGGCTCTAGAGCAGCTCTGCTGACCTGGTTCTCTCCCTCTAATGCAGCACTGCTGACCTGGTTTCTCTGGCTCGACAGCAGCTCTGCTGACCTGGGTCTCTGGCTCTAAAGCAGATCTGCTGACCTGGTGCTCTGGCTCTAAAGCAGCTCTGCTGACCTGGTTCTTAGGCTCTAGAGCAGCTCGGTTGACCTGGTTCTTAGGCTCTAGAGCAGCTCGGCTGACTTGGTTCTATGGCTCTAGAGCTGCTCTGCTGACCTGGTTCTCTGGCTCTAGAGCAGCTCTGCTGACCTGCTTTCTCTGACTCTACAGCAACTCTGCTACCTGGTTCTATGGCTCTAAAGCAGCTCTGCTGACCTGGTTCTTTGGCTCTAGAGCAGCTCTGCTGGCTTGGTTCTTAGGCTCTAGAGCAGCTCTACTGACCTGGTTCTCTGGCTCTAAAGCAGCTCTGCTGACCTGTTCTATGGCCCTAAAGCCAGCTCTGCTGACCTGGTTCTCTGGCTATAAAGCAGCTCTGCTGACCTGCTTGTCTGGCTCTAGAGCAGCTCTGCTGGCCTGGTTCTATGGCTCTAGAGCAGCTCTGCTGACCCGGTTCTATGGCTCTAGAGCAGCTCTGCTGGCCTGGTTCTCTCTCTCTCAAGCAGCTCTGCTGACCTGGTTCTCTCCCTCTAAAGCAGCTCTGCTGACCTGGTTTCTCTGGCTCTGCAGCAGATCGGCTGACCTGGTTCTCTGGCTCTAAAGCAGCTCTGCTGACCTGTTCTATGGCCCTAAAGCCAGCTCTGCTGACCTGGTTCTCTGGCTCTAAAGCAGCTCTGCTGACCTGCTTCTCTGGCTCTAAAGCAGCTCTGCTGGCCTGGTTCTATGGCTCTAGAGCAGCTCTGCTGGCCCGGTTCTATGGCTCTAGAGCAGCTCTGCTGGCCTGGTTCTCTCTCTCTAAAGCAGCTCTGCTGACCTGGTTCTCTCCCTCTAAAGCAGCTCTGCTGACCTGGTTTCTCTGGCTCTGCAGCAGATCGGCTGACCTGGTTCTCTGGCTCTAAAGCAGATCTGCTGACCTGGTTCTCTGGCTCTAGAGCAACTCTGCTGACCTGGTTCTTAGGCTCTAGAACAGCTCTGCTGACCTGGTTCTCTGGCTCTAAAGCAGCTCTACTGACCTGGTTCTCTGGCTCTAGAGCTGCTCTGCTGACCTAGCTGTCTGGCTCTAAAGCAGCTCTGCTTACCTGGTTCTCTGGCTCTAAAGCAGCTCTGCTGACCTGGTTCTCTGGCTCTAAAGTAGCTCTGCTGACCTGTTCTATGGCTCTAAAGCAGCTCTGCTGACCTGGTTCTCTGGCTCTAAAGCACCTCTGCTGACCTGCTTCTCTGGCTCTAGAGCAGCTCTGCTGGCCTGGTTCTCTCTCTCTAAAGCAGCTCTGCTGACCTGGTTCTCTCCCTCTAAAGCAGCTCTGCTGACCTGGTTCTCTGGCTCTAAAGTAGCTCTGCTGACCTGTTCTATGGCTCTAAAGCAGCTCTGCTGACCTGGTTCTCTGGCTCTAAAGCAGCTCTGCTGACCTGCTTCTCTGGCTCTAGAGCAGCTCTGCTGGCCTGGTTCTCTCTCTCTAAAGCAGCTCTGCTGACCTGGTTCTCTGGCTCTAGAGCTGCTCTGCTGACCTGGTTCTCTGGCTCTAAAGTAGCTCTGCTGACCTGTTCTATGGCTCTAAAGCAGCTCTGCTGACCTGGTTCTCTGGCTCTAAAGCAGCTCTGCTGACCTGGTTCTATGGCTCTAGAGCAGCTCTGCTGCCCTGGTTCTCTTCCTCTAAAGCAGCTCTGCTGACCTGGTTTCTCTGGCTCTAGAGCAGCTCTGCTGACCTGGCTCTCTGGCACTAGAGCAGCTCTGCTGACCTGGTTCTCTGGCTCTAAAGCAGCTCTGGTGACCTGGTTCTCTGGCTCTAAAGCAGCTCTGCTGACCTGGTTCTCTGGCTCTAAAGCAGCTCTGCTGACCTGGTTCTCTGGCTCTAAAGCAGCTCTGGTGACCTGGTTCTCTAGCTCTAAAGCAGCTCTGCTGACCTGGTTCTCTGGCTCTAGAGCAGCTCTGCTGACCTGGTTCTGAGGCTCTAGAGCAGCTCTACTGACCTGGTTCTCTGGCTCTAGAGCAGCTCTGCTGACCTGGTTCTCTGACTCTAGAGCAGCTCTGCTGACCTGCTTCTCTGGCTCTAAAGCAGCTCTGCTGACCTGGTTCTATGGCTCTAGAGCAACTCTGCTGACCTGGTTCTTAGTCTCTAGAGCAGCTCTGCTGACCTGGTTCTCTGGCTCTAAAGCAGCTCTGCTGACCCGGTTCTCTGGCTCTAAAGCAGCTCTGCTGACCTGGTTCTCTGGCTCTAGCGCAGCTGTGCTGACCATGTTCTTAGGCTCTAGAGCAGCTCTGCTGACCTGGTTCTCTCCCTCTAATGCAGCACTGCTGACCTGGTTTCTATGGCTCGACAGCAGCTCTGCTGACCTGGGTCTCTGGCTCTAAAGCAGATCTGCTGACCTGGTGCTCTGGCTCTAAAGCAGCTCTGCTGACCTGGTTCTTAGGCTCTAGAGCAGCTCGGCTGACTTGGTTCTATGGCTCTAGAGCTGCTCTGCTGACCTGGTTCTCTGGCTCTAGAGCAGCTCTGCTGACCTGCTTTCTCTGACTCTACAGCAACTCTGCTGACCTGGTTCTATGGCTCTAAAGCAGCTCTGCTGACCTGGTTCTTTGGCTCTAGAGCAGCTCTGCTGGCTTGGTTCTTAGGCTCTAGAGCAGCTCTACTGACCTGGTTCTCTGGCTCTAAAGCAGCTCTGCTGACCTGTTCTATGGCCCTAAAGCCAGCTCTGCTGACCTGGTTCTCTGGCTCTAAAGCAGCTCTGCTGACCTGCTTCTCTGGCTCTAAAGCAGCTCTGCTGGCCTGGTTCTATGGCTCTAGAGCAGCTCTGCTGACCCGGTTCTATGGCTCTAGAGCAGCTCTGCTGGCCTGGTTCTCTCTCTCTAAAGCAGCTCTGCTGACCTGGTTCTCTCCCTCTAAAGCAGCTCTGCTGACCTGGTTTCTCTGGCTCTGCAGCAGATCGGCTGACCTGGTTCTCTGGCTCTAAAGCAGATCTGCTGAACTGGTTCTCTGGCTCTAGAGCAACTCTGCTGACCTGGTTCTTAGTCTCTAGAGCAGCTCTGCTGACCTGGTTCTCTGGCTCTAAAGCAGCTCTGCTGACCCGGTTCTCTGGCTCTAAAGCAGCTCTGCTGACCTGGTTCTCTGGCTCTAGCGCAGCTGTGCTGACCATGTTCTTAGGCTCTAGAGCAGCTCTGCTGACCTGGTTCTCTCCCTCTAATGCAGCACTGCTGACCTGGTTTCTCTGGCTCGACAGCAGCTCTGCTGACCTGGGTCTCTGGCTCTAAAGCAGATCTGCTGACCTGGTGCTCTGGCTCTAAAGCAGCTCTGCTGACCTGGTTCTTAGGCTCTAGAGCAGCTCGGTTGACCTGGTTCTTAGGCTCTAGAGCAGCCCGGCTGACTTGGTTCTATGGCTCTAGAGCTGCTCTGCTGACCTGGTTCTCTGGCTCTAGAGCAGCTCTGCTGACCTGCTTTCTCGGACTCTACAGCAACTCTGCTACCTGGTTCTATGGCTCTAAAGCAGCTCTGCTGACCTGGTTCTTTGGCTCTAGAGCAGCTCTGCTGGCTTGGTTCTTAGGCTCTAGAGCAGCTCTACTGACCTGGTTCTCTGGCTCTAAAGCAGCTCTGCTGACCTGTTCTATGGCCCTAAAGCCAGCTCTGCTGACCTGGTTCTCTGGCTCTAAAGCAGCTCTGCTGACCTGCTTGTCTGGCTCTAAAGCAGCTCTGCTGGCCTGGTTCTATGGCTCTAGAGCAGCTCTGCTGACCCGGTTCTATGGCTCTAGAGCAGCTCTGCTGGCCTGGTTCTCTCTCTCTAAAGCAGCTCTGCTGACCTGGTTCTCTCCCTCTAAAGCAGCTCTGCTGACCTGGTTTCTCTGGCTCTGCAGCAGATCGGCTGACCTGGTTCTCTGGCTCTAAAGCAGCTCTGCTGACCTGTTCTATGGCCCTAAAGCCAGCTCTGCTGACCTGGTTCTCTGGCTCTAAAGCAGCTCTGCTGACCTGCTTCTCTGGCTCTAAAGCAGCTCTGCTGGCCTGGTTCTATGGCTCTAGAGCAGCTCTGCTGGCCCGGTTCTATGGCTCTAGAGCAGCTCTGCTGGCCTGGTTCTCTCTCTCTAAAGCAGCTCTGCTGACCTGGTTCTCTCCCTCTAAAGCAGCTCTGCTGACCTGGTTTCTCTGGCTCTGCAGCAGATCGGCTGACCTGGTTCTCTGGCTCTAAAGCAGATCTGCTGACCTGGTTCTCTGGCTCTAGAGCAACTCTGCTGACCTGGTTCTTAGGCTCTAGAACAGCTCTGCTGACCTGGTTCTCTGGCTCTAAAGCAGCTCTGCTGACCTGGTTCTCTGGCTCTAAAGCAGCTCTACTGACCTGGTTCTCTGGCTCTAGAGCTGCTCTGCTGACCTAGCTGTCTGGCTCTAAAGCAGCTCTGCTTACCTGGTTCTCTGGCTCTAAAGCAGCTCTGCTGACCTGGTTCTCTGGCTCTAAAGTAGCTCTGCTGACCTGTTCTATGGCTCTAAAGCAGCTCTGCTGACCTGGTTCTCTGGCTCTAAAGCACCTCTGCTGACCTGCTTCTCTGGCTCTAGAGCAGCTCTGCTGGCCTGGTTCTCTCTCTCTAAAGCAGCTCTGCTGACCTGGTTCTCTCCCTCTTAAGCAGCTCTGCTGACCTGGTTCTCTGGCTCTAAAGTAGCTCTGCTGACCTGTTCTATGGCTCTAAAGCAGCTCTGCTGACCTGGTTCTCTGGCTCTAAAGCAGCTCTGCTGACCTGCTTCTCTGGCTCTAGAGCAGCTCTGCTGGCCTGGTTCTCTCTCTCTAAAGCAGCTCTGCTGACCTGGTTTTCTGGCTCTAGAGCTGCTCTGCTGACCTGGTTCTCTGGCTCTAAAGTAGCTCTGCTGACCTGTTCTATGGCTCTAAAGCAGCTCTGCTGACCTGGTTCTCTGGCTCTAAAGCAGCTCTGCTGACCTGGTTCTATGGCTCTAGAGCAGCTCTGCTGCCCTGGTTCTCTTCCTCTAAAGCAGCTCTGCTGACCTGTTTTCTCTGGCTCTAGAGCAGCTCTGCTGACCTGGCTCTCTGGCACCAGAGCAGCTCTGCTGACCTGGTTCTCTGGCTCTAAAGCAGCTCTGGTGACCTGGTTCTCTGGCTCTAAAGCAGCTCTGCTGACCTGGTTCTCTGGCTCTAAAGCAGCTCTGCTGACCTGGTTCTCTGGCTCTAAAGCAGCTCTGGTGACCTGGTTCTCTAGCTCTAAAGCAGCTCTGCTGACCTGGTTCTCTGGCTCTAGAGCAGCTCTGCTGACCTGGTTCTGAGGCTCTAGAGCAGCTCTACTGACCTGGTTCTCTGGCTCTAGAGCAGCTCTGCTGACCTGGTTCTCTGACTCTAGAGCAGCTCTGCTGACCTGCTTCTCTGGCTCTAAAGCAGCTCTGCTGACCTGGTTCTATGGCTCTAGAGCAACTCTGCTGACCTGGTTCTTAGTCTCTAGAGCAGCTCTGCTGACCTGGTTCTCTGGCCCTAAAGCAGCTCTGCTGACCCGGTTCTCTGGCTCTAAAGCAGCTCTGCTGACCTGGTTCTCTGGCTCTAGCGCAGCTGTGCTGACCATGTTCTTAGGCTCTAGAGCAGCTCTGCTGACCTGGTTCTCTCCCTCTAATGCAGCACTGCTGACCTGGTTTCTATGGCTCGACAGCAGCTCTGCTGACCCGGGTCTCTGGCTCTAAAGCAGATCTGCTGACCTGGTGCTCTGGCTCTAAAGCAGCTCTGCTGACCTGGTTCTTAGGCTCTAGAGCAGCTCGGCTGACTTGGTTCTATGGCTCTAGAGCTGCTCTGCTGACCTGGTTCTCTGGCTCTAGAGCAGCTCTGCTGACCTGCTTTCTCTGACTCTACAGCAACTCTGCTGACCTGGTTCTATGGCTCTAAAGCAGCTCTGCTGACCTGGTTCTTTGGCTCTAGAGCAGCTCTGCTGGCTTGGTTCTTAGGCTCTAGAGCAGCTCTACTGACCTGGTTCTCTGGCTCTAAAGCAGCTCTGCTGACCTGTTCTATGGCCCTAAAGCCAGCTCTGCTGACCTGGTTCTCTGGCTCTAAAGCAGCTCTGCTGACCTGCTTCTCTGGCTCTAAAGCAGCTCTGCTGGCCTGGTTCTATGGCTCTAGAGCAGCTCTGCTGACCCGGTTCTATGGCTCTAGAGCAGCTCTGCTGGCCTGGTTTTCTCTCTCTAAAGCAGCTCTGCTGACCTGGTTCTCTCCCTCTAAAGCAGCTCTGCTGACCTGGTTTCTCTGGCTCTGCAGCAGATCGGCTGACCTGGTTCTCTGGCTCTAAAGCAGATCTGCTGAACGGGTTCTCTGGCTCTAGAGCAACTCTGCTGACCTGGTTCTTAGGCTCTAGAACAGCTCTGCTGACCTGGTTCTCTGGCTCTAAAGCAGCTCTACTGTCCTGGTTCTCTGGCTCTAGAGCTGCTCTGCTGACCTAGCTGTCTGGCTCTAGAGCAGCTCTGCTGACCTGCTTTCTCTGGCTCTACAGCAACTCTGCTGACCTGGTTCTCTGGCTCTAAAGCAGCTCTGCTGACCTGGTTCCATGGCTCTAAAGCAGCTCTGCTTACCTGGTTCTCTGGCTCTAAAGCAGCTCTGCTGACCTGTTTCTCTGGCTCTAAAGTAGCTCTGCTGACCTGTTCTATGGCTCTAAAGCAGCTCTGCTGACCTGGTTCTCTGGCTCTAAAGCAGCTCTGCTGACCTGCTTCTCTGGCTCTAGAGCAGCTCTGCTGGCCTGGTTCTCTCTCTCTAAAGCAGCTCTGCTGACCTGGTTCTATCCCTCTAAAGCAGCTCTGCTGACCTGGTTCTCTGGCTCTAAAGTAGCTCTGCTGACCTGTTCTATGGCTCTAAAGCAGCTCTGCTGACCTGGTTCTCTGGCTCTAAAGCAGCTCTGCTGACCTGCTTCTCTGGCTCTAGAGCATCTCTGCTGGCCTGGTTCTCTCTCTCTAAAGCAGGTCTGCTGACCTGGTTCTCTGGCTCTAGAGCTGCTCTGCTGACCTGGTTCTCTGGCTCTAAAGTAGCTCTGCTGACCTGTGCTATGGCTCTAAAGCAGCTCTGCTGACCTGGTTCTCTGGCTCTAAAGCAGCTCTGCTGACCTGGTTCTATGGCTCTAGAGCAGCTCTGCTGCCCTGGTTCTCTTCCTCTAAAGCAGCTCTGCTGACCTGGTTTCTCTGGCTCTAGAGCAGCTCTGCTGACCTGGTTCTCTGGCTCTAAAGCAGCTCTGGTGACCTGGTTCTCTAGCTCTAAAGCAGCTCTGCTGACCTGGTTCTCTGGCTCTAGAGCAGCTCTGCTGACCTGGTTCTGAGGCTCTAGAGCAGCTCTACTGACCTGGTTCTCTGGCTCTAGAGCAGCTCTGCTGACCTGGTTCTCTGACTCTAGAGCAGCTCTGCTGACCTGCTTCTCTGGCTCTAAAGCAGCTCTGCTGACCTGTTTCTATGGCTCTAGAGCAACTCTGCTGACCTGGTTCTTAGTCTCTAGAGCAGCTTTGCTGACCTGGTTCTCTGGCTCTAAAGCAGCTCTGCTGACCCGGTTCTCTGGCTCTAAAGCAGCTCTGCTGACCTGGTTCTCTGGCTCTACAGCAACTCTGCTGACCTGGTTCTCTGGCTCTAAAACAGCTCTGCTGACCTGGTTCCATGGCTCTAAAGCAGCTCTGCTTACCTGGTTCTCTGGCTCTAAAGCAGCTCTGCTGACCTGGTTCTCTGGCTCTAAAGTAGCTCTGCTGACCTGTTCTATGGCTCTAAAGCAGCTCTGCTGACCTGGTTCTCTGGCTCTAAAGCACCTCTGCTGACCTGCTTCTCTGGCTCTAGAGCAGCTCTGCTGGCCTGGTTCTCTCTCTCTAAAGCAGCTCTGCTGACCTGGTTCTCTCCCTCTAAAGCAGCTCTGCTGACCTGGTTCTCTGGCTCTAAAGTAGCTCTGCTGACCTGTTCTATGGCTCTAAAGCAGCTCTGCTGACCTGGTTCTCTGGCTCTAAAGCAGCTCTGCTGACCTGCTTCTCTGGCTCTAGAGCAGCTCTGCTGGCCTGGTTCTCTCTCTCTAAAGCAGCTCTGCTGACCTGGTTCTCTGGCTCTAGAGCTGCTCTGCTGACCTGGTTCTCTGGCTCTAAAGTAGCTCTGCTGACCTGTTCTATGGCTCTAAAGCAGCTCTGCTGACCCGGGTCTCTGGCTCTAAAGCAGATCTGCTGACCTGGTGCTCTGGCTCTAAAGCAGCTCTGCTGACCTGGTTCTTAGGCTCTAGAGCAGCTCGGCTGACTTGGTTCTATGGCTCTAGAGCTGCTCTGCTGACCTGGTTCTCTGGCTCTAGAGCAGCTCTGCTGACCTGCTTTCTCTGACTCTACAGCAACTCTGCTGACCTGGTTCTATGGCTCTAAAGCAGCTCTGCTGACCTGGTTCTTTGGCTCTAGAGCAGCTCTGCTGGCTTGGTTCTTAGGCTCTAGAGCAGCTCTACTGACCTGGTTCTCTGGCTCTAAAGCAGCTCTGCTGACCTGTTCTATGGCCCTAAAGCCAGCTCTGCTGACCTGGTTCTCTGGCTCTAAAGCAGCTCTGCTGACCTGCTTCTCTGGCTCTAAAGCAGCTCTGCTGGCCTGGTTCTATGGCTCTAGAGCAGCTCTGCTGACCCGGTTCTATGGCTCTAGAGCAGCTCTGCTGGCCTGGTTTTCTCTCTCTAAAGCAGCTCTGCTGACCTGGTTCTCTCCCTCTAAAGCAGCTCTGCTGACCTGGTTTCTCTGGCTCTGCAGCAGATCGGCTGACCTGGTTCTCTGGCTCTAAAGCAGATCTGCTGAACGGGTTCTCTGGCTCTAGAGCAACTCTGCTGACCTGGTTCTTAGGCTCTAGAACAGCTCTGCTGACCTGGTTCTCTGGCTCTAAAGCAGCTCTACTGTCCTGGTTCTCTGGCTCTAGAGCTGCTCTGCTGACCTAGCTGTCTGGCTCTAGAGCAGCTCTGCTGACCTGCTTTCTCTGGCTCTACAGCAACTCTGCTGACCTGGTTCTCTGGCTCTAAAGCAGCTCTGCTGACCTGGTTCCATGGCTCTAAAGCAGCTCTGCTTACCTGGTTCTCTGGCTCTAAAGCAGCTCTGCTGACCTGTTTCTCTGGCTCTAAAGTAGCTCTGCTGACCTGTTCTATGGCTCTAAAGCAGCTCTGCTGACCTGGTTCTCTGGCTCTAAAGCAGCTCTGCTGACCTGCTTCTCTGGCTCTAGAGCAGCTCTGCTGGCCTGGTTCTCTCTCTCTAAAGCAGCTCTGCTGACCTGGTTCTATCCCTCTAAAGCAGCTCTGCTGACCTGGTTCTCTGGCTCTAAAGTAGCTCTGCTGACCTGTTCTATGGCTCTAAAGCAGCTCTGCTGACCTGGTTCTCTGGCTCTAAAGCAGCTCTGCTGACCTGCTTCTCTGGCTCTAGAGCATCTCTGCTGGCCTGGTTCTCTCTCTCTTAAGCAGGTCTGCTGACCTGGTTCTCTGGCTCTAGAGCTGCTCTGCTGACCTGGTTCTCTGGCTCTAAAGTAGCTCTGCTGACCTGTGCTATGGCTCTAAAGCAGCTCTGCTGACCTGGTTCTCTGGCTCTAAAGCAGCTCTGCTGACCTGGTTCTATGGCTCTAGAGCAGCTCTGCTGCCCTGGTTCTCTTCCTCTAAAGCAGCTCTGCTGACCTGGTTTCTCTGGCTCTAGAGCAGCTCTGCTGACCTGGTTCTCTGGCTCTAAAGCAGCTCTGGTGACCTGGTTCTCTAGCTCTAAAGCAGCTCTGCTGACCTGGTTCTCTGGCTCTAGAGCAGCTCTGCTGACCTGGTTCTGAGGCTCTAGAGCAGCTCTACTGACCTGGTTCTCTGGCTCTAGAGCAGCTCTGCTGACCTGGTTCTCTGACTCTAGAGCAGCTCTGCTGACCTGCTTCTCTGGCTCTAAAGCAGCTCTGCTGACCTGTTTCTATGGCTCTAGAGCAACTCTGCTGACCTGGTTCTTAGTCTCTAGAGCAGCTTTGCTGACCTGGTTCTCTGGCTCTAAAGCAGCTCTGCTGACCCAGTTCTCTGGCTCTAAAGCAGCTCTGCTGACCTGGTTCTCTGGCTCTACAGCAACTCTGCTGACCTGGTTCTCTGGCTCTAAAACAGCTCTGCTGACCTGGTTCCATGGCTCTAAAGCAGCTCTGCTTACCTGGTTCTCTGGCTCTAAAGCAGCTCTGCTGACCTGGTTCTCTGGCTCTAAAGTAGCTCTGCTGACCTGTTCTATGGCTCTAAAGCAGCTCTGCTGACCTGGTTCTCTGGCTCTAAAGCACCTCTGCTGACCTGCTTCTCTGGCTCTAGAGCAGCTCTGCTGGCCTGGTTCTCTCTCTCTAAAGCAGCTCTGCTGACCTGGTTCTCTCCCTCTAAAGCAGCTCTGCTGACCTGGTTCTCTGGCTCTAAAGTAGCTCTGCTGACCTGTTCTATGGCTCTAAAGCAGCTCTGCTGACCTGGTTCTCTGGCTCTAAAGCAGCTCTGCTGACCTGCTTCTCTGGCTCTAGAGCAGCTCTGCTGGCCTGGTTCTCTCTCTCTAAAGCAGCTCTGCTGACCTGGTTCTCTGGCTCTAGAGCTGCTCTGCTGACCTGGTTCTCTGGCTCTAAAGTAGCTCTGCTGACCTGTTCTATGGCTCTAAAGCAGCTCTGCTGACCTGGTTCTCTGGCTCTAAAGAAGCTCTGCTGACTTGGTTCTATGGCTCTAGAGCAGCTCTGCTGCCCTGGTTCTCTTCCTCTAAAGCAGCTCTGCTGACCTGGTTTCTCTGGCTCTAGAGCAGCTCTGCTGACCTGGCTCTCTGGCTCTAGAGCAGCTCTGCTGACCTGGTTCTCTGGCTCTAAAGCAGCTCTGGTGACCTGGTTCTCTGGCTCTAAAGCAGCTCTGCTGACCTGGTTCTCTGGCTCTAAAGCAGCTCTGCTGACCTGGTTCTCTGGCTCTAAAGCAGCTCTGGTGACCTGGTTCTCTAGCTCTAAAGCAGCTCTGCTGACCTGGTTCTCTGGCTCTAGAGCAGCTCTGCTGACCTGGTTCTGAGGCTCTAGAGCAGCTCTACTGACCTGGTTCTCTGGCTCTAGAGCAGCTCTGCTGACCTGGTTCTCTGACTCTAGAGCAGCTCTGCTGACCTGCTTCTCTGGCTCTAAAGTAGCTCTGCTGACCTGGTTCTATGGCTCTAGAGCAACTCTGCTGACCTGGTTCTTAGTCTCTAGAGCAGCTCTGCTGACCTGGTTCTCTGGCTCTAAAGCAGCTCTGCTGATCCGGTTCTCTGGCTCTAGAGCAGCTGTGCTGACCATGTTCTTAGGCTCTAGAGCAGCTCTGCTGACCTGGTTCTCTCCCTCTAATGCAGCACTGCTGACCTGGTTTCTCTGGCTTGACAGCAGCTCTGTTGACCTGGTTCTCTGGCTCTAAAGCAGATCTGCTGACCTGGTGCTCTGGCTCTAAAGCAGCTCTGCTGACCTGGTTCTTAGGCTCTAGAGCAGCTCGGTTGACCTGGTTCTTAGGCTCTAGAGCAGCTCGGCTGACTTGGTTCTATGGCTCTAAAGCAGCTCTGCTGACCTGGTTCTCTGGCTCTAGAGCAACTCTGCTGACCTGGTTCTTAGTCTCTAGAACAGCTCTGCTGACCTGGTTCTCTGGCTCTAAAGCAGCTCTACTGACCTGGTTCTCTGGCTCTAGAGCTGCTCTGCTGACCTAGCTGTCTGGCTCTAGAGCAGCTCTGCTGACCTGCTTTCTCTGGCTCTACAGCAACTCTGCTGACCTGGTTCTCTGGCTCTAAAGCAGCTCTGCTGACCTGGTTCCATGGCTCTAAAGCAGCTCTGCTTACCTGGTTCTCTGGCTCTAAAGCAGCTCTGCTGACCTGGTTCTCTGGCTCTAAAGTAGCTCTGCTGACCTGTTCTATGGCTCTAAAGCAGCTCTGCTGACCTGGTTCTCTGGCTCTAAAGCAGCTCTGCTGACCTGCTTCTCTGGCTCTAGAGCAGCTCTGCTGGCCTGGTTCTCTCTCTCGAAAGCAGCTCTGCTGACCTGGTTCTCTCCCTCTAAAGCAGTTCTGCTGAGCTGGTTCTCTGGCTCTAAAGTAGCTCTGCTGACCTGTTCTATGGCTCTAAAGCAGCTTTGCTGACCTGGTTCTCTGGCTCTAAAGCAGCTCTGCTGACCTGCTTCTCTGGCTCTAGAGCAGCTCTGCTGGCCTGGTTCTCTCTCTCTAAAGCAGCTCTGCTGACCTGGTTCTCTGGCTCTAGAGCTGCTCTGCTGACCTGGTTCTCTGGCTCTAAAGTAGCTCTGCTGACCTGTGCTATGGCTCTAAAGCAGCTCTGCTGACCTGGTTCTCTGGCTCTAAAGCAGCTCTGCTGACCTGGTTCTATGGCTCTAGAGCAGCTCTGCTGCCCTGGTTCTCTTCCTCTAAAGCAGCTCTGCTGACCTGGTTTCTCTGGCTCTAGAGCAGCTCTGCTGACCTGGCTCTCTGGCTCTAGAGCAGCTCTGCTGACCTGGTTCTCTGGCTCTAAAGCAGCTCTGGTGACCTGGTTCTCTGGCTCTAAAGCAGCTCTGCTGACCTGGTTCTCTGGCTCTAAAGCAGCTCTGCTGACCTGGTTCTCTGGCTCTAAAGCAGCTCTGGTGACCTGGTACTCTAGCTCTAAAGCAGCTCTGCTGACCTGGTTCTCTGGCTCTAGAGCAGCTCTGCTGACCTGGTTCTGAGGCTCTAGGGCAGCTCTACTGACCTGGTTCTCTGGCTCTAGAGCAGCTCTGCTGACCTGGTTCTCTGACTCTAGAGCAGCTCTGCTGACCTGCTTCTCTGGCTCGAAAGCAGCTCTGCAGACCTGGTTCTGAGGCTCTAGGGCAGCTCTACTGACCTGGTTCTCTGGCTCTAGAGCAGCTCTGCTGACCTGGTTCTCTGGCTCTAGAGCAGCTCTGCTGACCTGGTTCTGAGGCTCTAGGGCAGCTCTACTGACCTGGTTCTCTGGCTCTAAAGCAGCTCTGCTGACCCGGTTCTCTGGCTCTAAAGCAGCTCTGCTGACCTGGTTCTCTGGCTCTAGCGCAGCTGTGCTGACCATGTTCTTAGGCTCTAGAGCAGCTCTGCTGACCTGGTTCTCTCCCTCTAATGCAGCACTGCTGACCTGGTTTCTCTGGCTCGACAGCAGCTCTGCTGACCTGGGTCTCTGGCTCTAAAGCAGATCTGCTGACCTGGTGCTCTGGCTCTAAAGCAGCTCTGCTGACCTGGTTCTTAGGCTCTAGAGCAGCTCGGTTGACCTGGTTCTTAGGCTCTAGAGCAGCTCGGCTGACTTGGTTCTATGGCTCTAGAGCTGCTCTGCTGACCTGGTTCTCTGGCTCTAGAGCAGCTCTGCTGACCTGCTTTCTCTGACTCTACAGCAACTCTGCTACCTGGTTCTATGGCTCTAAAGCAGCTCTGCTGACCTGGTTCTTTGGCTCTAGAGCAGCTCTGCTGGCTTGGTTCTTAGGCTCTAGAGCAGCTCTACTGACCTGGTTCTCTGGCTCTAAAGCAGCTCTGCTGACCTGTTCTATGGCCCTAAAGCCAGCTCTGCTGACCTGGTTCTCTGGCTATAAAGCAGCTCTGCTGACCTGCTTGTCTGGCTCTAGAGCAGCTCTGCTGGCCTGGTTCTATGGCTCTAGAGCAGCTCTGCTGACCCGGTTCTATGGCTCTAGAGCAGCTCTGCTGGCCTGGTTCTCTCTCTCTCAAGCAGCTCTGCTGACCTGGTTCTCTCCCTCTAAAGCAGCTCTGCTGACCTGGTTTCTCTGGCTCTGCAGCAGATCGGCTGACCTGGTTCTCTGGCTCTAAAGCAGCTCTGCTGACCTGTTCTATGGCCCTAAAGCCAGCTCTGCTGACCTGGTTCTCTGGCTCTAAAGCAGCTCTGCTGACCTGCTTCTCTGGCTCTAAAGCAGCTCTGCTGGCCTGGTTCTATGGCTCTAGAGCAGCTCTGCTGGCCCGGTTCTATGGCTCTAGAGCAGCTCTGCTGGCCTGGTTCTCTCTCTCTAAAGCAGCTCTGCTGACCTGGTTCTCTCCCTCTAAAGCAGCTCTGCTGACCTGGTTTCTCTGGCTCTGCAGCAGATCGGCTGACCTGGTTCTCTGGCTCTAAAGCAGATCTGCTGACCTGGTTCTCTGGCTCTAGAGCAACTCTGCTGACCTGGTTCTTAGGCTCTAGAACAGCTCTGCTGACCTGGTTCTCTGGCTCTAAAGCAGCTCTACTGACCTGGTTCTCTGGCTCTAGAGCTGCTCTGCTGACCTAGCTGTCTGGCTCTAAAGCAGCTCTGCTTACCTGGTTCTCTGGCTCTAAAGCAGCTCTGCTGACCTGGTTCTCTGGCTCTAAAGTAGCTCTGCTGACCTGTTCTATGGCTCTAAAGCAGCTCTGCTGACCTGGTTCTCTGGCTCTAAAGCACCTCTGCTGACCTGCTTCTCTGGCTCTAGAGCAGCTCTGCTGGCCTGGTTCTCTCTCTCTAAAGCAGCTCTGCTGACCTGGTTCTCTCCCTCTAAAGCAGCTCTGCTGACCTGGTTCTCTGGCTCTAAAGTAGCTCTGCTGACCTGTTCTATGGCTCTAAAGCAGCTCTGCTGACCTGGTTCTCTGGCTCTAAAGCAGCTCTGCTGACCTGCTTCTCTGGCTCTAGAGCAGCTCTGCTGGCCTGGTTCTCTCTCTCTAAAGCAGCTCTGCTGACCTGGTTCTCTGGCTCTAGAGCTGCTCTGCTGACCTGGTTCTCTGGCTCTAAAGTAGCTCTGCTGACCTGTTCTATGGCTCTAAAGCAGCTCTGCTGACCTGGTTCTCTGGCTCTAAAGCAGCTCTGCTGACCTGGTTCTATGGCTCTAGAGCAGCTCTGCTGCCCTGGTTCTCTTCCTCTAAAGCAGCTCTGCTGACCTGGTTCTCTGGCTCTAAAGCAGCTCTGCTGACCTGGTTCTCTGGCTCTAGAGCAGCTCTGCTGACCTGGCTCTCTGGCACTAGAGCAGCTCTGCTGACCTGGTTCTCTGGCTCTAAAGCAGCTCTGGTGACCTGGTTCTCTGGCTCTAAAGCAGCTCTGCTGACCTGGTTCTCTGGCTCTAAAGCAGCTCTGCTGACCTGGTTCTCTGGCTCTAAAGCAGCTCTGGTGACCTGGTTCTCTAGCTCTAAAGCAGCTCTGCTGACCTGGTTCTCTGGCTCTAGAGCAGCTCTGCTGACCTGGTTCTGAGGCTCTAGAGCAGCTCTACTGACCTGGTTCTCTGGCTCTAGAGCAGCTCTGCTGACCTGGTTCTCTGACTCTAGAGCAGCTCTGCTGACCTGCTTCTCTGGCTCTAAAGCAGCTCTGCTGACCTGGTTCTATGGCTCTAGAGCAACTCTGCTGACCTGGTTCTTAGTCTCTAGAGCAGCTCTGCTGACCTGGTTCTCTCGCTCTAAAGCAGCTCTGCTGACCCGGTTCTCTGGCTCTAAAGCAGCTCTGCTGACCTGGTTCTCTGGCTCTAGCGCAGCTGTGCTGACCATGTTCTTAGGCTCTAGAGCAGCTCTGCTGACCTGGTTCTCTCCCTCTAATGCAGCACTGCTGACCTGGTTTCTATGGCTCGACAGCAGCTCTGCTGACCTGGGTCTCTGGCTCTAAAGCAGATCTGCTGACCTGGTGCTCTGGCTCTAAAGCAGCTCTGCTGACCTGGTTCTTAGGCTCTAGAGCAGCTCGGCTGACTTGGTTCTATGGCTCTAGAGCTGCTCTGCTGACCTGGTTCTCTGGCTCTAGAGCAGCTCTGCTGACCTGCTTTCTCTGACTCTACAGCAACTCTGCTGACCTGGTTCTATGGCTCTAAAGCAGCTCTGCTGACCTGGTTCTTTGGCTCTAGAGCAGCTCTGCTGGCTTGGTTCTTAGGCTCTAGAGCAGCTCTACTGACCTGGTTCTCTGGCTCTAAAGCAGCTCTGCTGACCTGTTCTATGGCCCTAAAGCCAGCTCTGCTGACCTGGTTCTCTGGCTCTAAAGCAGCTCTGCTGACCTGCTTCTCTGGCTCTAAAGCAGCTCTGCTGGCCTGGTTCTATGGCTCTAGAGCAGCTCTGCTGACCCGGTTCTATGGCTCTAGAGCAGCTCTGCTGGCCTGGTTCTCTCTCTCTAAAGCAGCTCTGCTGACCTGGTTCTCTCCCTCTAAAGCAGCTCTGCTGACCTGGTTTCTCTGGCTCTGCAGCAGATCGGCTGACCTGGTTCTCTGGCTCTAAAGCAGATCTGCTGAACTGGTTCTCTGGCTCTAGAGCAACTCTGCTGACCTGGTTCTTAGTCTCTAGAGCAGCTCTGCTGACCTGGTTCTCTGGCTCTAAAGCAGCTCTGCTGAACCGGTTCTCTGGCTCTAAAGCAGCTCTGCTGACCTGGTTCTCTGGCTCTAGCGCAGCTGTGCTGACCATGTTCTTAGGCTCTAGAGCAGCTCTGCTGACCTGGTTCTCTCCCTCTAATGCAGCACTGCTGACCTGGTTTCTCTGGCTCGACAGCAGCTCTGCTGACCTGGGTCTCTGGCTCTAAAGCAGATCTGCTGACCTGGTGCTCTGGCTCTAAAGCAGCTCTGCTGACCTGGTTCTTAGGCTCTAGAGCAGCTCGGTTGACCTGGTTCTTAGGCTCTAGAGCAGCCCGGCTGACTTGGTTCTATGGCTCTAGAGCTGCTCTGCTGACCTGGTTCTCTGGCTCTAGAGCAGCTCTGCTGACCTGCTTTTTTGGACTCTACAGCAACTCTGCTACCTGGTTCTATGGCTCTAAAGCAGCTCTGCTGACCTGGTTCTTTGGCTCTAGAGCAGCTCTGCTGGCTTGGTTCTTAGGCTCTAGAGCAGCTCTACTGACCTGGTTCTCTGGCTCTAAAGCAGCTCTGCTGACCTGTTCTATGGCCCTAAAGCCAGCTCTGCTGACCTGGTTCTCTGGCTCTAAAGCAGCTCTGCTGACCTGCTTGTCTGGCTCTAAAGCAGCTCTGCTGGCCTGGTTCTATGGCTCTAGAGCAGCTCTGCTGACCCGGTTCTATGGCTCTAGAGCAGCTCTGCTGGCCTGGTTCTCTCTCTCTAAAGCAGCTCTGCTGACCTGGTTCTCTCCCTCTAAAGCAGCTCTGCTGACCTGGTTTCTCTGGCTCTGCAGCAGATCGGCTGACCTGGTTCTCTGGCTCTAAAGCAGCTCTGCTGACCTGTTCTATGGCCCTAAAGCCAGCTCTGCTGACCTGGTTCTCTGGCTCTAAAGCAGCTCTGCTGACCTGCTTCTCTGGCTCTAAAGCAGCTCTGCTGGCCTGGTTCTATGGCTCTAGAGCAGCTCTGCTGGCCCGGTTCTATGGCTCTAGAGCAGCTCTGCTGGCCTGGTTCTCTCTCTCTAAAGCAGCTCTGCTGACCTGGTTCTCTCCCTCTAAAGCAGCTCTGCTGACCTGGTTTCTCTGGCTCTGCAGCAGATCGGCTGACCTGGTTCTCTGGCTCTAAAGCAGATCTGCTGACCTGGTTCTCTGGCTCTAGAGCAACTCTGCTGACCTGGTTCTTAGGCTCTAGAACAGCTCTGCTGACCTGGTTCTCTGGCTCTAAAGCAGCTCTGCTGACCTGGTTCTCTGGCTCTAAAGCAGCTCTACTGACCTGGTTCTCTGGCTCTAGAGCTGCTCTGCTGACCTAGCTGTCTGGCTCTAAAGCAGCTCTGCTTACCTGGTTCTCTGGCTCTAAAGCAGCTCTGCTGACCTGGTTCTCTGGCTCTAAAGTAGCTCTGCTGACCTGTTCTATGGCTCTAAAGCAGCTCTGCTGACCTGGTTCTCTGGCTCTAAAGCACCTCTGCTGACCTGCTTCTCTGGCTCTAGAGCAGCTCTGCTGGCCTGGTTCTCTCTCTCTAAAGCAGCTCTGCTGACCTGGTTCTCTCCCTCTTAAGCAGCTCTGCTGACCTGGTTCTCTGGCTCTAAAGTAGCTCTGCTGACCTGTTCTATGGCTCTAAAGCAGCTCTGCTGACCTGGTTCTCTGGCTCTAAAGCAGCTCTGCTGACCTGCTTCTCTGGCTCTAGAGCAGCTCTGCTGGCCTGGTTCTCTCTCTCTAAAGCAGCTCTGCTGACCTGGTTTTCTGGCTCTAGAGCTGCTCTGCTGACCTGGTTCTCTGGCTCTAAAGTAGCTCTGCTGACCTGTTCTATGGCTCTAAAGCAGCTCTGCTGACCTGGTTCTCTGGCTCTAAAGCAGCTCTGCTGACCTGGTTCTATGGCTCTAGAGCAGCTCTGCTGCCCTGGTTCTCTTCCTCTAAAGCAGCTCTGCTGACCTGTTTTCTCTGGCTCTAGAGCAGCTCTGCTGACCTGGCTCTCTGGCACTAGAGCAGCTCTGCTGACCTGGTTCTCTGGCTCTAAAGCAGCTCTGGTGACCTGGTTCTCTGGCTCTAAAGCAGCTCTGCTGACCTGGTTCTCTGGCTCTAAAGCAGCTCTGCTGACCTGGTTCTCTGGCTCTAAAGCAGCTCTGGTGACCTGGTTCTCTAGCTCTAAAGCAGCTCTGCTGACCTGGTTCTCTGGCTCTAGAGCAGCTCTGCTGACCTGGTTCTGAGGCTCTAGAGCAGCTCTACTGACCTGGTTCTCTGGCTCTAGAGCAGCTCTGCTGACCTGGTTCTCTGACTCTAGAGCAGCTCTGCTGACCTGCTTCTCTGGCTCTAAAGCAGCTCTGCTGACCTGGTTCTATGGCTCTAGAGCAACTCTGCTGACCTGGTTCTTAGTCTCTAGAGCAGCTCTGCTGACCTGGTTCTCTGGCTCTAAAGCAGCTCTGCTGACCCGGTTCTCTGGCTCTAAAGCAGCTCTGCTGACCTGGTTCTCTGGCTCTAGCGCAGCTGTGCTGACCATGTTCTTAGGCTCTAGAGCAGCTCTGCTGACCTGGTTCTCTCCCTCTAATGCAGCACTGCTGACCTGGTTTCTATGGCTCGACAGCAGCTCTGCTGACCTGGGTCTCTGGCTCTAAAGCAGATCTGCTGACCTGGTGCTCTGGCTCTAAAGCAGCTCTGCTGACCTGGTTCTTAGGCTCTAGAGCAGCTCGGCTGACTTGGTTCTATGGCTCTAGAGCTGCTCTGCTGACCTGGTTCTCTGGCTCTAGAGCAGCTCTGCTGACCTGCTTTCTCTGACTCTACAGCAACTCTGCTGACCTGGTTCTATGGCTCTAAAGCAGCTCTGCTGACCTGGTTCTTTGGCTCTAGAGCAGCTCTGCTGGCTTGGTTCTTAGGCTCTAGAGCAGCTCTACTGACCTGGTTCTCTGGCTCTAAAGCAGCTCTGCTGACCTGTTCTATGGCCCTAAAGCCAGCTCTGCTGACCTGGTTCTCTGGCTCTAAAGCAGCTCTGCTGACCTGCTTCTCTGGCTCTAAAGCAGCTCTGCTGGCCTGGTTCTATGGCTCTAGAGCAGCTCTGCTGACCCGGTTCTATGGCTCTAGAGCAGCTCTGCTGGCCTGGTTTTCTCTCTCTAAAGCAGCTCTGCTGACCTGGTTCTCTCCCTCTAAAGCAGCTCTGCTGACCTGGTTTCTCTGGCTCTGCAGCAGATCGGCTGACCTGGTTCTCTGGCTCTAAAGCAGATCTGCTGAACGGGTTCTCTGGCTCTAGAGCAACTCTGCTGACCTGGTTCTTAGGCTCTAGAACAGCTCTGCTGACCTGGTTCTCTGGCTCTAAAGCAGCTCTACTGTCCTGGTTCTCTGGCTCTAGAGCTGCTCTGCTGACCTAGCTGTCTGGCTCTAGAGCAGCTCTGCTGACCTGCTTTCTCTGGCTCTACAGCAACTCTGCTGACCTGGTTCTCTGGCTCTAAAGCAGCTCTGCTGACCTGGTTCCATGGCTCTAAAGCAGCTCTGCTTACCTGGTTCTCTGGCTCTAAAGCAGCTCTGCTGACCTGTTTCTCTGGCTCTAAAGTAGCTCTGCTGACCTGTTCTATGGCTCTAAAGCAGCTCTGCTGACCTGGTTCTCTGGCTCTAAAGCAGCTCTGCTGACCTGCTTCTCTGGCTCTAGAGCAGCTCTGCTGGCCTGGTTCTCTCTCTCTAAAGCAGCTCTGCTGACCTGGTTCTATCCCTCTAAAGCAGCTCTGCTGACCTGGTTCTCTGGCTCTAAAGTAGCTCTGCTGACCTGTTCTATGGCTCTAAAGCAGCTCTGCTGACCTGGTTCTCTGGCTCTAAAGCAGCTCTGCTGACCTGCTTCTCTGGCTCTAGAGCAGCTCTGCTGGCCTGGTTCTCTCTCTCTAAAGCAGGTCTGCTGACCTGGTTCTCTGGCTCTAGAGCTGCTCTGCTGACCTGGTTCTCTGGCTCTAAAGTAGCTCTGCTGACCTGTGCTGTGGCTCTAAAGCAGCTCTGCTGACCTGGTTCTCTGGCTCTAAAGCAGCTCTGCTGACCTGGTTCTATGGCTCTAGAGCAGCTCTGCTGCCCTGGTTCTCTTCCTCTAAAGCAGCTCTGCTGACCTGGTTTCTCTGGCTCTAGAGCAGCTCTGCTGACCTGGTTCTCTGGCTCTAAAGCAGCTCTGGTGACCTGGTTCTATAGCTCTAAAGCAGCTCTGCTGACCTGGTTCTCTGGCTCTAGAGCAGCTCTGCTGACCTGGTTCTGAGGCTCTAGAGCAGCTCTACTGACCTGGTTCTCTGGCTCTAGAGCAGCTCTGCTGACCTGGTTCTCTGACTCTAGAGCAGCTCTGCTGACCTGCTTCTCTGGCTCTAAAGCAGCTCTGCTGACCTGTTTCTATGGCTCTAGAGCAACTCTGCTGACCTGGTTCTTAGTCTCTAGAGCAGCTTTGCTGACCTGGTTCTCTGGCTCTAAAGCAGCTCTGCTGACCCGGTTCTCTGGCTCTAAAGCAGCTCTGCTGACCTGGTTCTCTGGCTCTACAGCAACTCTGCTGACCTGGTTCTCTGGCTCTAAAACAGCTCTGCTGACCTGGTTCCATGGCTCTAAAGCAGCTCTGCTTACCTGGTTCTCTGGCTCTAAAGCAGCTCTGCTGACCTGGTTCTCTGGCTCTAAAGTAGCTCTGCTGACCTGTTCTATGGCTCTAAAGCAGCTCTGCTGACCTGGTTCTCTGGCTCTAAAGCACCTCTGCTGACCTGCTTCTCTGGCTCTAGAGCAGCTCTGCTGGCCTGGTTCTCTCTCTCTAAAGCAGCTCTGCTGACCTGGTTCTCTCCCTCTAAAGCAGCTCTGCTGACCTGGTTCTCTGGCTCTAAAGTAGCTCTGCTGACCTGTTCTATGGCTCTAAAGCAGCTCTGCTGACCTGGTTCTCTGGCTCTAAAGCAGCTCTGCTGACCTGCTTCTCTGGCTCTAGAGCAGCTCTGCTGGCCTGGTTCTCTCTCTCTAAAGCAGCTCTGCTGACCTGGTTCTCTGGCTCTAGAGCTGCTCTGCTGACCTGGTTCTCTGGCTCTAAAGTAGCTCTGCTGACCTGTTCTATGGCTCTAAAGCAGCTCTGCTGACCTGGTTCTCTGGCTCTAAAGAAGCTCTGCTGACTTGGTTCTATGGCTCTAGAGCAGCTCTGCTGCCCTGGTTCTCTTCCTCTAAAGCAGCTCTGCTGACCTGGTTTCTCTGGCTCTAGAGCAGCTCTGCTGACCTGGCTCTCTGGCTCTAGAGCAGCTCTGCTGACCTGGTTCTCTGGCTCTAAAGCAGCTCTGGTGACCTGGTTCTCTGGCTCTAAAGCAGCTCTGCTGACCTGGTTCTCTGGCTCTAAAGCAGCTCTGCTGACCTGGTTCTCTGGCTCTAAAGCAGCTCTGGTGACCTGGTTCTCTAGCTCTAAAGCAGCTCTGCTGACCTGGTTCTCTGGCTCTAGAGCAGCTCTGCTGACCTGGTTCTGAGGCTCTAGAGCAGCTCTACTGACCTGGTTCTCTGGCTCTAGAGCAGCTCTGCTGACCTGGTTCTCTGACTCTAGAGCAGCTCTGCTGACCTGCTTCTCTGGCTCTAAAGTAGCTCTGCTGACCTGGTTCTATGGCTCTAGAGCAACTCTGCTGACCTGGTTCTTAGTCTCTAGAGCAGCTCTGCTGACCTGGTTCTCTGGCTCTAAAGCAGCTCTGCTGATCCGGTTCTCTTGCTCTAGAGCAGCTGTGCTGACCATGTTCTTAGGCTCTAGAGCAGCTCTGCTGACCTGGTTCTCTCCCTCTAATGCAGCACTGCTGACCTGGTTTCTCTGGCTTGACAGCAGCTCTGTTGACCTGGTTCTCTGGCTCTAAAGCAGATCTGCTGACCTGGTGCTCTGGCTCTAAAGCAGCTCTGCTGACCTGGTTCTTAGGCTCTAGAGCAGCTCGGTTGACCTGGTTCTTAGGCTCTAGAGCAGCTCGGCTGACTTGGTTCTATGGCTCTAAAGCAGCTCTGCTGACCTGGTTCTCTGGCTCTAGAGCAACTCTGCTGACCTGGTTCTTAGTCTCTAGAACAGCTCTGCTGACCTGGTTCTCTGGCTCTAAAGCAGCTCTACTGACCTGGTTCTCTGGCTCTAGAGCTGCTCTGCTGACCTAGCTGTCTGGCTCTAGAGCAGCTCTGCTGACCTGCTTTCTCTGGCTCTACAGCAACTCTGCTGACCTGGTTCTCTGGCTCTAAAGCAGCTCTGCTGACCTGGTTCCATGGCTCTAAAGCAGCTCTGCTTACCTGGTTCTCTGGCTCTAAAGCAGCTCTGCTGACCTGGTTCTCTGGCTCTAAAGTAGCTCTGCTGACCTGTTCTATGGCTCTAAAGCAGCTCTGCTGACCTGGTTCTCTGGCTCTAAAGCAGCTCTGCTGACCTGCTTCTCTGGCTCTAGAGCAGCTCTGCTGGCCTGGTTCTCTCTCTCGAAAGCAGCTCTGCTGACCTGGTTCTCTCCCTCTAAAGCAGTTCTGCTGAGCTGGTTCTCTGGCTCTAAAGTAGCTCTGCTGACCTGTTCTATGGCTCTAAAGCAGCTTTGCTGACCTGGTTCTCTGGCTCTAAAGCAGCTCTGCTGACCTGCTTCTCTGGCTCTAGAGCAGCTCTGCTGGCCTGGTTCTCTCTCTCTAAAGCAGCTCTGCTGACCTGGTTCTCTGGCTCTAGAGCTGCTCTGCTGACCTGGTTCTCTGGCTCTAAAGTAGCTCTGCTGACCTGTGCTATGGCTCTAAAGCAGCTCTGCTGACCTGGTTCTCTGGCTCTAAAGCAGCTCTGCTGACCTGGTTCTATGGCTCTAGAGCAGCTCTGCTGCCCTGGTTCTCTTCCTCTAAAGCAGCTCTGCTGACCTGGTTTCTCTGGCTCTAGAGCAGCTCTGCTGACCTGGCTCTCTGGCTCTAGAGCAGCTCTGCTGACCTGGTTCTCTGGCTCTAAAGCAGCTCTGGTGACCTGGTTCTCTGGCTCTAAAGCAGCTCTGCTGACCTGGTTCTCTGGCTCTAAAGCAGCTCTGCTGACCTGGTTCTCTGGCTCTAAAGCAGCTCTGGTGACCTGGTACTCTAGCTCTAAAGCAGCTCTGCTGACCTGGTTCTCTGGCTCTAGAGCAGCTCTGCTGACCTGGTTCTGAGGCTCTAGGGCAGCTCTACTGACCTGGTTCTCTGGCTCTAGAGCAGCTCTGCTGACCTGGTTCTCTGACTCTAGAGCAGCTCTGCTGACCTGCTTCTCTGGCTCGAAAGCAGCTCTGCAGACCTGGTTCTATGGCTCTAGAGCAACTCTGCTGACCTGGTTCTTAGTCTCTAGAGCAGCTCTGCTGACTTGGTTCTCTGGCTCTAACGCAGCTCTGCTGACCCGGTTCTCTGGCTCTAAAGCAGCTCTGCTGACCTGGTTCTCTGGCTCTAGAGCAGCTGTGCTGACCATGTTCTTAAGCTCTAGAGCAGCTCTGCTGACCTGGTTCTCTCCCTCTAAAGCAGCACTGCTGACCTGGTTTCTCTGGCTCAACAGCAGCTCTGCTGACCTGGTTCTCTGGCTCTAAAGCAGATCTGCTGACCTGGTGCTCTGGCTCTAAAGCAGCTCTGCTGACCTGGTTCTTAGGCTCTAGAGCAGCTCGGTTGACCTGGTTCTTAGGCTCTAGAGCAGCTCGGCTGACTTGGTTCTATGGCTCTAGAGCTGCTCTGCTGACCTGGTTCTCTGGCTCTAGAGCAGCTCTGCTGACCTGCTTTCTCTGACTCTACAGCAACTCTGCTGACCTGGTTCTATGGCTCTAAAGCAGCTCTGCTGACCTGGTTCTTTGGCTCTAGAGCAGCTCTGCTGGCTTGGTTCTTAGGCTCTAGAGCAGCTCTACTGACCTGGTTCTCTGGCTCTAAAGCAGTTCTGCTGACCTGTTGTATGGCCCTAAAGCCAGCTCTGCTGACCTGGTTCTCTGGCTCTAAAGCAGCTCTGCTGACCTGCTTCTCTGGCTCTAAAGCAGCTCTGCTGGCCTGGTTCTATGGCTCTAGAGCAGCTCTGCTGACCCGGTTCTCTGGCTCTAAAGCAGCTCTGCTGACCTAGGAGAGTAGGATCTGCACTTATGTTGCCCCCACTTTTTTTCTGATGTATACACTGGTTTCTGACTATAGTCTGGCTGGGTCCCTGCTAATCAGGGCCCCAGTCTCACTGATCTCTCTAAAACAACTTGGTGTGCATATTAGATGCACTAGTGATTGGATACTGTGGTACCTTATGAGCCCCTAGTATATGGTACCTTAGGTACCTAGGGCATTGGTACTTCACAGGCCTACCAGGGGCTGCAGCATGTATTATGCCACCCCTGGGAAGCATTCACAATCTGACACCACAGGCCTGCTACTGCAGCCTGTGTGAGGTAGTGTTAGCACTCCTCACTGAGGTATAGGTTCTTATATCTCACCATACACACACATATAAACCTATCAGTCACCCCTCTTGCAGGCCCTAACAATTCTGAGGGCAGGGTGCTTGGTTTACTATGTGAGGGGGTGCTTCTGCATGAGCAGGGCCCCTCTGCAGCCGGCAGAGTCTATTCTCTGCTGCTGTTTGTGGATGCGGTTAAACCATATACTCTTAAGTGCATTATAACCTCGCGGTAAATGCTAACTTTGGAATGACTCCATCAAAACATGTTGTGTTTGGTGTCAAACAACTTGGAGTCATACCCCGACACCAGTAACTGGTGTGGGAGTATGCTCCCACCCTTCTAGAGGGGACGACATGTACCCACTGTACTAAACGGTAGAAATCTTCTAGAGCCCTGGCATCACAAAATGGATGCCACCAGCACAGACACTGGGCTGCCCTCCTGCTGCTGACCGAAACTCACAGTGAAGGGAGCCCAACAAAGGGTATCCTGTCACAGGGAGGTGTCACCACCTCCCAGACAGGATTTAGCGTATTGGAGCTGGGTGGGTGCACTCTTAGAGTGCTTTGAAGTCCTGCACTGGGGGAGCAGTAGGCTCCTCTGTGCATATGCCAGCTCAAACCGGTTCAGGGGCTACCTGCCCCTGCTCTGGCGCGAAACTGGACAAAGGGAAGTGGGTGTAACCACCCACTACCCTGACCCTCCTAGAGGAGTGGTCATAGAGCTAGTCCCTCCCCTATCTTCACTATAAGATACCAAGCATTGCCAATGCAATTCAGATTAACCCTGGATGACGCTCTACAAAGAAGAATCCTGGCCCTTCGACATTCCACTATCTCTGGAAGACTGAAGAATCTCCCTTGGAGTCAAGGAGTGACTCCCCTGCTTGGCAGGCACCAGTAACTTTGATCAACGGTTGCAAACTTCACCGCTCCCGCCGGAGTCCGAAGTCCCTGCGTCCCCTGAAGCGGATTTCCTGACCTCTCGATGGCCATTTTGAGTCCCCAGTGAAGCTGTGGCATCTGGACCCCATGAGTGATGAGGAACAGCAATACCAAGGAACCGTGCACTGATTTCGAGTGCAAACCCTAAGCAACGTTCTACGAACTTGTGCTTTGGACTATCTGTAGTCCAAGTCCCTAGCAGATCTGGTACCGAAAATCAGCGGCCTACCCCATCCCGAGTGACCGTGGGCTCCTGTGGAACTTTTCCTGCAAAGGCGTCTTTGCGGCTGCTTGCCCGTTGGCTAGTGACTCATCCGAAGACTTTCTCATTGATTTCAAGGGCTCTCCTGGTTGCTCCGGGCCTGCCCTCACTTACCCTTGCTGGGTAAGTCCATCAGACCTTGCTGGTCTGCATCATTGTCAATCTTCATTCCATACAAGACTTGCAGTTGCCAAAGCTTGTTGGCTAGAATCCAGTTGCCAACACCGTCATCAGCTGCAGACATCGTGGGATCCTCCGAATCCAGCTGCTGGTCATCGTCGATCTCTCCTGGACCTCGTGAGCGAAGAGACAAATCACCACCGACGACCTGAAACGACGCGACATCAGTGGTCATCCATCCTGCTGGCCACCGGTCACTGGCAAGTGACTTTGAACACTGTCCCCTCAATTTTCAGGTCCTCTTCAACTTCAATCCATCTTTGGATTCCAGCGGACACCTCTCCAGTCGAAACAAGCAGCAAGTCTTCAGTGATCTCCATTGAATACAGCATCGCGACCCGACACCAAAAGACACCTCTGCACCCGGCTTCCCTGGGTGAGGTAACTCGTGCACTCCGGTGCCCAAGTGTGTGTTGGCCCTCGAAATACTTACCCTGTAAGTGGCTTGCTTGTTGACTTCTCCGAAGTGCCCTAAAACTTTAAAAAACAAACCGCGACTTACGCCATTGAAACCAATAGGAAACCCGCAGCTGTGTTTAGACACTGCACGCGTCTCCCGTGGGCTGATTACTTACCTGCTAACACTGCAGAAGTGAAGCCCCAGCGATTCCCAAGGCCCTAGGCCTTTTCATTTTGCAAGTCGAGTTTGTTAAACCATTTTCTTAGTATATGGTCTGGTACGCCCCTAGGGCTCCAGCCATATTTGTGCTTAATTTATTGAGAAGTGTTGACATTTGAATGTGTATCTGGGTTCTAATCTCATAAAGAGATTAGTAGAGTGTATCTAAGAATAGATACATATATATTTGATATATATACCTGTGTGGTGTCCTTTTCATTTGGTAATTCAAGAGATTATAAGGTAAAACAAGCTGTTTTACATTCCTCAGAGACTTAGCCTGAAGGCTGTTCTCCACAGCTACCACTAGGATAGCTTTCTTTAAAAGGTTGTCTTAAACCTATCTACCATAAGAGTCGAATTGGACTGGTGCAAGGTGGCCACTATAACTAGTGACCAGCATATGCCAGGCCAACTTCTCACATTGGTGGGCAGTGTGTGGGATTACAGCTTGCCATTGTTTTACCAGAAAATCTCTATTTGAATTACTAACTGAAAACCACTAAAGGTACTCAAGGTACATATAAAGTCAAGCTAGTATCAATAAGTTCTACTGAACTTAGAGCTGTTTGTGAAGGGATAAGCACACCCTTGCTACAGCTCAAGCTAGGTCCAGTAGGCCTCAACTAGTGTAGGTAGTACAACACTGCACAACACTAGTATGTCTCACCAAGGTGGAGCCAGTGGGTCCACCCCATCTCAGTACAACGATATAGCCTACACTGAACTGAAGGCCTTATGCTTTGAAAGACAACTGAGGGTGGGCAGGAGTCCCTCATCACAACACCTGATAGATCTGTTAGTAGCAGATGGCCTGAAACAAGCTCTAGGAGCCAGTGGGTCTGCATCAGGGAGTGGGTCAGCCATAGGCTCTGGGTCTGATGATGAAAATCAAGATGACCTGGAGTCTGTGATTGAAGGGCCAGACCCAGAAGGGTCTGAAAAGAACAGAGGAATTCTCCTTAAGAGAACTGACAAAGTGGGAGAAAGGCCTAGGTCCCTCTCAGGGGACTCTGACCATTCATACCACTCTGGAAGAGAATCTGTTCAGCAGAGGAACTCCACTTATCCCAGGAGTCCTCCTCTGACAGAAGGTTCAAGATGCTCCAGTATGAGGACGCTAGGCTTGCCCTCAGAACCAAGCAATTGGCCTTAGATAGGGAAGCCTTCGAGCTCCAAAGAGCTTCTAAGGAGGAGGGGTTAGATACCCCTGGTGACAGCAACAGTGTCCCTAGAGGCAGAGATTACATTCCAGACCATAGGAACCTGTCCAAGGTTCTTCCTCCTTACCAGAGTGGGGATGATATCCACAAATGGATAACTGCTATGGAGAGGGCCTGTAAAGTTCAACAGGTCCCCCAGACATAGTGGGCAGCAATCTTGTGGCTCTCCTTTTCAGATAAAGGTAGAGACAAGCTCCTCACTGTTAGAGAAGAGGATGCTAATGATTATGAAGTCCTGAAGAGTGCTTTGATGGATGGGTTTGGCTTAACCACTGAACAGTACAGGTTGAAGTTCAGAGACACCCAGAAAGCACAGACTCAGGATTGGACTGACTTTGTTGATTGTGCAACCAAGGCTCTAGAAGGTTGGCTGGTTGGTAGTAGAGTAACTGACTTTAAGGGATTGTATAATCTTATAATGAGAGAACAGATCCTTAATAATTGCCAGAACCAGTTGTTGCATCAGTACCTGGTGGACTCTGATCTGACCTCTTCCCAAGAATTGGGAAAGAAGGCAGACAAATGGGTCAGAACCAGGGTGAGGCAGAAAAACCAGAACCAAGGTGGTTACACTAAGAAGCAAGATCCTAAGGTGGGGATAAATCTAAAGACCAGAAGTCTTCACAAGGGCCCCAAAAATCTGCAACTGGTGGGGAGTCACAATCTGCAAAGGGAACAGGCCAAAGGCAGCCCTGGTGCAAATTCTGTAAACAGAAAGGGCACTGGACTTCTGACTGTACAAAGTCCAAAGACCAAACCACCACCACTCCAGCCCCTAAGGCAACTGTTCCCCCTAGTGCAGTCATTGGTGGAGGTAATACTCAGAATAAGGGTGTAGTAGGGTTGACCCTGGGTTCTGATGTGGACTCTGGCCTAGCCAGAGTACCAACACAGGCATTGCTAGTTTGTGAGGGAGACCTTGATATGTCCTTCCTAGTGAGCCCCAGTAACCTGGGCAAGTACAAACAACAGCCTATCATAAATGGCAAACAGGCTTTGGCATTTAGGGACACAGGTGCTAGTGTCACCATGGTGGCAGAGGACCTAGTGGACCCTACACAGATCATCCTGGGTGAAATGTACCAGGTAACCAATGCAAGCAACACCAGGACCAACCATAGCCTGGCAGTTGTGAATTTCTCCTGGGGAGGGGTAACTGGCCTCAAAAAGGTAGTAGTCAGTGCAGACCTCCCTGTCGAATGTTTGTTGGGCAATGATCTGGAGACTTCAGCCTGGTCTGAAGTAGAATTATGGACTCATGCTGAGATGTTGGGCATACTTGCAGAGGTATTTGCTGTGACCAGGTCACAAGCCAAAATGCATAAAGCTGAACCAGCCCTGGATCCTGAAACTATGGACCAGATGCTACCCAAGAGGAGGAGCAGCAGGGTTAAGGCTGGGCCTTCCCCTCTGTCTCAGATCTCAGATTTCCCTCCTGAGGGAGGAGAAGCAGAGCCTAAAGAAGGAACTGCCCCAGAGGAACTTGAGCCTGGTCAGGTTGAGTTCTTGGGGGCAGGGGGACCTTCCAGGGAAGATCTGAGCAAAGAGCAACAGTGCTGCCCCACTCTTGAACCCCTCAGACAGCTGGCTGCTACTGAGGCTGCTGGGAGTGCTAGTGGGTCCCATAAGGTTTATTGGGATGAGGGGCTCCTATATTCTGAGGCTAGAGATCCTACCCCTGGAGCCACCAGGAGGTTGGTAATTCCTCAGAAGTTTAGGGGGTTCCTCTTGACCCTAGCACATGACATCCCATTGGCAGGACACTTGGGCCAAAACAAGACCTGGGACAGGCTTGTACCCCATTTTCATTGGCCACACATGTCTGAAGACACCAAGGAGTTTTGTCGCTCCTGTGTCACTTGTCAAGCCAGTGGCAAGACAGGTGGCACCACAAAGGCCCCCCTGATACCACTACCTGTGGTGGGGGTTCCCTTTGAAAGGGTAGGGATTGACATTGTTGGTCCCCTTGACCCACCAACTGCATCTGGGCACAGATTTATACTGGTGGTAGTGGATCATGCCACCAGGTATCCAGAAGCTATACCCCTAAGGACTACCACAGCTCCTGTGGTAGCAAGAGCCCTCATTGGAGTTTTCTCCAGAGTGGGTTTCCCTAAGGAGGTCATCTCTGACAGAGGTTCTAACTTTATGTCAGGATATCTAACTGCAATGTGGAAGGAGTGTGGTGTAAACTACAAATTCACTACTCCCTATCACCCACAATGCAATGAGTTAGTTGAGAGATTCAACAAAACCCTAAAGGGAATGATTAAAGGACTCCCAGAAAAGCTTAGGCGAAAATGGGACCTTTTACTTCCCTGCCTTCTGTTTGCATACAGAGAGGTTCCACAGAAGGGGGTTGGCTACAGCCCTTTTGAACTTTTGTTTGGGCACCCTGTTAGAGGACCATTATGTCTGGTGAAGGAGGGATGGGAGTTACCTCTCAAACCTCCCAAACAGGATGTAATGGACTATGTACTTGGTCTCCGCTCCAGGATGGCAGAGTATATGAAGAAGGCCAATAAAAACCTTGAGGCAAGCCAAGAACTCCAAAAAGCTTGGCATGACCAAAAGGCTGTCCTGACTGTTTACCAGCCAGGCCAGAAAGTGTGGGTGTTGGAGCCTGTGGCCCCAGCAGCTCTCCAGGACAAATGAAGTGGCCCCCATACAATTGTTGAAAAGAAGGGAGAGGTCACCTACTTGGTAGATCTTGGCACTCCCAGGAGCCCCCTTAGGGTGCTCCATGTCAACAGACTTAAGGCATATGTGGACAGGGCTGACATGAGCTTGCTCATGGCAACTGATGAGGACCAGGAGGAGGAGAGTGACCCTCTCCCTGACCTGCTCTCACAGAACCCTGATGATGGGTCAGTTGATGGTGTTGATTTGGCAAGCAGCCTCACTGAACATCAACAAACTGAATGTAGACAAGTGCTACATCAGTTTAGACATATGTTTAGCCTGACCCCAAGTCAGACTTCCTGGTGCACCCCTGAGGTGGACACTGGAGACAGTCTGCCTGTAAAGAGTAAAATCTACAGGCAACCTGACCATGTCAGGGATTGTATCAGGACTGAAGTCCAGAAAATGTTGGAGCTAGGTGTTATTGAGCCCTCAGATAGCCCTTGGGCTAGCCCAGTAGTCCTTGTCCCAAAACCTCACACCCAGGGTGGTAAGAAAGAGATGAGGTTTTGTGTTGATTACAGGGGCCTCAATGCAGTCACCAGGACTGATGCCTACCAAATACCAAGGGCAGATGAACTAATAGACACTTTGGCCTCAGCCAAGTATCTCAGTACATTTGACCTTACAGCAGGCTATTGGCAAATCAAGTTAGCTGATGATGCCAAGGCTAAAACAGCATTTTCGACCCCTGGTGGGCACTATCACTTTGTGGTAATGCCCTTTGGTTTGAAGAATGCACCTGCCACATTTCAGAGGTTGGTGAATAAAGTTCTGACTGGTATGGAAACCTATTGCTCAGCTTATCTTGATGATATTGCTGTCTTTAGTTCCACCTGGCAGGATCACCTGGTCCACCTCAGGAATGTACTGGAGGCCCTGCAGAAAGCAGGCCTCACTATCAAGGCCACTAAGTGCCAGCTAGGGCAGAGTCAGGTTGTGTACCTGGGCCACCTTGTAGGTGGAGGCCAGGTTCAACCACTGCAGAGCAAAATCCAGACCATAATGGAATGGGTAGCTCCAACCACCCAGACACAGGTGAGAGCCTTCTTGGGCCTGACTGGGTATTACAGGAGGTTTGTTAAGGGATATGGATCTATAGTGACCCCCTTAAATGATATGACCTCCAAGAAAATGCTAAAAAAGGTTCAGTGGACAGCTAGCTGTCAAAAGGCATTTGATGACCTCAAGCAGGCAATGTGCACTGCCCCCATCTTACAGAGTCCAGATTACAAAAAGAAGTTCATTGTTCAAACAGATGCTTCAGAGCTGGGTGTGGGAGCTGTACTGTCTCAACTTAATGATGAAGGTCAAGACCAGCCAGTAGCTTTCATAAGCAGAAGGCTGACCCCTAGAGAGAAACGTTGGTCAGCTATTGAGAGGGAGGCCTTTGCTGTGGTGTGGGCCCTGAAGAAGCTGAGGCCATACTTGTTTGGCACTCACTTCATAGTTCAGACTGACCATAAGCCCCTCCTATGGCTCAAACAGATGAAAGGTGACAATCCTACACTGCTCAGGTGGTCCATTTCCCTACAGGGGATGGACTATACAGTGGAACATAGACCTGGGACCCAACATGCCAATGCAGATGGACTCTCAAGGTATTTCCACTTAGAACATGAAGACTCAACTGGTCAAGGTTAGTTTAATGTCCCTGCGTTTGGGGTGGGGGGGTTGTGTAGGAGAGTAGGATCTGCACTTGTGTTGCCCCCACTTTTTTTCTGATGTATACACTGGTTTCTGACTATAGTCTGGCTGGGTCCCTGCTAATCAGGGCCCCTCTCACTGATCTCTCTAAAACAACTTGGTGTGCATATTAGATGCACTAGTGATTGGATACTGTGGTACCTTATGAGCCCCTAGTATATGGTACCTTAGGTACCTAGGGCATTGGTACTTCACAGGCCTACCAGGGGTTGCAGCATGTATTATGCCACCCCTGGGAAGCATTCACAATCTGACACCACAGGCCTGCTACTGCAGCCGGTGTGAGGTAGTGTTAGCACTCCTCACTGCGGTATAGGTTCCTATATCTCACCATACACACACATATAAACCTATCAGTCACCGCTCTTGCAGGCCCTAACAATCCTGAGGGCAGGGTGCTTGGTTTACTATGTGAGGGGGTGCTTCTGCCTGAGCAGGACCCCTCTGCAGCCGGCAGAGTCTATTCTCTGCTGCTGTTTGTGGATGCGGTTAAACCATATACTCTTAAGTGCATTATAACCTCGCTGTAAATGCTAACTTTGGAATGACTGCATCAAAACATGTCGTGTTTGGTGTCAAACAACTTGGAATCATACCCCCACACCAGTAACTGGTGTGGGAGTATGATCCCACCCTTCTAAAGGGGACGACATGTACCCACTGTACTAAACGGTAGAAATCTTCTAGAGCCCTGGCATCACAAAATGGATGCCACCAGCACAGACACTGGGCTGCCCTCCTGCTGCTGACCGAAACTCGCAGTGGAGGAAGCCCAACAAAGTGTATCCTGTCACAGGGAGGTATCACCACCTCCCAGACAGGATTCAGTGTATTGGAGCTGGGTGGGTGCACTCTTAGAGTGCTTTGAAGTCCTGCACTGGGGGAGCAGTAGGCTCCTCTGTGCATATGCCAGCTCAAACCGATTCAGGGGCTACCTGCCCCTGCTCTGGCGCAAAACTGGACATAGGGAAGTGGGTGTAACCACCCACTACCCTGACCCTCCTAGAGGAGTGGTCATAGAGCTAGTCCCTCCCCTATCTTCACTATAAGATACCAAGCATTGCCAATGCAATTCAGATTAACCCTGGACGACGCTCTACAAAGAAGAATCCTGGCCCTTCGACGTTCCACTATCTCTGGAAGACTGAAGAATCTCCCTTGGAGTCAAGGAGTGACTCCCCTGCTTGGCAGGCACCAGTAACTTTGATCAACGGTTGCAAACTTCACCGCTCCCGCCGGAGTCCGAAGTCCCTGCGTCCCCTGAAGCAGATTTCCTGACCTCTTGACGGCCATTTTGAGTCCCCAGCGAAGCTGTGGCATCTGGACCCCACGAGTGACGAGGAACAGCAATACCAGGGAACCGTGCACTGATTTCAAGTGCAAACCCTAAACAACGTTCTACGAACTTGTGCTTTGGACCATCTGTAGTCCAAGTCCCTAGCAGGTCTGGTACCGAAAATCAGTGGCCTACCCCGTCCCGAGTGACCGTGGGCTCCTGTGGAACCTTTCCTGCAAAGGCGTCTTTGCGGTTGCTTGCCTGTTGGCTAGTGACTCACCCGAAGACTTTCTCATTGACTTCAAGGGCTCTCCTGGTTGCTCCGGGCCTGCCCTCACTTACCCTTGCTGGGTAAGTCCATCAGACCTTGCTGGTCTGCATCATCGTCAAGCTTCATTCCACACAAGACTTGCAGTTGCCAAGGCTTGTTGGCTCCAATCCGGTTGTCGACACCGTCATCAGCTTCAGACGTCATGGGACCCTCCGAATCCAGCTGCTGGTCATTGTCAATCTCTCCTGGACCTCGTGAGCGAAGAGACAAATCACCATTGACGACCTGAAACAACGCAACATCAGTGGTCATCCATCCTGCTGGCCACCGGTCACTGGCAAGTGACTTTGAACACTGTCCCCTCAATTTTCAGGTCCTCTTCAACTTCAATCCATCTTCAGATTCCAGCGGACACCTCTCCAGTCGTCACAAGCAGCAAGTCTTCAGTGATCTCCATTGAAAACAGCATCGCGACCCGACACCAAAAGACACCTATGCACCCGGCTTCCCTGGGTGAGGTAACTCGTGCACTCCGGTGCCCAAGTGTGTGTTGGCCCTAGAAATACTTACCCTGTAAGTGGCTTGCTTGTTGACTTCTCCGAAGTGCCCTAAAACTTTACAATACAAACCGTGACTTACGCCATTGAAACCAATAGGAAACCCGCGGCTGTGTTTAGACACTGCACGCGTCTCCCGTGGGCTGATTACTTACCTGCTAACACTGCAGAAGTGAAGTCCCAGCGATTCCCAAGGCCCTAGGCCTTTTCATTTTGCAAGTCGAGTTTGTTAAACCATTTTCTTAGTATATGGTCTGGTACGCCCCTAGGGCTCCAGCCATATTTGTGCTTAATTTATTGAGAAGTGTTGACATTTGAATGTGTATCTGGGTTCTAATCTCATAAAGAGATTAGTAGAGTGTATCTAAGAATAAATACATATATATTTGATATATATACCTGTGTGGTGTCCTTTTCATTTGGTAATTCAAGAGATTATAAGGTAAAACAAGCTGCTTTACATTCCTCAGAGACTTAGCCTGAAGGCTGCTCTACACAGCTACCACTAGGATAGCTTTCTTTAAAAGGTTGTCTTAAACCTATCTACCATAAGAGTCGAATTGGACTGGTGCAAGGTGGCTCCTATAACTAGTGACCAGCATATGCCAGGCCAACTTCTCACAACCTAGTTCTCTGGCTCTAAAGCAGCTCTGCTGACCTGGTTCTCTCCCTCTAAAGAAGCTCTGCTGGCCTGGTTTCTCTGGCTCTACAGCAGCTCTGCTGACCTGGTTCTCTGGCTCTAGAGCAGCTCTGCTGACCTGGTTCTCTGGCTTTAAAGCAGTTCTGCTGACCTCGTTCTCAGGCTCTAAAGCAGCTCTGCTGACCTGGTTTCTCTGACTCTACAGAAGCTCTGCTGTCCTGGCTCTCTGCCTATAGAGCAGCCCTATTGACCTGGTTCTTAGGCTCTAGAGCAGCTCTGCTGACCTGGTTCTCTGGCTATAAAGCAGCTCTGCTGATCTGGTTCTCTGGCTCTAAAGCAGCTCTGCTGACCAGGTTCTCTGGCTCTAAAGCATCTCTGGTGGCCTGGTTCTCTGGCTCTAGAGCAGCTGTGCTGACCTGGTTCTCTGGCTCTAGAGCAGCTCTGCTGACCTGGTTCTCTCTCTCTAAAGCAGCTCTGCTGACCTGGTTCTCTCCCTCTAAAGCAGCTCTGCTGACCTGGTTTCTCTGGCTCTGCAGCAGCTCGGCTGACCTGGTTCTCTGGCTCTAAAGCAGCTCTGCTGACCTGGTTCTCTGCCTCTAGAGCAACTCTGCTGACCTGGTTCTTAGGCTCTAGAACAGCTCTGCTGACCTGGTTCTCTGGCTCTAAAGCAGCTCTGCTGACCTGGTTCTGTAGCTCTAGAGCAGCTGTGCCGACCTGGTTCTTAGGCTCTAGAGCTGCTCTGCTGACCTGGTTGTCTGGCTCTAGAGCAGCTCTGCTGACCTGCTTTCTCTGGCTCTACAGCAACTCTGCTGACCTGGTTCTATGGCTCTAAAGCAGCTCTGCTTACCCGGTTCTCTGGCTCTAGAGCAGCTCTGCTGACCTGGTTCTTAGGCTCTAGAGCAGCTCTGCTTACCTGGTTCTTAGGCTCTAACGCAGCTCTGCTGACCTGGTTCTCTGGCTCTAAAGCAGCTCTGCTGACCTGGTTTCTCTGGCTCTAGAGTAGCTCTGCTGACCTGGTTCTCTTCCTCTAAAGCAGCTCTGCTGACCTGGTTTCTCTGGCTCTAGAGCAGCTCTGCTGACCTGGTTCTCTGGCTCTAAAGCAGCTCTGCTTACCTGGTTCTCTGGCTCTAGAATAGCTCTGCTAACCTGGTTCTTAGGCTCTAGAGCAGCTCTGCTGACCTGGTTCTATGGCTCTAAAGCAGCTCTGCTGACCTGGTTCTCTGGCTCTAAAGCAGCTCTGCTGACCTGCTTCTCTGGTTCTAAAGCAGCTCTGCTGACCTGGTTCTATGGCTCTAGAGTAGCTCTGCTGCCCTGGTTCTCTTCCTCTAAAGCAGCTCTGCTGACCTGGTTTCTCTGGCTCTAGAGCAGCTCTGCTGACCTGGTTCTCTGGCTCTAAAGCAGCTCTGCTGACCTAGTTCTCTGGCTCTAAAGCAGCTCTGCTGACCTGGTTCTCTCCTTCTAAAGCAGCTCTGCTGACCTGGTTCTCTGGTTCTAGAGCAACTCTGCTGACCTGGTTCTTAGGCTCTAGAGCAGCTCTGCTGACCTGGTTCTCTGGCTCTAAAGCAGCTCTGCTGACCTGGTTCTCTGGCTCTAAAGCAGCTCTGCTGACCTGTTTCTCTGGCTCTAGGGCAGCTGTGCTGACCTTGTTCTTAGGCTCTAGAGCAGCTCTGCTGACCTGGTTCTCTCCCTCTAAAGCAGGTCTGCTGACCTGGTTTCTCTGGCTCGACAGCAGCGCTGCTGACCTGGTTCTCTGGCTCTAAAGCAGCTCTGCTGACCTGGTGCTCTGGCTCTAAAGCAGCTCTGCTGAACTGGTTCTCTCCCTCTACAGCAGCTCTGCTGACCTGGTTCTCTCCCTCTAAGGCAGCTCTGCTGACCTGTTTCTCTGGCTCTAGAGCAGCTGTGCTGACCTTCTTCTTAGGCTCTAGAGCAGCTCTGCTGACCTGGTTCTCTGGCTCTAGAGCTGCTCTGGTGACCTGGTTCTTAGGCTCTAGAGCAGCTCTACTGACCTGGTTCTCTGGCTCTACAGCAGCTCGGCTGACTTGGTTCTCTGGCTCTAGAGCAGGTCTGCTGACTTGGTTCTTAGGCTCTAGAGTTGCTCTGCTGACCTGGTTCTCTGGCTCTTGATGCACAGCGAGTGTGTGTACATCAGGGGGTCTCATCTCCTCCAATCAAATACAGCACTGAGCTGCTGTCCGACAGAGGGTCACGATAATTTACACAAAGGCCGAGTACCCTCCAGGCGCCTCTGTTCCCGCGGCCCTGCTTCCGCGTGCACAGCACCAGGGTACAAGCGCAGAGTCACAACAGGCGCACATGCAGGGTGCACAAAAGGCACTGGTGTTCATTCTGTGGTGGGTCTGCATCACCTCTAAGTGGTGAGTGTCCCTCTGGGGCTCATTGCATCCTTGCCGTGCAAGATCTAAGATGACGCTGCACTCCCTGTGTGACGAGAGCCCACGTTTCTTCCAAGGCCTGGCTAACTACCCCGAAGACCACTGGGTTCATGTACGCAAACCAGAACATGCATTACAAATATACATTGTATCCTTAACTAGGACCATTCAAACATACCTCTGTAGTCCAACCCCACCTCACACGAAATATACTCGTCAGCTCATCATAATGCGCAAATGAATGCATGGATAGATTGCTTTAAAAAGCTAAACACCAGAGAGATAAGGTGCGTTGCTGATGCAGCAAAATTCCACATTTTGCGAGAGTGGGGGGCTGAAGCAGGAGAGGCTGTCAGCAGCCATTACAATTATGTAGACAGCACTGCAAATAAGAAAAAAATAGTGCTTCGAGTCCTTTAAAGGAAAGAGTGTAAATCCACCCGTAAACGATCCAATCCTGGGGGGCGTGCCTAAAAGGAGACAGGGTGGCAACAAGGAATGATTGGCATGCCTTCAGTGCAATCATAGCACTGCCTCTGGCATAATTCATGACGCCAAACGACGCGCAAGAATGAAAGCTGAAGGCAGAGCTGGGACGAGGCTTCTGGAATCATATCGATTCCAAGAAGTCTCGTATGACGAGGGCAGCGCATGCGCTGCTGCTGCTGTCAGGCCAAGACCTAAAAACGTGCCTGTGCTGAATCAGAGAACAAAGTGAAATGTTAGAAAAGAAGAGAGACAACTATTTATATGGAAATACACGCTGGCCTGTCCCGGTTAACCAAGCAAAGCTATTTCAGGATAATGTCAGTACTCATGTAGACAATAAGATGAATTAGCAAAACAAAGAAGCCATGAAGACTGCAGGTAAGTGCCCTTTTTGCATGGTCACCCCCACACTTTTTAGAAATCCGAAATTGGCAAGGACTTTAACTCCTTATATTTCCCTGGTAAGTGGTACCAGTGGTACTCAGGGCATGGGACTTAAAGGAGCCAGCAGGACCTGCAGCACAGATTATGCCACCCTGGGTGAACCAGGTAAAAAGATGACAGCCGTCCTACCGTTGCAGACTGCCTGAGCAGTGGAAACGTGTCACTCTCCATGGTCACAGCACTATTAATCATATATGACTTTCACCCCTAATGTAAGCCTTCTCGAGTCCCGGGGAAAAGGTGCATTATATTAAAGGTGTGAGCATATAAGTGCAAGCTTATATGTCCCTATAATAGCCAATAGCCTCTTTCCATAAGGGGTTACTATAAGTGCTCAGGGGGCCGTAAAATAACATGGGCTGGCACCTGAGCCTCAGCCCCCACTACCCCCTCCCTCGGTTGCCAGCTCCATTTTGGCCCCACTGAAAAGTGTCATGTTTGAGTATCAAACAGCTTGTCAAACTCATCAAACCTGTTGGAGGGAAGATTTATTAAGGGTCAAGGGGGCACGGGGCTGTGCACAGAGCCCTGGGAGCCTTCACGGAGTGAGCAAGGGAGTGAGTTAGGGACAAAAGGGGCACCTTAATTTGATCCGGGGTGCCTAGGAACACTCGCTCTAAAAATGAAGGAAACAGACATGTGAGCCATGGAATTTGATCATAAGAGTATTGGCAGTTTATTGAGAAGGTGCAACTTCATAAAAACTGCAAGACAAAAGCACAAAATACAGAGTCCAGATAGTCACATGGATTAGATGGTATTTCCGTATCTTAACTATTGTACTGTCAGAGAGAGAGAGAGACTAAATCTAAAGAACACATTTATAAATGCACCATGAAAACAGCATAAATGAATTAATTTATGTCTCAGTATACGTAACACTTTTACCTAGGAACATTCACGTTTACCCAAGAGTGAGCAATCCTGCAATACAAAACAATTTCAATGCAAACGTAAAGAGAACAATGGTTAAACATAACATGACATTTCATATAGGTAAAATAGAACAAAATACTTTAAGCAAAGCAGAACAAAACACTTTTAAGTAAGACAAGGCAAGAGCTTCTCAGCTCTTGGGGAAAAACCTACACTGCCTGTTATCTACATACAGACAGCGAGGTAGTCCAAAGATATATCTATGGTCTCCCTTCTTATACTCTCTAAGGCGGTCAGAAGTGCCTACGGTATCGTCATCTCATGCCACGTCTACCTCGTGACTTACGGTATGGTTCTAATATTTTACCGTACATGGTGAAGCCCTTTCCAGTAACTGTGGTACGTGAGCTAGGTGAAAAGGTCAGTTTCTCAGGCCAAGCGCTTGCCGTAAATTGGAAGCAGAAAAATGGGTATTGTACGGGAATTCTATATATACATGTATAAATCTCCCATGTTCTTTAGCTTGACACATCTGCGGTGGCCACTTCCTTAAAAGTATGTACCAGCCCAGGAAGCAGCCCACTGTATGTCGAAAGAACAGGGGGATGTTGAACTTTGCGCTAGTGCACTTGGCACACGGGTAGGGTGGGGGCTCTTAGTTTGGAGCAGGAGGCCTCACAGAAAGAGGAGCTGGATACGATTTGGATCAGACCTGCCTTCAGCCTGCTATACAGTAAAATGGCAGAACTATGGTCAATTTAACAAGGAGGCCTACATATTGAACAGAAGGGCCTACACAGGGGTTTTATGCTGGCTGAGTGGTAAGGATGTCCCAGGGTATTTGTTATATAGTAACACAGGACCCTCTGGTCAATTTAATACGGCCTACAAATTAGGCTGGCAGGGCAAGGACAAGGGTCTCATACCTCAGGTGTGGACAGAACGGGCCTGGGGCACCCTTATGATATAAAATCTACCCTCTCTCAAACCCAACCTTTTTCCAAAGTCGGATTTGATGTGACATGCACCCAGGTGGCTACCTTAGAGGTTGCCTACATGGTTGCCCCAGCCTTTCCTTCGCCCTGACTGTCAGCCTGCAGCTGCTGCCACTAAGACAGGAATCTGACTCCCTGCCAGGAGGTGTGAACACTCCCATAGTCAGATACAATGGCCTGCCTGGGAGGTAGGTTTTACCTCCACCCCTGACAGGATGGCTAGGGAAGTGGCATATCAGAGTGGTGAGCTTCAAAGCTCTCACCACCTTTGATATGCCAGTAGGCTTCCTCTCAGAAGAGGAAAAGCCTGCCCCAGGCACATTTGAAACCTGGGCAGGTAGGGAAAATTAGGTAGTCCGGAGGCGTACACCCCTAAGATGAGCTACCTGGTCTGTACAGCCATTTTTAAAGTGGCAGAATAGAGGCTTCTGTGTCGAAAAGGTGCCAAACTCCCCAGGAAGTGGTCATCCCAGGGGCGGATTAGCCGCTGGGGCTAATAGCCCATTGGCTACTAGCTCCCACACCTTGAACACCCTAAATCTAGGATTTAAAAAGCTCCCCTGGCACCAGAACCTCAGGTCTAACGGACTTGCAAAAAAAGGACAAAGAAGAGACCAGAGTCTGCGACTTCAGGACCTGCACAAAGCAAAGGAGGCACAAACTGCACTTGTGGCAACCACCATGTAACTGCAGGACTGCAACTCGTCCTGGACCAGAGACCGGTTCCACAGGAAAGAGGAAACCCTCTGGAAGCCAAAGAAACTCCAGCATTCCCTTGGACTAGACGTACCAGTCCCCTGCAGCCAAGAACCGCACCCAGAACCAAAAAATCACTAGCCATCAGGCAAAAGTAAATAGTTTAGTACATTGTGGGAAAAGTAGCCCTGACCTCCAGCAAGTTTCAGGCAGCTACTGTTTTCCCCTGGACTTCAGGACGTCGAAGTGACAAAAGGCTGAGCTTGCCCCTACGAAGGCTTGTTAGTGGCCAGTCTGACTACCACCACCTTTGTTCAACACTGTGCGTTGAGGGAACCCTGCAACATCGTAAACCTTATGCCTCCTTGGACCATTTGTCAAGAGTCTGTATCCCCTTCCTTACCAGCACCATCTAAGTGGTAAAAGCAGCAACCGCGGCTCCCGTTCTGCACCCAGGCCTACGAGGAAGGTAAAAATCAACTGACAGTCCGAGCCTGGTCCTGGGACCTGCTGCACCTCTACACCCAGTGGTTTCCACTGAACTCAACCTACAAGTGACTGTTTGTCACTAGTGTTTTTCCAAATTGACAGCAACGTTAAAGTTTTGCAAGAGTGAAATGCACCGATTTCACTCTAGCAAATTGGCAGCTATTAACCAATGGGCAATTTTGATCTGCACATTCCAATCTACCATTTCCCTTTCTAAGCCAGGCAAAGGACAATACTCAACCATTTCACTTTCAACAGTTTGAGTAAAAGATCTTTGGCAAAGAGCCCCCTCGTAGGGGTCCACTGGGCATTGCAGTACCCCCCAAGTGAGGAGCACAGCCCAATGAGGAAGCATGCCATCTCAGTGGGTGAGGGCCTATGCATCCTAAAAAGGATGACTTTAGTGTCAGATCTGTAGTACAAACCCCAGTGTTGTGTTGACAAAATCTAGGTAACCTCAGACTATTTCGGAGAATTTAATAAAGTATATATACATAAAAAAGCAAAATGTGAAATTCGAAATATTAAAACACTGTGGATGTGAAGAAATGTGAAATTGGAGGCTGAAGATTAAGTTGGCATCCTTTTTTTTTTCAATAATCTTTTTATTGAAGAAACATAAAACAACAATACAACAAAAAATAAACCAAGAGTGAGCAATCCCCAGGAAGAGCACATCACTTAAAACATATGTATCACATACATACCTAATGAAATCAAAGTAAACCATAAAAGCCACAAATAGACACAAAATGATATCACATCTTTAAATGGACTCTCTACCGACATTATATGCGGCATCCTCCGCAAAAGGGGTACATATCGTTCCATGAGCCCCATATTTTAGTCCATTTGCCTGGGCAGCCTCTGCCTTCATATATCACCCGTTATGCCTGCATGCACCAGTCCATGTCTCCAGCCCAGTCTGTACGGCGAGGCACGACTCCCCCCCCCTCCATGTTCTTGCGATGTTACGCTTAGCTATGATACAGCCCAAAGTGACCCACAATTGCTCAGTGTGGTTGTGATCGGTAGCATCCCAGATGTTCAGGAGGCAGAGCCTGGGAGAGGGATCTAACGATTTCTGGAATATTTGGTACATAGTGTCTATAATCCTGTTCCAATAGTGTTGGAGAATCGGACAGTCCCACCACTGATGTAGGAAAGTGCCCAAGGTGCCCCAACCACAGGGACAAAGTGGGGATGTTGTTAATCCCATTTTAGCCAAAGCTGTGGAAGTATAATAGGCACTGTATTGTAGCTTTACTTGTACAAGTTTGAATCGAGATCTAATTGCCACCTCCCTGGGAGATGCCAAGGCCTCCCTCCAGTCCTCATCCGTCAGGTCCCCCACGTCGTCCACCCATGTCATGCTGATTTTATCGAGTGGTTCTGAAGGTTATTAAGTATCTTACGGTAAGTTAAGGAAATAGCCTTGTCTGGGAGATAGTCATCTAGTAGTCTATCCTCTAAGGGAGATGAGACGGGGAGATCGAAACCTTTAGGGATGACTTTGGTAAGGACGCTACATGCTTGTAGATAGCGGAATGTTTCCCCGTCGTGTAGTTGGTACTTTGCCCGTAATTCAGTACCGTACCCTTCACGCACATGTCCCCAGCTGTAGAAAGGCCAATAAGGTCCCATTGATCAAACCCGGGAAAATTTGACAGCATCCCTAGATGATAGGATTCCAATAATGGAGTAACATGTGTGATTTTACCCTTCCAACCCAGCGCGGCAGTAGCCGCGTGCCAGATCGAGACGGTAGTGGAGGTGGGTGGAAATAAAGGTGAGTGCTTGGGTCTCCCATATAGCGCCCTCATATAGTTGCCCGCCGTCATTTTGAAGCGATTCATTCTGTACGCTGGATCCGTAATGGGGCGGTGGGCCCAGTGATTAAGGACCACCAATTGCGAGGCCCAGTAATATGTTTTGATTGCAGGAAGTGCAATACCACCACCGTACCAGCTACGTAGGAGTTTCGTCAAGGCGATTCGGGGAGTGCCGCCATTCCATAATAGAGTACGGACCTCAGAATCGATTGTTAAAACATACTGTGATGAGACAGGATAAGGTGTATCCTGCAAGGCGTATAAAAAGCGGGGAAGCGACCATCATTTTGAAGAGGGCGGGCCTACCAAGTAGGGTGAGGGGGAGTGCCCTCCAATAGTGCACATCCGCCCTAAGGCAATGCAAGGGAGGAAGGAGATTTCTTCTGTGGAAGACATCCACGTCTCTTGAGGCATAGATAACAAAGTACCGGAAGCCCTCCGTGACTATGCTGGCCATACAGCCCGTGGAGAGCCGTGGGGAGCCGCGGAGGACCGCCATGGAGGACAAATATCATGGACTTGTCCCAGTTGATGGTGTAGCCCGAATATGTCCAAAAAAGAGTAAGGATATGAAGCACTGCATGTAGTGAAGAACAAGGTTTGGCCAAATATAAAAGAATATCATCGGCGTAGAGGGATATTCTATCTGACCAATCCGGAGCCCAGTTCAGCCCATGAATAGATGGGTCACCTATAATCCACACGGCCAAGGGTTCTAGTGCCAGAGCGAAGAGCAACGGTGACAGGGGCAGCCCTGCCTCGTGCCCTTCCCAAGCTCAAAAATCGCCGATTGGCCACCGTTGACCGAAACGCGGGCTAAGGGACTGGTATATAGTAAACGCACACAGGCCATAAAACATGGACCAAAGCCGAATCTCTCCAGAGATGCAAATAGAAAGGGCCATTACATCATGTCGAACACCATTTTGGCGTCCAAGGACACGATTATCTCATCCTCCTATATAGTGGAAGCTCTACCCAGTACTCCGAAGAGGTGACGGTATTAAATGTGGGGCCAGAACCTTTGAGACCACTTTGTACAACTCAATTGGTAGACCACTAGGCCCCATGGCCTTCCTGGAGCGCAATGCCCCAATAGCTTTGGACACCTCCTCCAGAATCGAGAGGAGTGTCAAGGTCTGTCACATCTTATGGGTCCAACCTTGGGAGAGGGAGGGTAGAGAGGGTAGAGAGAAGGTCGGTGGCTTCTTCCTGCGTGGAAGTAGACGTTGGGACGTAGAGACGTTCAAAATGATTGGCGAAGGTTTTCGCCATACCGTCCCGGTCAGTACGTCTCTCTTCGTCCGGAGCCCCGATTTCGGCAACCCATCTATTAGCAATTTCTCGCTTATCTAACAATTTACTGGCCTTGTCACCTATTTCATAAAACTGACAATGGGTAGAGCGATAATGCGCCCTGGCTGCCTCGCTGGTTAAGTCATGATATTCCTTCTATTTCACTTAGAGTCTGTGGGAAGTGTCCGAGGAGGCAGTTGCGATGAGCATACGTTCTAAACTGCCCACCTCTAGTTCAATATCCTCCAGCCTCTGACGCTTCTCCCTTCGATGGCCTGCCACTGCTGCCACCCCACACGCCCGGATCAGTCTTATAAGCCTCCCATAATATTACATCCGAGTCGACGGAACCTTCATTCTCTGCAAAGTAATCCGACGTGGCCTTCATCAGTTTGGCCCGTATCTCCAGGACTCGGAGATACCAGGGGTTAAGGGCCATATCTCGGTGAGAGCTGGGCGGGATACCACCGTAGTGGGCCAGGATCGGGGAGTGGTCGGATATGGCCCTGGGTAAAAAGGTTATGTCGCTAAACATAGAAAGCTGAGAGGCTTGGCAGAAAAGGTAATCAATACGGGACAGGCTCCCATGAACCCCGGAAAGGAAAGTGTATTGCCGATCTGAAGGGTGAAGGGTACGCCACGTGTCAGTCAGTCCCATGGCTATTAAGAAGTCCGACAGTAGTTTCCCCTGTGGTTCAGTTCGTCAGGGAAGCAGGCGGTCCAATTCTCCGATCAAGGCGGCATTACAGTCACCCCCTAATAAAATGTCTCCCTCCAGTAAATTTAGTATGTGGGAGCCCAGAACGGCCAGAGAGGAGGAATGGAGTTTGGGGGGTATATATAATGAGGTCACGTTGAGAGAACGGCCCTCCCAATCCCCGGACAAAGTGACAAATCTCCAATCTGGATCGCGTGCAATTGTCCTAACCTGAAAGGGAAGGGAGGAGCGTGCAAGGATATCCACCCCTCTGGATCCCCTGGTGTACCCCGCATGAGCGAGGAGTTTGTAACCCCAGCGATTCAGCGCTTTGTATGTGGTGCCTGGGATATGTGTCTCTTGGAGAAGTACAAGATCAGGGGAGTGACGTTTCAGATATTGCCAAAATAACCCCCTTTTAATCCGATCACCCAACCTGTTCATATTCCAAGTGATCAATTTGAGCCGGCCCAGGGAGGTGGAGGTTACAGGAGAGTCACTCAATAGGATCATGAACCAGATGCCCCATTTCCCACCGGGCCCAAATAACAATCATGAATAATGGAGAACAGCCTAAAAACATAAGTGAAATCACAATGTGCGTCAGCTACTACCGTACAAGTGTGCATTACCATCGCGGACAGATTGCTCAAAACAGAAAACGAAAAATAAAAAATAAACCTTAAAACACCCCGGAACTCCCCCCACCCTGCCTCCCTGCAACGTGGACTCAGAACTGCCCACCACCCCAATTTGCAGAGTGCTTGAGTACCCAGAAAGAACCCAATTAGAGGGAAACGCTACACACCAACGTACCCCAAGATTCGGCCCTCTTCCCTCCACGGAAGCAATGTAATTGCCCAGAATAGAACATAGAGAACCAAATAATGTCAGGACGAAAGAACATAACCCCGAGCGCCTCAAAAAACAAAACCCATCCCTCCCAATTCCTCGAGGGGTCCAGTGCCAGTGAAACAAATGTCTTGAAATGTTCGTTCATGAAGGAAACATATATACATTGTCCCGTGCACAAATAGTAAAGGAATTGTATCCATAACAACCCAGGAATGAGGCCCAAGGACATAGTCAAGGTCGTAACCAATTACAAAGGACAAGAAATTAAACCCAGTTCGTGTTGAGTGAAATAATACCTGCACCATCTGAGTTCAGCCAATCTTCCCTGGAAGCCGTTTGGAGTCGCGTGGATGATCCTGGGAATCAGCATCCCAGTCTGGAGATGATCGCCCCCCCTCCAACCAGTCCTAGGTCTCCTCTGGGGACTGGAAGAAGAGCGACTTGCCTTTGACCTGTACAAGTAACTTCGCCGGGAAGAGCATGGCGTCTTTCAAATTGTGTCCCCTGAGAGCACGTTTAACTTCCAGAAAAGAGCGACGTTTCAGCTGCACCTAGTAAGTAAAATCTGGAAAAAAGGTTATACTGGAGTTCTCAAATTTCAGGGGTGGTCCGTTCCTCGCGGCCTGGAGGAGAACGTCGCGATCGTGAAAATTGAAGTTTCACGCCCGGATAGGGTGAGCACCCGGCTTCGTAGAGCCGCCAGGCACTCTGTGAGCGCGTTCGACGGAGAAGTAGTTGGAGAGGGACCGTGGTTGCAAGTGATTTTGAATGAAGTCCTCCACAAACAGATCAGTAGCCGGCCCCTCCACCCGTTCAGGAACTCCCAAAATGCGCTCGTTATTTCTTCTCGCGCGCCCTTCATAATTCTCCAGTCGGGCTTCCAGGTCAGTTGTCTGGGCCTGCAATTGCTTGACCACCGACTTCAAACGCGACGTGGATGTCATAAGCGTGGCGAGAAAACCTTAGTTTGCATTGACTCGGTCCCCCATATTCCGCAGATCAGTGTGGATCAGATTGACATCAATGGAGACGGTGTCAATTTTATGTTCCAGCGCGGTGCGGACTCCCTGTACCGCCTCCATTATGTCTGCCAGTGTCGGACACTCATCAGCTGAGTGTTGCCTCGCTTCCCCCTCCGGCTGTTTCCCTTCATCTTCGTTCAATTTAGACAGTGCTTTAAATCGGAAAAAATAAGTGCAGGTACTCATTAGAATAGAGGCGTGGCAAGTGGGCGGGGCGAAGAGCAATATATGATCGTACCTAATGACTTCTGTAGCAGTTGCAGCACATGTCAAAACACACGAGAAATACGTTTATGGCACTAAAACAGATGAACCCATTACACATAATTAGTTACATGCGCCTGCGAAGCAGAGCGGAATCTGCCCTAGAGGAGAAACCTAACCTGCGCCTGCCGTGCTGTGGATCAGGGTACCAGTACTCTCCCTGGCTACAGAAAAGTGCCGGTATTGAGGTAAAAAAAAATCGGAAGTGCCGGTACTCAGGACCGGTGAGTACCGGCCCATTTAAAGCACTGAATTTAGAGTTGCCAAATTTCGATAGTTTGTGGATAGTGGACGGTTTGGGACCCCTCTGTGTGGCCTTTGTGTCCTGTACCTCCTCTCTGATCAGGAGGTGTTGAAACTCGAGGTAGGGTAAGCACGGCAGCAGGCAAGATGTAGGTATATCACTGGGCCCAAGCCTCTACAGCGTGGGACCGGGTGGGGCCCAAGATAGCGGCCTCCAAGGCCTAGGCAGGCGTCACCGAGGCCCCGTCGACCCTCCGCACCGGGGGTAGTGCACCTCAAGTTTAAAGTGCGAGAGAGGCTGGGGGTGATGTCTCCTTTTGTAGCCAGCAATCCAGGCCCTCAATTCCTAATGGGGCCAAACCATCGAGCGGAGGGGAGGGAGTGAGGGCCTATGAGCACCTGTGGATCTCAGCACTGTTGTGCAGGTTCCCGAGGCCTTTGTGCATATTTCACCTGGGCCCCTGGCAAGAGCTGGAGCGATGTTCAGCAAGTCATGATCGGCCCGGTGTAATATACTTCATAGGTGTTTACATGTGAAATGAGCTCGTGTTACTTTTAGAGCTCGTGGTTTGTACTTGCATGCGCGTGGTGTGGTTACACGCGCATGCAATCTGATGTTATTTAAATAGGCATCTCTCGAAGACGCATTCCCGTGCGTCCAACCTCCTTTCTGAAGTATGATCGTGTCAGTGGACAGTTGCCGTTCGTACTTCAGATAGGGAGGACGCACTCCAGTGATGTGTTGATCGCCTCTTCAATAAAGCTTCAAGACTTATCTTCTTCAGTCTAAGTTGGATTTATTTCCTGATTCACTTTAAGGATATCTACTTTACATTTGGCGACGAGTTATTTTAAGGAATAAAATCAACACCACAACGATTTGTGCTTCCTACCAGCTGCTTCATGCTTTTCATCTCGCTATGGAACTCTCCCTTCAAAATATTAATAGAGGAGTTTTCCGGATTGGCGAAGTAACAACCAATCAGCGTTTGTGTCTTTCTTTCACTCGGACACAAATCCTCCTAACACGGAAGCAGACTTCTGTGATTGGTTAAAAAACGAAAAAGCGAATTTTTCATACGCGCACCCTCATTGGCCACAAGCGTGTGAATTATTCTTCATAGATTTAAAAGACACAGCGTGATTGGCCACAGGTTTGTTGGTATTTTACATGGTGCCACGATGAAAAATGAGGACAGCTCAGCAGGAACTCGCAATTGAACAAAAGTAAGTCGTTTTTGATCGTTTCTACATGGCTACAACCTTAATTTTACTAGAAACAAGACAAAAATAGGATTTTCTGCTTTACTACATCGTCTGACACAATTAACTTGTTTAAAACTCTATTTTAAAAAGTGACAATGGCTTCTCAGCAAATATGTCAGCTAGAGCAGTTTCTCTTAAGACCAGGAAAGCCGAAGGAGCCCTGGAAACTATGGTTTAAATCTTTTGAGAATTACCTGGTGGCAATAGATGCAGAAGAATATTCACCCAAACGCAGACTTGCAATTCTTTACAGTTTTTTGGGCAGTGCTGGGCGAGAAACTTTTGACAACTTACCTGTCACCATTCCACCACCAGATGGAGGAGATGGATGGAACGTTTACACTGATGCCGTTAACAGGTTAAATAAAAAGTTTCTAGAGCAGCCAAGCGTTATGCTTGAAAGATTTAACTTTATGAAGAGGAAACAAGGTTCTGATGAATCCATTGAAGACTATATTTCAGTTTTAAGAAACCTGGCGGCGAATTGTAACTTTGGAGCTTACCTTGACTCTTACATAAGGGATCAGTTCGTGTACAGCTGTTTTCACAAAAAAATTCAGGAACGTCTTCTCAGCTGCAGAGATCCTTCCCTTTCTGAGGTTATAGACATCGCAAAAGGGATTGAGAGATCTATTATAACGTCAAAATGTTTAACTGATGTCAACTCTTCACCTGTTAACATGATTCAAAATGATCCTCACATTAACCATGTTTCGTTCAGGCCAAAATTTGTTATAGGTGTGGTTCAAAATCACATTTAGGTGATAGCCCTATCTGTATGGTTCTAGGCAAGAAATGTACAAAATGTGGGAAAATGGGTCATTTTTATACTGTGTGCAGAAGCAAGAAAATGGTCAGAGTTCGCAATGTAGACACTGATAATTCTCATGTAGATACTAATGTTGAAGTTATTCAGTCACTTGATGATAGCCTTGAAAGACTCATGCTTTCTATTGATTCTTTAGATATGTCATCGGTAATTCAGAAATTTAAGGAACCTTTATGTGTTGTCATGGTTGGGAATGTTAAGGTGGACATGATGGCTGACTCTGGAGCACCAGTTACTATTGTTTCAGAGACTTTATTTGAAGAGTGTTGGTCTTTTAAGAAGCCCTTACTACCCTTGGATATCATTCCAAAAGCATATGGTGGTCACATAATTGATATGCATGGGTATTTCATGGAGTCTATTACTTGTTTAAATCGTACAATTTTAACAAAGGTTTATGTAGCTCCTAAAGGAAAGAACATTATTGGATGGCAGGATCTAGCCAGAATGGGGTTGAAACTGGTTCCTGGTTCTGAAAATCCCATTCAAATTAATAAGGAGTACACAATCACTTCCATCAATGATGACAGTCATAATAATTCGCATGATTGTACAAATATTGCTCATACCATGTTTAAAGAATATCCTGAAGTTTTTACAACAAACATTGGTAAAGTTAAAAAAGTAGAACATGTCATCAAATTAAAAGAAAATGCTATCCCAGTTTCTCATAAAGCGAGACCAGTTCCTTTAAGCGTCAGAAATAACCTTAAAATTCTGCTAGATAAGTTGGTCAAAGAAGGTATTATTCAGTCCACAGAGTCATCAGAATGGGTTAGTCCCATTGTAATAGCGTAAAAGATTTGTTATGCAACGTAGCAGGTGCAACATGTTTCACCATGTTGGACCTAAGGTCAGCGTATCATCAGATACCATTATCCAAATCTTCCACTGACCTAACTACATTTGTAACACCTTTTGGTGCATATAAATATCTAAGGCTTCCGTTTGGTCTAGCGTCTGCGGCAAGCGTATTTCAAAGGTTTATGGATCACATATTAAAAGGCATTAATTCTGTTCAAGCTTATCAGGACGATGTCTTAATATTTTCAAAAAACAAAGTTGAGCACTTGGCTACTCTCAGGAGAGTACTGGACAAATTTAAAGAATTTGGGGTAACCTTAGGTACAGATAAATGTAAATTTATAGCGGAATCCATTGACTACCTAGGGCACACCATCTCTGCTTCAGGAATCAGGCCTAAGTTTTCACTTACAAGAGCGATTGATGAAGTCAGTATGCCCAAAAATAAAGATCTGTTAAGATCATTTTTGGGGATGACAGAATATTACTCAAAGTTTATATCTAATTATGCTCAAGTGGTTCAACCTCTACGTGTTTTATTTAAAAAAAAATGCATGCTCTACATGGGGAATTGAAGCACAACAAGAATTGAAGCACTCCAGTGATGTGTTGATCGCCTCTTCAATAAAGCTTCAAGACTTATCTTCTTCAGTCTAAGTTGGATTTATTTCCTGATTCACTTTAAGGATATCTACTTTACATTTGGCGACGAGTTATTTTAAGGAATAAAATCAACACCACAACGATTTGTGCTTCCTACCAGCTGCTTCATGCTTTTCATCTCGCTATGGAACTCTCCCTTCAAAATATTAATAGAGGAGTTTTCCGGATTGGCGAAGTAACAACCAATCAGCGTTTGTGTCTTTCTTTCACTCGGACACAAATCCTCCTAACACGGAAGCAGACTTCTGTGATTGGTTAAAAAACGAAAAAGCGAATTTTTCATACGCGCACCCTCATTGGCCACAAGCGTGTGAATTATTCTTCATAGATTTAAAAGACACAGCGTGATTGGCCACAGGTTTGTTGGTATTTTACATGGTGCCACGATGAAAAATGAGGACAGCTCAGCAGGAACTCGCAATTGAACAAAAGTAAGTCGTTTTTGATCGTTTCTACATGGCTACAACCTTAATTTTACTAGAAACAAGACAAAAATAGGATTTTCTGCTTTACTACATCGTCTGACACAATTAACTTGTTTAAAACTCTATTTTAAAAAGTGACAATGGCTTCTCAGCAAATATGTCAGCTAGAGCAGTTTCTCTTAAGACCAGGAAAGCCGAAGGAGCCCTGGAAACTATGGTTTAAATCTTTTGAGAATTACCTGGTGGCAATAGATGCAGAAGAATATTCACCCAAACGCAGACTTGCAATTCTTTACAGTTTTTTGGGCAGTGCTGGGCGAGAAACTTTTGACAACTTACCTGTCACCATTCCACCACCAGATGGAGGAGATGGATGGAACGTTTACACTGATGCCGTTAACAGGTTAAATAAAAAGTTTCTAGAGCAGCCAAGCGTTATGCTTGAAAGATTTAACTTTATGAAGAGGAAACAAGGTTCTGATGAATCCATTGAAGACTATATTTCAGTTTTAAGAAACCTGGCGGCGAATTGTAACTTTGGAGCTTACCTTGACTCTTACATAAGGGATCAGTTCGTGTACAGCTGTTTTCACAAAAAAATTCAGGAACGTCTTCTCAGCTGCAGAGATCCTTCCCTTTTTGAGGTTATAGACATCGCAAAAGGGATTGAGAGATCTATTATAACGTCAAAATGTTTAACTGATGTCAACTCTTCACCTGTTAACATGATTCAAAATGATCCTCACATTAACCATGTTTCGTTCAGGCCAAAATTTGTTATAGGTGTGGTTCAAAATCACATTTAGGTGATAGCCCTATCTGTATGGTTCTAGGCAAGAAATGTACAAAATGTGGGAAAATGGGTCATTTTTATACTGTGTGCAGAAGCAAGAAAATGGTCAGAGTTCGCAATGTAGACACTGATAATTCTCATGTAGATACTAATGTTGAAGTTATTCAGTCACTTGATGATAGCCTTGAAAGACTCATGCTTTCTATTGATTCTTTAGATATGTCATCGGTAATTCAGAAATTTAAGGAACCTTTATGTGTTGTCATGGTTGGGAATGTTAAGGTGGACATGATGGCTGACTCTGGAGCACCAGTTACTATTGTTTCAGAGACTTTATTTGAAGAGTGTTGGTCTTTTAAGAAGCCCTTACTACCCTTGGATATCATTCCAAAAGCATATGGTGGTCACATAATTGATATGCATGGGTATTTCATGGAGTCTATTACTTGTTTAAATCGTACAATTTTAACAAAGGTTTATGTAGCACCTAAAGGAAAGAACATTATTGGATGGCAGGATCTAGCCAGAATGGGGTTGAAACTGGTTCCTGGTTCTGAAAATCCCATTCAAATTAATGAGGAGTACACAATCACTTCCATCAATGATGACAGTCATAATAATTCGCATGATTGTACAAATATTGCTCATACCATGTTTAAAGAATATCCTGAAGTTTTTACAACAAACATTGGTAAAGTTAAAAAAGTAGAACATGTCATCAAATTAAAAGAAAATGCTATCCCAGTTTCTCATAAAGCGAGACCAGTTCCTTTAAGCGTCAGAAATAACCTTAAAATTCTGCTAGATAAGTTGGTCAAAGAAGGTATTATTCAGTCCACAGAGTCATCAGAATGGGTTAGTCCCATTGTAATAGCGTAAAAGATTTGTTATGCAACGTAGCAGGTGCAACATGTTTCACCATGTTGGACCTAAGGTCAGCGTATCATCAGATACCATTATCCAAATCTTCCACTGACCTAACTACATTTGTAACACCTTTTGGTGCATATAAATATCTAAGGCTTCCGTTTGGTCTAGCGTCTGCGGCAAGCGTATTTCAAAGGTTTATGGATCACATATTAAAAGGCATTAATTCTGTTCAAGCTTATCAGGACGATGTCTTAATATTTTCAAAAAACAACGTTGAGCACTTGGCTACTCTCAGGAGAGTACTGGACAAATTTAAAGAATTTGGGGTAACCTTAGGTACAGATAAATGTAAATTTATAGCAGAATCCATTGACTACCTAGGGCACACCATCTCTGCTTCAGGAATCAGGCCTAAGTTTTCACTTACAAGAGCGATTGATGAAGTCAGTATGCCCAAAAATAAAGATCTGTTAAGATCATTTTTGGGGATGACAGAATATTACTCAAAGTTTATATCTAATTATGCTCAAGTGGTTCAACCTCTACGTGTTTTATTTAAAAAAAATGCATGCTCTACATGGGGAATTGAAGCACAACAAGCTTTTGATTTAATTACAAAACTCATCATTCAAGCCCCCGCTATTTCTCCGTTTTCACCTCGTGAAAAGTGCATTTTGTCGGTTGATGCAAGTCAAAATGGATTAGGGGCCGTCCTTTGCCAGTGGGTCAATGGAAAGGAAAATACAATAGCTTTTTCCTCCAGATCTCTCTCTAATGCAGAGTCAAATTACAGTACTATTGAGAGGGAAGCCCTTGCTTGTACTTGGGCTGTTGAAAAATTTAAAACTTTCATTTGGGGTACTCAATTTGTAATCTTTTCCGATCATAAGCCATTAATACACTTGTTAAATGGGAATGGTACAGGAAAAGCTTCCTCCAAGCTGGTTTGTTTATTGTCACGACTACATGAATACAATTTTGAAATAAAACACATACCTGATGGCCGACAATCAAGAGCGGATTGCCTCTCTAGGTTATCATTAAAAGATAACTCCTCATGTTCAAGATTTGATGATGTGGAATGTGTGGTGGCTTCTATTGATGGTGTTGTCAATGACTTGCCTCATGTCACACAGGATGATTGGGTGAGAGCGTCTGAAGAAGATTCCACTCTTGTCGCAGTAAAAAACATGATTGTTTCAGGATGGCCTAAAGAACGCTCACTTCCCTCTCCTTTAAAACCATTTGCACAAATCAATCAGGAACTTGCTCTAGTTGAAGGGTTGATTTTGCGTGGTGATCTTGCAGTTCCCCCAACTTCCCTGCGAAAGAAATTTTTTGAAATAGCGCATGAGGGACATCTGGGCATAGGTGCAACCTCAAGGAGGTTGAAAGAAAACTTTTGGTGGCCTGGTTTAGATGCAGATGTTGCCAAGTGGGTAGACTCATGTGCAACTTGTTTAGTATCTGTCTGACAAACATTGGAAAACGGTAAAGGCACCTTTGCAAAATGTTCCAGTTCCAGAAGAAGCATGGTCTAAATTAGCATTGGATTTTGCAGGCCCATTTGATTTGCTTTCTCATGAAAAAAGATATATCTTAGTATTAATAGATTATTATTCAAAATGGGTGGAGATCGAATTTTGTTCTGCTCCATGCACATTGTCTGTGGTTAATTTCCTTTCTAGAGTATTTCTTTCTGAAGGATTTCCTAGAGAGTTAGTCACAGACAATGGTTCTCACTTTACCTCAAATGTGATGGAAAATTATTTGAAATCTCATGCTATTAAACATTTAAAGGTGGCATTGTATTCCCCGTCAGCCAATGGTTTAGTTGAAAGAATGAAAAGGTTTATAAAAGAGGGAATACAATCAGCTTTAGCTACCAGTGTACCTGTGGATATGTTTTTTAAAAAAAAGATCTGGTCATATCTTACAACTCCTCATTCGTCAACTGGGGTCTCACCATTTAGATTACTCAAGAAGAGAGATCTAATGGTACCCTTTGTCCATCATGGATTAGAATATTGTTGAAGAATGATGATTCATGCTTGTCTTGCAAAGACAAGAAGAACATGATTAAAAAAGTTGCAGTTCAACAAGCTATACAAAAGAAAAACTTTGATAGCAGAAGTTGCAATTATGCAAATGAATTTACAATTGGAGACTGGGTGATGATCAAGTCTCCCAAGAAAGTTAAGAAGGGTCTTTCGAAACTGTCTCTGCCTGTACAAGTGTTAAAAGTGTCTAAAGGTTCGGTATTTCTTGGCCAGAAAGGTTGGTGGAGTAAGAGAATGCTAATTAAATTAACTTCACATCAAGCAAATGAAATTGTAAAAAAAAAAATGTTTTTAATGATGATTTACATTTTTCATACTTTGGCTCGACATCACCAGACTCTTCAAGGTTAGTCAGCAATGATGATACAGGAGATCACACACCAGGATCATCATTGTCTGATGGATCTCAAGTTGCTGCTAATAATAATTCTCCTGTACATGGTTCTTCAAGACCTGTTCGCAATTGTACGTTTTCTTCAAGATACAAAGATTTTTATTTTCATTAACTTCAATTTTGTTTTATTTGTGAAAGGAGAAGGGTGATGTAATATACTTCATAGGTGTTTACATGTGAAATGAGCTTGTGTTACTTTTAGAGCTCGTGGTTTGTACTTGCATGCACGTGGTGTGGTTACACGCGCATGCAATCTGATGTTATTTAAATAGGCATCTCTCGAAGATGCATTCCTGTGCGTCCAACCTCCTTTCTGAAGTATGAACGGTGTCAATGGACAGTTGCCGTTCGTACTTCAGATAGGGAGGACGCACTCCAGTGATGTGTTGATCGCCTCTTCAATAAAGCTTCAAGACTTATCTTCTTCAGTCTAAGTTGGATTTATCTATTTTACACCCGGGCGCAGCAAACACGGCGCCTCCGGCTCTTGCCACTCACCAGCAGTCCCGAGTAGTCTGCGCCGATTGCTGTGTCTAGCCAATGCAGTCAATTAGCGATGGACCTAGGACGCGCTTGCACATCTCCACTCCTCGTATTGGTCTACGGCGTACGTATCAGTATCCAATCTCATTACGTTTGCCCCGCGTTACCTAGACAACCCAGGAAGCGCTGGTTCACACGTAACTTAAATCTTGGGCGGGTCCGTTGACTGGCCGTCCTTATTTGGGCATACGCCGCCGCCGGGTCGATACTATTGGCTGGCTGTAGCGGCCATTACTCTACCAGGCACAACGCTGCATGTTTTTTCCTCACGTCCGCTCCGGACTCCGGAAATAACACACCAGGAACCCCTCACAGCCGTAATTTTACAACGCTGTCTCCAATCGAATCCTTAAGCACATTATTTTAACCCGACCCCGCGGCCTCACTCCCACATTTGGGAGGACGAGGAGCAACACCATAGGCGAAACGCGGGACAGTTTGCCTGAGACAGTAAGAGTATGAATGCGATTTTACCGTAACTAAACCCCTCTGGTCGGTTACTGTGTGAATGACAGTGTTCTTTTTCTTGCATGTAGAAATTCATGGTCCAATACACCGGATAATGACATTCTGGTGAACACTACTTTTTACCCTCTCTCCCTCCAGAAAGAACAGGAGTGTCCCCTCCTTTTCCCCCCATGTGGCAAGTAGTTGTTTCAACTAGGGTAAGACCCACGAGAGTATCTTTTCTCTCGATCTGTTTGTGTACACACATAGAGTGGCACAAGTCACGTGATTAGTCACTCACCTCAAGGAACTTACGCATGCGATGTCTCCTTTTTGCTTTTGTTTTTAATGTTTGTGTGTCTTGACCCATTTCTACAGTGTCTACACATGTGTTTGTTTATACAATTGTTTGTTCACTCCTCCCTATAGGCTTGACGTTTGGAAGCCAAGTAGAAAGCGGAGTGTGGCTCCCGCCACACCTGCGCAGTGGTACTTTCTTGCCACCTGTTGGTAAGAACAGAGCCCCATTTTGAAACTTAGGTCCTGATGAATGCCCTGGACCCGCTCGGGCCTACTAGGCAGAAACATGTCGACCTTCCACAAGACGGCTAGGGGACACTAAATACCCCACCCACCGTCCTTTTGCTTTTAGCATCATATAGTTATTGGTCACATTAAAAATTTTCTTCTGGTAACTATAATGATTTTTAACTTCACGTTCCACCTCACGGGCCCCCACTCTTTAGCTTAGAAGTGCATCCCTGTCTCCAGGTGTATGCCCGCCCTCCATCAAACGAAGGTTTTGGAGGGCGAGGACTGGCCGATGATGAAGCATGACACCAGGTGGTGTGTGAGACCAGTCCGTCACTTTTTGTGAGATGTCCCAACTCACAACAGTTCTAGAACTGTAGTAGGGTCACACTACTCTAGGAGCAGTTTTCTGTGGTTAATAATTAGCGATGGTCCCCAGCGATAGGATCTGACAGCTGCGGCCGTCTTTGCAGGATCAACGGCCGTCGGCACGGTCACTGGCGCTAGCGAAGGCCGTGCGCCGTCACGGCTAGGTCCGCCCTCGGCACCCGCGACCGCCAACTTGAAATGGCACTGGCGGCAGCGAACGGCAGCCAAATTGATGCGGAGACCGCTCAAATGAATCAGCAGCTCAAGGCGCACCTCCATCTTCGGAGAGTGCGGGCAATCGGATCAATGTGACAGATATTAGTGGTGAATTAGCCGGTGGCCAACCGGAGCTCTACCCCAGAACGGCCATCTTGGTTGTCGGCTAGCCACGCCCCCCTAAGTTGGCATCTTTAACTTCATTCATGGTAGGAGTGCATGTGTGAAACAGAATCGACAATTGATGGCCTAAAATAGAGAATTGGTAGCGCAGACAAAAAGAGCGCCTGCAAAAAAAGAGCAATAAAAAGATAAAATAAGATACTAGAATCTAGCACATGCCTTGTTCTTTTAAAATAAAAACATATTGAAATGCTCCAATCCATCTGAAAATAAAAACATTATTTTCGTATTTTTTTGTTAATTAATGAAATTTTGTAATCTGTGTATTTGCTGGATGTAAACCTTTTTCTATACTTACTTGCATGTGTCTTGAGGTTCAAACCAAGGCAATTGCTTAGCAGGGGGTGGACAGCTTCCAGTGGTGATTACTTGAGAGTCCACAGAAGGGAAAACGTTAAGAGCTGCTACCCTAGTCACAGGTTCAAATCAAATCTCAGCATGTGCACTAGGCCTTTCATATGAATACATATTATGTTATAAGATGGTGCAGAGAGGGGTATCAAGAGGTAGAGAGGACTATTATTGTTGCAGCAGGAGAAAGGATGATATTCAGCAAGGTAATAATTTTAGAAGCCAATTTATTCTATCTCTTGGTTGAGGTCAATTTCTTGTACAAAAACAATTTTAAGAAAAGCAAATAGAAGAGCGAGTTGAACACATGGCACGGAAATTGTGTTACTCGTGCGTTTCCGGCACTATTGCCAGGTAGACTGCTCAGGAAATTGACTGCTACACTCTGTACCCTGCAGAGTATATTCTGTAGATCACAGGTTCTACTGCCAGCAAGATACGCTGTCCAACAATAGCCAGCCAATCAATATAGTTTTAAAACGCTGTGTTCACCAAAACCTTGGTTCCTGTGCGCTTGGCAATGTGCACTGATTTATTGTAAAAAGGCGTAATTAATTAAAAAAGGTTTTACGGCCTTTCTGAAGTGAATGATTGTAGTTTGCTCACGAAGGGTAATGGGGAGTGCGTTCCAGGTTTTAGCTGCCACTACTGAGAAAGATCTCTCTCTTGATCTAGTGATATGAGATTTAGGCATCTGGAGAAGGGAGAGGTGATGCGATCTTAGCTTTCTAGGTAGATTATGGCTGAAGAATTTCTGGCCCATGAATTCTGGCAAGCTGGAATACAAAGCTTCGTAAACTATTCTCATGGGGTTGCTCATAATTCTGATATGTAGCAAGTGTCGACTTTTTCTTGGTTCTATCCTATTTTTTGAGGCCACATAATAAACATGTAGAAGCATGTTGTCCTAACTGGAGGTGGGCGATGTGTTTCTTACAGACAGCTAGCAACACAGAGTAACCAGAGTCTACCCTCAACTGAACAAGGGCATTGATTACTGGCACTCCAGGGTTTTTATCTGAAAGCAGCAAGATGTAGCATGTCACTTTTTAGGTGGAAAAAGCACATTTTAAAAGTGTTAGCAAACTGGGTGGCTAAATCCATGCTGACTGGTCGAATGCTAGAACTTTTGCACAGCATTATTGTAAACCTATTCCTCATGTATCCGACGTAGTCTTACAAAGCTACCAACAAGCATAATGGTAGCCTCCGGTCTTGTAATGAAATTGCGATTCTCCTATTAACATGACCAGAGAATCTGGATTTCATTAAAGACACGGAGGCTAACATTATCCCTTCCTCCTCTTTCCCACTAGAGGTTTTATCCTTCTATAGAAATTATTTACTGCTTATTATTTGAGATATTAAACACATTGTTGAGTTGACATCAATTTTATGCTATTAAACACATTTTTGACTTGACATCAGTTTTATGCTCTTGTTATACTTGTACTAATCTCTTTGATTGTTCATACCAAGTCTTTTATTTTATCAATATTTACTCACACCACTCTCTTTTTTGCAGAAAATCTCTAATGACTTCAGGACTCAAATTTTTTCTCCTTCTTCATCCTCGGTATCCTGCCTTCGATGATGTTCTACGTTTTATCAAGATGTTATTTGCATCCCTTCATTCCTTAAAGTTCCAAGGATTTTAAACGAACTTATCCTGTTTTCGCGATTTAAAAGAGGCTGAATGTTGTGGGCTCATGCCTTTTATTATTGTTAACGTTCTATTTGGAACACTTACTTTATGATGTATGCGGCTGCTTGGTGACGCATTAAAAGTGATAAGCATAATGTTAGCCTCCGTGTCTTTAATGAAATCCAGATTCTCTGGTCATGTTAATAGGAGAATCGCAATTCAATGCTCTGAAATAGGTTTCAGGACCCCTGTAGTGGGGTCCAGAGCAGGTCTTCAATCCTATTTTTCAAAGTGATGAGCGGTAGTTCAGTCTTGTTGAGGCTATGCTTTAAATAATTTGTGGACATCCACCAGCGACTTACCGCAAAATTGTCAGGCAGAAGGAAATCCGTTTTATTATTAGTGGTTTAGGAGATACTCCAAAAATAAGTGTTGCCTGCAAACAAAGAATGTGGCTCCTCATTGGTGCAGATGTGTCGATGGACACATGTAAGTGTTGAAAAGAAGGATTTAGGAGTATAAAAATACAGTGCCATAGACAATCTGTTTCCGGTCTTCTAAAAACGAGTTTAACCAGGAAATGGCTATTGCTTTGAACTCTATCGGTCTGTCTTCAAGTTCAGATGCCATGGTCTGTGATGTCAAAAGGCAGCTCAGAGATCCAGGAGCACTAAGGGCCCTGACCTCAGGCATCCATCATCCTACGAAGATCTAGGACCAAGATGATGACTCGTTCAGTACTACAGCCAGGTCGACATCCTGCTTGATGACAATTTAAAAGCTTATTTGTTTCAACATATTTCAGAATTTGGGAAAAAGCAATGTTTTCAAGAAGCTTGGATAAGCAGGGGAGACTAGAGTATATAGCTCAAACTACCAAGGTCGGCTAGGTCATTTTCTTTATTTTTAGGTTTGATGACTGCTTCTTTCCAACAAATGGCTTTATTTAAGAGAAGTAGACCTTAGGGTTCTGAGGTGAAAATTTAGCAGCCAGGCTGCATAAAGACCTCTTAACAAAATCCTGTTCAACACTCTAGGCCAATACGGCCAGAGCTACGACATCGGAACTGGAGAACCAGGTTTCGAGTCTCGGCGTCAGCTCAACATTCTGTGATTCTGGGCAAATCTCAGTCTCCTGTGCCTAAAGAAAATGAATGTATCCCAGTGTAACTGGTGCTCATGAAAAGTGCTTCACTACCATTAAGTCGAGGTTGCGCATTGTAAAACTGCAATATATATATATATATCTTTAAGTACTGGCAGCCCAGCTACTTCCATTAATTAAAAAAATCTCTTCTAGTTCCTGACCCTGAGGAAAGCTACGGGCCTGTGTCCTAGTCACATTTTTCACTAAGCTGCTTGTGTATCAGGGTCTGCTTTTGCGAAGACCCAGGTGTTACTATGATACATCCTGCTTGAATAGGATGTAGTAAGTGTTATTATACCAGCACTGGATGATTTACGCCAATCTGCATATAAAAATATCCCTCTTTCAGTGATCCCGTTTTGATCTGGTCTGCGGCATTAGATACTGTTGCTAACCAGGTACCGCTATAGTGTCTGGCTGGCTACGTTTTCAGAACGTCAGTAGATTGGTTTAAAAACTTTCTACAAAGCTGCTACAATGCAGAAATGTTTGCCAAATATACAACACCGGATGTCACACAAACTATTAGTTAAATGGAAAGAAAAATTCTTCTTCCTTTCAGACAGAATTTAGAGTGGAATCAGGCCTTTCGGCCTCTGTTGATGAGACAACACCTACCTCCGTGCCTAGGATACTGTAACTGGGTAGTACTATTTGATTCAGGATCAAATAATTCAGTAGTGAAGACTTGTTACTTTTTAATTAAGTGTACAGAATCTTTTCAATTTCCAACAGAGAATACTGATTATAAATTGTGTTGTCTTGATTAGGCTGGACTTCAGCAATGTGATCTATTGTCGTCTGTTGGCAAAATCTTTGCTCAATCTGCTCTGGAAATCAGCCGCCAGATCGATATTAAAGATGAAGAAATTTCAATCAATCTCTTTTGCAATATTAAAATTGCATTAGTTGCCAGTCAGGCAAGGGACAAAACTTGATTCTCGTTACCTGGTACATGAAGCTCTTTATAATGGAAGACTGAGTTTTTTTAAACTAAGATTTTCTTTGTTTTGTACTAAGACACAACATAGATCTTAGATAGCCAATCTACTAAATATGCTGAAGTATCGATGAGTCACTCTGAGTGACCAATCTTTATCTGTAGCACCGGCAAGACCTTAGAACGACCTGCAACTGCACTGTAAAGAGCGATCTTAGCTAACATTCAGGAAGTGCTTAAAACCAGCGTATTTCCGGTTATCTAAGTTAGACATGTTACTTCGCTTGTATGGGATTGAACGGTCCCAGATAGAGTCTTAGAGCCAGACTAGATACCCTAGTGCCAAGGTATGGGTCTACTCTTAATACTTAAAAAAAAAAAAAAAAAAAAAAAGTAAGTGCACAGGACGTTTTGAGGGAACAGGAAAAGATGATCAATTACATGGTCTAGTATTAGTGCAAGTGTATTCAAATACAAAGACGCACTCCTAAATCAGCACAATAAATACACTAAGCTTTCCTAACTGCATGGTGGGCCCCTTAGCCTGCAGGAAGGTCTCTAAGCAGGAGCTGATAACGTAATGGTTTCTTCTTCAATATTGGATCTAATTTTGTTGAACTTTCAATGAAAAAAGTTGAAAGTAGTTCACATGGATTATGAGGGGGAAATAAATCACTGTTGCAGACGTCTGGTTTCTGGAGCACTTCGTTTTAAAATGAGTCATATCAGTTGCATTTGAAAAGTAATTATTTTAAGCACGCTTAAATTTGTCTCGGTGTTCTTCAGCTTCTAAGAAAATTCTTTTGTAACTCAGTTTCAAACGTTTTTTTGTCTTTCAGTTTTTCTGTAGATTTCTAATACCCTTTGAATGGATTTCGCTGTGTACCAAGAATTGCCTTTCCTAGGGTTGGATTCAGACCCCGTTTTTATAGGGACTGTTTCCTTCAGGGGCTGCAGAATAAAATCACTGATTTTGTGAATTACGTCACTGGGATTAGGAATTTAATTTTGCTTAGACTGAATGTCAAGCTTAGTGTTGATTTAATTTCCCCTCTTGTTGGGTGGGAAAGCTTTCAAAGAGGCACTCTTGAGAACAGCTGAAGGTGGATTAAAATTCGTCCAACTGGATTTCAAGATGAAAAAAGTCAAACCTAATCCTGGTTTTCAGGCATATACTTGACAAAAATCATTATCATCCGACAGATGGACAGCCGAGAACTACAAACACATATCAAAGGCTCGATTTCCTTCTTCCCATATAAAAATACAACAAAAGGATGTTGTGTATTTTTCTGCTACTGGCCCAGTCCATCTTCCTCTCACAAAAATTAGGAGCTGCTGTACAAGGAATCGATCTATCTCTTCCACCCCCCTGTGCAAAAAAAGATAGCTTGATCTTGTGTGCCTTATAGAAAAGCGTACACTTACTACAATAGGCTTGACTAGGTCATGGTGACCAGCCAACAATAAAGACTATTGGCCTGATTGGTTCATTGGGAAAAGTTATGTCTTATGCCATAGGTCCGATTGATTTATTATATAAATTATTTGGAACAGTCAATAGGCCTTTAATGGTAGATTGTTATTACACTCTGCTAAATCCTGCAGCCATGTTATATTGTTACATAGATTTTCACATATTCACTTTGTAGGCAAGGGTCTTGCTAGTGAGCAGACCGTTTGTGGTAGATTTCCATTTCTTTCCTTCTCTCTATTTTAAATTTATTAAAGATTACTACAGCTCCACAGATCGGTTCCTTACAGCTCATTTCATCTGCACAGCACTCACCCAGGCAACCATCATATCATAGAATGGTACTTTCCACAGTGTATCATTGTTTTACCATTCTGAGAAAAATGGTAACCATGTTGGAGCTTCACAACGATACACAATGTACAATATAATTCCAAGAAAGCCACCCGCTGCTATGTTTAGTTTTGTTATTGCAAACATATGCCCACCATGATTAGGCTGCAGCAGGTTTTCTTTTTCCTATGGTGTTAAGTTTGTGTGTTTTATTGTGGTTGTGTAAATGAGTTTGTGTCAAAATGACTCAAAGGGCATGTTAGAAATGGGGGTCTCTAGTTGGCAATGGCTGGCCACTGTCCAAGTAGGTACCCTTCTTCCTAAGTCAGAGTAAGCAGCCTACACCCTTTGACAACCCCTGCTCAACCCTGTGGTAACGTAGCACGAGCAGCTAGGCTTATCTCAGAGGCAGTGTGTGAAGCATTTATGACCATACACAGTAATATAATGAGGAACACTACAAATGGACACCACTCAAGTAGTTATGAAAAATAGGTATTTTTATATAGACTTAATCACAAGACCAATAACATAAAAATCCACAATACTATAAAAATATAATTACTTTAGAAATGCTGCAAGGAAAAATAGTTCAGGATGCACAAAATGATGTTTAGTTCAAGGCAGGGGTCTCTGCGACCCTTTTACTCACAAAGTATCTGGTTCCTGGAGCAAAGCAACAAAAATGTCGCTAAAGAGCTGTAGCGAAAAATTTCCTCACGCTAACCAGCGATGCGTTGAATCCTTACCGCGAGGGAGGATGATGCGCTGGGTTGCGGGCAGGACAAAGCGACAAACTTCCTCACGCTAAGCCGGTGATGCGATGAAATCCTTGTCGCGAAGGGAGGATGATGCACCGAGCCTGTTGCGTGTGCGATCTTGCTGCGTTGACAAAGATGGCGCTCCGCGAGGGAGCGACGATCCGGATTCGATGCGGGGAAAATGGCGAACGCTCGGCGTCCGCGCTGCGATGATCCTGTTGCGATGATTTCAGATAGCGGGCGTTTTCAGGCCCGCAGACAGGTGCTGCGACGATCTTCGGATAGCGGGCGTTTTCAGGCCCGCAGACAGGTGCTGCGACGATCTTCGGGGTTAGCGAGCGCTCGGCGACAGCGGAGCGGCGATTTTTGTCACGCTCACCAGCTGCAGCGGCTCGCTAGCGGAGGTTAGCGACGATTTTCAGCGCTCTCTTCTCAACAGTAGAAATAGAGGTCCTGGAACATACAGGAGCCTCACCTGCAGATAGTAATCCTCGCTGGGAGGAAACAGGAGGCTGATGGTGGAGTCTGATGTGCCTGAGACTCCAGCAGGACGCTAGCTCTCTCCTAGCCCTCTGGTAGTTGCTGTAGCAAAAGAAATAAAAGTCCAATCAAAGTTCCTTTCCTCTTCTTGAAGTCCAGTAGTAACAGCTGCAGGCCAGTCCCAGGAACAGCACACAAGCACAAGGACAGTCCTTCTCCTGCAGATTCTTGTAGCCACACGGACAGAGGTTCTTCTTGTTATCCAGGAGCAATACCAATTGTAGGGGTTTGTGCACAAATATTTATACCCCCAAAGTCTTTGTTCTTAGGGGTCCCAAGCCTCTGAACCCAGCCAGAACCAGTTTTGCCCAGCCCTGGAGCACTTTGTTGATCAGGCTGCATCCTCCCTTTCAGAAAGAGGGGGTCTGCCTCAGACGCACAGTGGGAGGTGGAGCCAGCTTTCACCTTGCCAGGCACAGCCCTATTCAAGTGCAGGAGCTACCCCTCCCCTCACACCTAGGCAGGTCGCTCTATTCAACCCAGGTCTGACTCAGCCTGCCCTGTCCCTCCAAAACCAGACAGCCAATACACATAATAGCAGAGCAACTGGAAGGCTTAGGCAAGAAAGTACCTATACTCTAAAAGTGGTAGTTTCAAACACAGAATATAAAAATAACCTTCACTAAAAGATGTATTTTAATATTCTGAGCTCAGGCATACTAGATTCGTTTTTCTACCATGTTCTGTGGGTCAGTTAGGACTATAGGATGTAATAGCCCAGACCTCCCATTCTGGCCTATGGAGAACAGGTAGCCTTACAGTAGTGAAAAACGAAATTGGGTGTAATTCACTACTAGGACATGCTACATACAACAGGGCATGTCCTACCTTACACATACAATGTGCCCTATCATAAGGGGGGCTTACATGATGCCAAGGGAAGGTTTAGGGGCTGGGAAGCGGGTGCACTTCACAGCCAAGATGGCAGTTATGGACTGCACACAGACACTGCAGTGGCAGGTCTGAGACACACTTTACAAGCTGCTTCTGTGGGTGGCACAAACCAGTGCTGCAGGCCCACCAGCAGCATTCGGTTTACCAGCCCTGGGCACACACCGGCCACGCTACTAGGGACTAACAGGTAAACTGAATAAGCCAATCATGGATGTACCAATTCATATGTCATCTTTACAAAGGGAGCATTCGCGCTGTGGCACTGAATGGCAGCGGCACAGCGCCCAGAGCATCTATAACCAGCAAAAACAGAGGAGACACAGCGAAAAAAGGAAGGGAGACTCACGCCAATGGTGCCAGGTCTAACATGCGTCCCCTCCAGCTGAAATGTGGGGAGAACTACCCATCCCCTTGGAAGTTCTCTTCACTAAGGCGGAAAAATCTGGACAGACCATCAGCATTGGCGTGTTCTGTACCAGGGCGATGTTCCACCGTAAAGTCCATACCCTGTAGGGAAATGGACCACCTTAACAACTTGGGATTCTCACCCCTCATCTGCATCAACCATCTGAGGGGCCTGTGGTCTGTCTGAACCCGGAAGTGAGTCCCGAAAAGGTATGGTCTCAGCTTCTTCAGTGCCCAGACCACAGCAAATGCCTCACGCTCAATTGCACTCCACTTCTGTTCCCGTGGAAGTAACCTCCTACTGATGAAGGCTACGGGTTGGTCTAGTCCCTCCTCATTCATCTGTGACAGAACAGCCCCCACCCCATGCTCTGAAGCGTCTGTCTGGACAATAAATTCCTTAGCAAAGTTGGGCGCCAGGAGCACGGGCGCTGTACACATGGCAGTTTTGAGGGCATCAAAAGCATTCTGACAGGTGTCAGTCCAGTTCACAATCTTGGGCTACTTCTTGGAAGTCAGCTCAGTCAAGGGGGCAACGATGCTGCCATACCCCTTGACAAACCTCCTGTAATAACCCGTGAGTCCTAAGAAGGCCCTCACCTGGGTCTGGGTCCTTGGGGGCTCCCACGCCAGGATGGTTTCAATCTTGGGCTGTAGAGGTGCCACCTGGCCACTCCCTACCTGGTGTCCTAAGTACACCACCGAACCCTGCCCAATCTGGCACTTACTGGCCTTGATTGTGAGGCCTGCTCTGCGCAGCGCCATCAACACTTCCCAGAGGTGGTGTAAGTGTAGTAAGGACTCCCTTAATACGTACATACATTGTTAAGTTAGCATAACCGTGTTAGAAGTTAGAAAGCCATCTTGCTGCTTTTGCACACAACACTGCATTTACATGTTATTGCTTAAACGAACTGCTGACTCGAGTTTTGCCTCACACGAGAGCAATCTGTTGTTACCATCCCGAGCTCTGCGAAGCGACCTTGGTCTGCACACGATGTGACAAACAGTCTGAGTTGTTAGACAATGCATGTTTTCCACTCTAGGTTGATCGACCCACTATTTAGCCATAACACACGAGCAGCTGCACATACCTGAAAGTTGGTGCTTTTAATATCACGGACATCATGTTTATTATTCAGACCGAAGACGAGCCTTCCTGCGAGAAGTCTCCTGATGCTCCTGTGATGTGATTTCACTAAGCTGATCTTTGAGGTATGGGGTCCCCTATTCAAGCCTAAGAGACCTTCTGTTAGACTAATAATAATATTAGCTTCTTAGTAAAGGGAAAGTGGTAGTATCCACTGTCATTATAACATGATCACCCCTTTTATATTCTATGGAATTGTAACTATGTTAATGGTTTTGATTTTAATCATTTGTCTGCTTGTATTAGCCAAAGTACTGCATATTAGGACACGTGGTCTATAAAAATAAACTCTTTTTAGTTTCACCGTGTCTCTGTTGATTCTTGTTGTGGACTGATGTGAGAATAATATACGAACAGGTATTTCCGATTCCCACCATTCCTGAGTATGTACTGAGTCGCGTGTTCTGGGTTGTCTTTTCATTGGGACCGCCGAGCTAAATCTCGGATAACAAATGGGACACTTATGCTAGCCGGATACTGGGTTCTGGGTTCTGAGGTGAGTTTCTGGTACACCACAACTCACTGAGGTCCTGGGGTTCTACGCATAGTTCTGTGTATAAGCAGAATCCCTGCAACATAAGTGGTCCTCCCACGAGGAACTGAATACTGCAATGTCATCCGGGTAGGCGGCACTGAAATCCTCCAGCCCAGCCAACACCTGATTGACCAACCTCTGGAAGGTGGCAGGGGCATTCTTCATTCCAAAGGGCATCACACGGAACTGGTAGTGCCCATCTGGGGTGGAGAATGCTGACCTCTCCTTTGCCCCATCAGTTAAGGCAATCTGCCAGTACCCAGACGTTAGATCAAACGTGCTGAGGTACCGGGCAGCCCCTAACCGATCTATGAGCTCATCAGCTCTGGGGATGGGGTGCGCGTCGGTCCTCGTGACCGAATTGAGACCTCGATAGTCCACACAGAACCTAAGTTCTGGAGTGTCACCAGGCGCTGCAGCTTTTGGTACCAAGACCACGGGGCTGGACCAGGGGCTGCTAGAGGACTCAATCACCCCTAGAGCAAACATTTTGGAGACCTCCTCCTTGATGTAGGCCCTTACCCGGTCAGTCACTCGGTAAGCCTTGTGCTTGACAGGAGGACTGTCCCCGGTGTCCACCTCATGGACGCACCAGTCAGTGACACCAGGCACCAGGGAAAATAAATCAGGGAATTGCCCCAACAGCTGGCGGCAATCTAACTGTTGCTCAGGGGTCAGTGTGGTGGAGAGGACCACACCCTCCACTGACCCATCCTTTTCTCCTGCACACAGGAGGTCAGGAAGAGGCTCACTTTCCTCCTCCATCCCTGCATCTGTGGCAAAGAGCATGCCCACATCAGACCTCTCAAAGTGGGGCTTCAGGCGATTCACATGCAGGACCCGCAGGGGGTTCCTGGGAGATTTAAAGTCCACCAAATAGGTAACTTGACTTTTGCGCTCCACCACCTCAAAGGGACCGGTCCACTTATCTTGGAGTGCACAAGGCTCCACTGGGGCCAGTACCCAGACCTTCTGACCAGGTTGAAATTCGACCAGAGTGGCATTCTGGTCGTGCCAACGTTTCATCTCCTCCTGGCTGGCTTCCAGATTTGCCTCAGCAATTTTTCTGAAACGCCGAGTTTGGTTCCTGAAGGCTAGGATGTAGCTAAATACATCCTGGGGAGGTTTCCTGGGAGATTGCTCCCAGCCTTCCTTGACCAAACTCAGAGGTCCTCTTACCGGATGGCCATAGAGCAGTTCAAAGGGACTGAACCCTAAGGACTTCTGTGGCACTTCACGGTATGCAAACAACAGGCATGGCAAGAGGACGTCCCACTTACGCCTCAGGGGCTCTTCTAGGCCCATGATCATGCCCTTCAAGGTCCGGTTGAATCTCTCAACCAGACCGTTACCCTGGGGGTGGTAAGGAGTGGTGAACTTGTAAGTCACCCCACACTCCTTCCACAGGGACTTCATATACTAGGAGATGAAGTTGGTCCCCCTGTCGCTCACCACCTCTCTGGGGAACCCCACACGGGAGAAGATCCCCATCAGTGCACGTCCCACCACGGGTGCCGTCACTGTCCTGAGCGGGATGGCTTCAGGGTACCGGGTGGCATGGTCCACCAAGACCAGGATGTACCTGTTGCCCATGGCTGTCTTGGGGTCCAGAGGCCCCACAATGTCGATGCCCACTCGCTCGAATGGGGTGCTAACAACTGGGAAGGGTTGGAGTGGGGCTTTGATCTTCCCCCCACTCTTCCCACTTGCCTGGCAAGTCTCACAGGTCCTACAATACGTATCTGAACTCTTGCGCATCTGGGGCCAATAAAAGTGGGTGACCAGCCTTTCAAAGGTCTTAGTCTGCCCCAGATGTCCTGCCAATGGGATGTCATGAGCCAACCCCAGTAGGAAGGTTCTGAAGCACTCGGGTACCACCAGCACACGGGCTGACCCCGGTTCAGCAACCTTAGGCTCGCTATACAGGAGACTGTTCTCCCAATAAATCAGATGTGAACCGGACACATCACATGCTGCCTGGGCTGCAGCCTGTTGCCGCATACCCTCAAGAGAGGGGCAAGTTCTCTGCTGTTCACAAAACTCCTCCCTGGTGGGCCCCCCTTCCTGCTGCCACTGGGTCAGCTCAGGCAGGTCCCCCAGGTCGGTATTCTGCTCCCCGGTAGGCTCCAGGGCATCCCCCTCAGGGTCTGCTCCCTCCTGGGCCGTGGGAACCAAGGGGGCCGGTTTCCCGCGCCCCCTGCCCCCTCCCTCTAAGGCAGGGACCTGGGCCATATTCTCAGGCTCCAGGTCTTTCTCAATACTCTCTTTGGCTGCCATGGACCGAGTGGTAGCACATGCCCACTCAGGCAGTCCCAACATTTGCAAGTGAGCTCTCTTCTCCACCGTAGCCCACGGGGAGTTCTCCAAATCATTGCCCAACAGACAGTCCACAGGCATGGCGGGCCTCACAGCCACCTGAAGAGTTCCTGAGACCCCCCCCCACTCAAAGGGAACCTGAGCCACCTCACAGTGGCTCTCTGTGTTGTCTGCAGACACTACTGGGTAGAATGCATGGGGCACAACCTGCTCTTTGGACACCAACCGGGAGCTGACAGCAGTTACACTGGCTCCTGTGTCCCTCAGAGCCTCCACTCTATGGCCATTGATGGTTACCCACTGCCTGTATTTTTTAGTGTTATCAGGCAGTGCAGGCTTAGGAACCATTTCAAAGTCTCCTAGTGAGACAAGGGTCAATTCTACGGGGTCCCACCCACCTTGGGCACCCATCTCCTCCTCCCCCAGGGCTACACTAGCAAGCTGGCAGGGCGGTGCACGGGGTGGTGCAGGAGTATCCCTTTGGGGACACTGGGGGTCAAAGTATCTGTGGCCCACCTGGCCACACTTAAAACAAGTAGGGGGCCTCCTTGGAACAGGATTACCTGTTGGAGGCACTGGCTTCTTAACTAGGGGAGGCTGGGATACCACTGCCTGGTTCCCTTGGGAATTATCTTGGGGCCCTCGGTGGAACTCCCTTGGTTTACCCCTGTCCCCCCCACCTCTCTGCTGGGGACCCTGCCCACCTTTGGCGAAGTCTCCCACTGGACCCTTGCGAACCCGGGTGTTCACCCAGCGGTCCGCCTCCTCAGCAAGCTTCCTAGGGTTAGTCAGCTTGCAATCTATCAGATGCTGGCGTAGCTCAGGAAAACAGTTACTAGAAAAATGCTCCCATGCAATCAAGTCATACAGTTGCTCAAAAGTTTCTACTTTGCTGCCTTTTACCCAGCGCTCCATTGCTCTGCCAAAAAAAGACACATATTCAACCCATGTGGTACCCTCTATCTTCTTGCAGGTTCTAAATCTCTGCCTGTACATTTCAGGGGTTAAACCATAGCGGGTAATCAAAGCTTCCTTCATGTGGGCGTAAATCATCCTACTTTCTGGGGGTAGGTCCAACAAGGTATCCCTCCCCTCACTCACAAACCGTCCCCACAACCCCGCTCCCCAATCCTTCTCAGGGACCCGGTGGGACACCATGGCTAATTCATAAGCGGCAAACCATTGCCCAATATCCTCACTTTTATGAAAATCCTTAATAACCTCTTTAGGTATATACACTCTACTCTCAGTATGCACTACTGGTATGCTGCCACCAGAGGGGGAGATCTCAATACCCTTGGCCTTAATCTCCAACTCCCTCAAAATTCTCTCATGTTCAAATTTCATCTTCATTATCTCAACTTCTAACTTCTTATTCTCTAGGTCTCTCTGACCATCCAATTTGAGCTTAGCCATCTCCATATTATGCCGCCTATCTCTCTCCCTGTCCTCCATCTCTTCTGGAGACAGACCCCTTGAGGACACGCTAGTGCCCGGGCTGGAAACTGCTTTATCCCCTACCAAATCTACAATTTCTTCCTGCTGCTCTCCTGCATTCTCTCCCCCCTCCACAGGCCCTTCCTCATTCCTAGGGGCATCCCTGGCTTCTAACCAGGCCTTCAGCGCCTTGTAATACTCTTCCCTCTTAGTGAGACCTGTGATAGGGACCGTGAAGCGTTTGCAAAAACATTTGAGCTGCTTGGCATTGTAGGCAGTGGCGGCTCCCCCATTAGGGCGTTGGGGCGTTGCCCCACTGCTTTCTCGCGGTGCGAGAAGGCAGAAACATAAATGGTAAAAACGACCATTTATGTTTCTGCCTTCTCGCATTGCGAGAAAGCAGAAGTGCCTCTGTGCTTGGTTGGGGGCGGGAGGGTGGGTGGGCGGTCGTGCTCGAGGGCAGGGGGGGAGTGGCTTACCCACTGTTGTAGATACTGACTGTTTGGCCGTCGGCCCTGAGCCAACCAAACAGTCAATACCCACAACAGTGGGTAAGCCACTCCCCCCCTGCCCTCGAGCACGACCGCCCACTCTCCCTTTTTCTATATGCGGGAGAAAATGGCGCGGCTGGGGCGCTCTCCCCAGCGCCTCATCAGCATTGTGATTGGTGGAGGGAGGGAGGCGGCCTTTCCAGTTGTCGACGTCGACGAGGAGCGAGGCGGCCTTCCCAGTTGACGAGGAGGAGCTGCAGGAATTGGCGCAGGACCGGACGGCGGGAGTCGGAAGTCGTCGGACCCATCCAGAAGCTCAGTAAGTTTTATTTAATATTTTGAAGTAAGTTATTAAACCCCTCCCGCCTCCCCCCATACCCCACCTGACGACCCCATTTCCACCTAACAATAATCTATCCCAAAACATCTGCGTGTTCTACTCCTGACCTAAAGGTATATAGAAACATAAGCTCCGATCAATAAATGTTTTATTTTATTACATTCACATAAAATGTATTTCTTTTTCTTCAATACCTTTGTTTCGTGCTATTTATGTCAACGCCTAACATTTCTCTTTTCACTGTGAGTAGATGATATTTCCCGCCCCTATTCGGTGACTAAAAATAACTATTGCGGAGCGTGGGATCCTGGTGGATGCCGACCACTAAACCCCCAGGCTGTGTGGAATGCGGTTCTCTCTGGGTATTTTGCATTTCACAAGGGACAGGATGGAAGTTGCCTTGATAATATACTTTCAAAAAAATTACAGGAAGCTGTTTTTGGACTCGTAGGTGGCCCATCGCGTTCCACATGCAGGGACAGTATTCGTTATTATGTACCGCACCTGCAAGGCCTATGGAGGCCCAAAGCTTGGTTTCATCCTGGTGTTGGCAAAGTGCGTTAGGCAGGATAGGTTCCCAGTCCGAGTCCGACCCTGCCTCTGCTGTGTGCGAGTCGCTCAGCAGGTTCGGAGGTCACAGTCTAGCTTTAGAAATGTTCAGAGATAGTGGAAAGGGGAGACAACGTAATGAAGAGAATTAAGAAGAAAACGCTCGGGTTTCACCTGACGGAATGGTGAAAATCGTCGGTGTAGTGCTTTGATTTGCATTGTACAGCCAGATGCCAGTTGTGAAAGTGGGGGCGCTTTTTTGGAATTACAAATATCCAGTAATAAATCGCTGTGTGCCGATGTCTTACTAATAGTATGAAATTGTTCACTAAACATCCAGCAAGTTATTGTTGCAAATACAAACATCTTGATCCAAACTGCACCTACGGACCATGTCTCCTTTGTAAGTACATACCGTACACGGGAAATCTCTATGGAAAATGAAGTACTTGGCGAAAGGTCCTATATAAAAGCCTCCTTTAGTAATTGTGTATACGTATTTCAGTTTCCTAAACATGCGTAACATAGGGGTAAATTTGCATATTTTTTAAATTGCACAGATAATAGTTTTTTTATTCAAATACCTGATGCCATGTGCCAGCCAAATGGCAAGGTAATTGAAGAAACATGTCGCACCGAACAGCATCATTCAAAGCATACTTGGTTGCACCGCAGCCTGGATCTGCATATACACTGCCCAGCCTTTGTAATTTGTTTTTTTTTAACATTAGCATACCTAATTGAACTAGCTTGAGTCCCCTGCCAACCTCTGCATCTCTCTTCATCTCACGTTGAAAGTGTTATACTTCAAAAGTGTAATTAGCGCTTTAATGCTGAGCTCTTCCTGCTCAAACTGCCGATCAACCACTCATCCATAACTTTTACGCCCCCCCACTTTCAAATGTCACCAGCCGCCACTGATTGTAGGTGTCTAATTTCTCTTCTTCCCAGGAGAGATCCTCAGAGGCATTGGATCTGGGCTTGCCCATTGTGGCAATAACGATCAAAAATAGAATCAAAAAATCTCAACAACGTACGTGGTTATGTTATGGTCTGCACTCACTAGTAGTGTACACTATAATTACTGTATGCAATCATAAATGCAAGTCCAGATCCTCACCGCTGACCACCAATGTTAGAAATGGGGGTCTCTAGTTGGCAATGGCTGGCCACTGTCCAAGTAGGGACCCTTCTTCCTAAGTCAGAGTAAGCAGCCTACACCCTTTGACAACCCCTGCTCAACCCTGTGGTAACGTAGCACGAGCAGCTAGGCTTATCTCAGAGGCAGTGTGTGAAGCATTTATGACCATACACAGTAATATAATGAGGAACACTACAAATGGACACCACTCAAGTAGTTATGAAAAATAGGTATTTTTATATAGACTGAATCACAAGACCAATAACAGTAAAAATCCACAATACTATAAAAATATAATTACTTTAGAAATGCTGCAAGGAAAAATAGTTCAGGATGCACAAAATGATGTTTAGTTCAAGGCAGGGGTCTCTGCGACCCTTTTACTCACAAAGTATCTGGTTCCTGGAGCAAAGCAACAAAAATGTCGCTAAGGAGCTGTAGCGAGAAATTTCTTCACGCTAACCAGCGATGCGTTGAATCCTTACCGCGAGGGAGGATGATGCGCTGGGTTGCGGGCAGGACAAAGCGACAAACTTCCTCACGCTAAGCCGGTGATGCGATGAAATCCTTGTCGCGAAGGGAGGATGATGCACCGAGCCTGTTGCGTGTGCGATCTTGCTGCGTTGACAAAGATGGCGCTCCACGAGGGAGCGACGATCCGGATTCAATGCGGGGAAAATGGCGAACGCTCGGCGTCCGCGCTGCGATGATCCTGTTGCGATGATTTCAGATAGCGGGCGTTTTCAGGCCCGCAGACAGGTGCTGCGATGATCTTCGGATAGCGGGCGTTTTCAGGCCCGCAGACAGGTGCTGCGACGATCTTCGGGGTTAGCGAGCGCTCGGCGACAGCGGAGCAGCGATTTTTCTCACGCTCACCAGCTGCAGCGGCTCGCTAGCGGAGGTTAGCGACGATTTTCAGCGCTCTCTTCTCAACAGTAGAAATAGAGGTCCTGGAACATACAGGAGCCTCACCTGCAGATAGTAATCCTCGCTGGGAGGAAACAGGAGGCTGATGGTGGAGTCTGATGTGCCTGAGACTCCAGCAGGAGGCTAGCTCTCTCCTAGCCCTTGGGTAGTTGCTGTAGCAAAAGAAATAAAAGTCCAATCAAAGTTCCTTTCCTCTTCTTGAAGTCCAGTAGTAACAGCTGCAGGCCAGTCCCAGGAACAGCACACAAGCACAAGGACAGTCCTTCTCCTGCAGATTCTTGTAGCCACACGGACAGAGGTTCTTCTTGTTATCCAGGAGCAATACCAATTGTAGGGGTTTGTGCACAAATATTTATACCCCCAAAGTCTTTGTTCTTAGGGGTCCCAAGCCTCTGAACCCAGCCAGAACCAGTTTTGCCCAGCCCTGGAGCACTTTGTTGATCAGGCTGCATCCTTCCTTTCAGAAAGAGGGGGTCTGCCTCAGACGCACAGTGGGAGGTGGAGCCAGCTTTCACCTTGCCAGGCACAGCCCTATTCAAGTGCAGGAGCTACCCCTCCCCTCACACCTAGGCAGGTCGCTCTATTCAACCCAGGTCTGACTCAGCCTGCCCTGTCCCTCCAAAACCAGACAGCCAATACACATAATAGCAGAGCAACTGGAAGGCTTAGGCAAGAAAGTACCTATACTCTAAAAGTGGTAGTTTCAAACACAGAATATAAAAATAACCTTCACTAAAAGATGTATTTTAATATTCTGAGCTCAGGCATACTAGATTCGTTTTTCTACCATGTTCTGTGGGTCAGTTAGGACTATAGGATGTAATAGCCCAGACCTCCCATTCTGGCCTATGGAGAACAGGTAGCCTTACAGTAGTGAAAAACGAAATTGGGTGTAATTCACTACTAGGACATGCTACATACAACAGGGCATGTCCTACCTTACACATACAATGCACCCTATCATAAGGGGGGCTTACATGATGCCAAGGGAAGGTTTAGGGGCTGGGAAGCGGGTGCACTTCACAGCCAAGATGGCAGTTCTGGACTGCACGCAGACAGTGCAGTGGCAGGTCTGAGACACACTTTACAAGCTGCTTCTGTGGGTGGCACAAACCAGTGCTGCAGGCCCACCAGCAGCATTCGGTTTACCAGCCCTGGGCACACACCGGCCACGCTACTAGGGACTAACAGGTAAACTGAATAAGCCAATCATGGATGTACCAATTCATATGTCATCTTTACAAAGGGAGCATTCGCGCTGTGGCACTGAATGGCAGCGGCACAGCGCCCAGAGCATCTATAACCAGCAAAAACAGAGGAGACACAGCGAACAAAGGAAGGGAGACTCACGCCAATGGTGCCAGGTCTAACAGGGCAAATGAAAATATAGAGGCACAACACAGTTCATTAAGATGGCTTGAGAGCCTAAACCCATCAGTGACTCAAGACGCACTTTCATATATAAGTCAGGCCCACTGGCAATGCTGATGAAGCAGGTAGTGCAAAATTTTGTATACCTCCTCTATTCTTGCATGAAAATACTAATTATATAATCTATATAACTATAATATTATTAAACGAGTGTTGCATGTATACTGATCAACATTTTTAAAACTTAAACTACACATGGGATTTGCTATTTGCATGGCTAAATAACTCTTATAACTAAAATCTGTACGCATATTAATGAGTAGTATATGTGGTAATAGAATACTGCATGATATATGTTGCTGTGAATCTTTTCTTTGCTGGGGGCAGAATCGTCATGCGGGCTTAGCTCCACTGTCTTCATTGGCCGGGCTTTTCTCCGCCATACCGGACTACAACCCCCAACATCCCTGTCTGCTGTGAGGTCGCTGTGCACGTCACCCGCAAGCGCCAGGAGGCGCATAAAGGTCTGCCTGGGGCCGAGTCCCCTGTGAATCTTTTCTTTGCTGGGGGCAGAATCGTCGGCCGGGCTTAGCTCCGCTGTCTTCATTGGCTGGGCTTTGCTCCGCCATACCGGACTACAACCCCCATCATCCCTGTCTGCTGTAAGGTCGCTGTGCACGTCACCCGCAAGCGCCAGGAGGCGCATAAAGGTCTGCCTGGGGCCGAGTCCCCTGTGAATCTTTTCTTTGCTGGGGGCAGAATCGTCGGCCGGGCTTAGCTCCGCTGTTTTCATTGGCCGGGCTTTGCTCCGCCATACCGGACTACAACCCCCATCATCCCTGTCTGCTGTAAGGTCGCTGTGCACGTCACCCGCAAGCGCCAGGAGGCGCATAAAGGTCTGCCTGGGGCCGAGTCCCCTGTGAATCTTTTCTTTGCTAGGGGCAGAATCGTCGGCCGGGCTTAGCTCCGCTGTCTTCATTGGCTGGGCTTTGCTCCGCCATACCAGACTACAACCCCCATCATCCCTGTCTGCTGTAAGGTCGCTGTGCACGTCACCCGCAAGCGCCAGGAGGCGCATAAAGGTCTACCTGGGGCTGAGTCCCCTGTGAATCTTTTCTTTGCTGGGGGCAGAATCGTCGGCCGGGCTTAGCTCCACTGTCTTCATTGGCCGGGCTTTGCTCCGCCATACCGGACTACAACCCCCATCATCCCTGTCTGCTGTGAGGTCGCTGTGCACGTCACCCGCAAGCGCCAGGAGGCGCATAAAGGTCTGCCTGGGGCCGAGTCCCCTGTGAATCTTTTCTTTGCTGGGGGCAGAATCGTCGGCCGGGCTTAGCTCCGCTGTCTTCATTGGCCGGGCATTGCTCCGCCATACCGGACTACAACCCCCATCATCCCTGTCTGCTGTGAGGTCACTGTGCACGTCACCCGCAAGCGCCAGGAGGCGCATAAAGGTCTGCCTGGTCCCTCGTCCCGTGGGACGCGCGCGGGACGAGCCGGGAGAAGCCCGGGACAAGGGTGGGGCCGTCTTATGCCGTCAGAGGCCGGATGAGGCTGGGCGGGGCACCCCTCTAACAAGGTCAGAAGACTGTAACTGTGTAAAGCTCGAATTTACACGTTGGCCATTCTTTCAAATGTTGTGTACCATCAAACTTTTATAATGGGTGACCATTGGCAGGGGGAGCTACTGTTCATTACCTGGCCATGGCAAAACGCCACGTTAAAGTATTTGATGGAAACGCGTGTAATACGATCGATACATATGTGGTAAAAGCTGTTAGTGCTCTTACGCAAGAAGTCGATCGCACCGAAAGGCGACTGTCCATGGGATCAAGTGCATTACAGGCAGACCAGGACAATCTAAATAAATCACCACGCCCAACTACTGAAGCGGTTTTGGCCCCAATCGCACTAGAAGGTTCTAATAATAATGATATTAATCATTCTCATAACATATCTAGACTGTCTGGTATGGAGAGTAGTCCTATTCTATTATCACCCCCCATTCCCAAAGCAAAAAATTCACAGAAGAAAATAACAGGGCAGAATCATGTGAAGGTAAAAAGAAATAAAAAAAATGATCTCAGTAGGGAACATGGTGACTACCCGAATAAGGGCTAAACAAACTTCTGATATACCACTCAGTCTTGAAGCGGTCTTTGATAAATTAACTGAGCTGATCAGACCTTATATGAAAAAGTGGATAATCTGGCTAGGGAGGTCCACAAATTAAGCGGGAAGTTAGATCAAACTGGTTGTCAGCCAAATAAGGAAATAAGAACTAGAACTAGTATAGAGGTAAATAATGTAGAGGAGGGTAGTAATAACATGGAACAAAATGGAACCCCAATCACGACTGACACTGTGGCTTTAAGTCCTAGCAGCGCTTCCTTAGGAAAGTTATCTGACAAACATCATACATGTATTGATCAGACTGGGCATCCCCGCCCAACCCTGGGTAGAAAAATATCAATTCTTAGAAATCAGGGTTCACAGTTAATTGAGAAACATGCATCCATAGGACAGGCCAGCAAAGAAAGGAAAGATTTAATGACAACTAACACTAGTCAGATCCCTTTGTGGTAGATTTCCATTTCTTTCCTTTCATTAATTTACCTCCGGAATGTAGCGCCTATGTAGCGGTACTTGCAAATGTCCCCAAATTAAAGCACGGTCAAGTTGAAAATCATGATATGCTTAAAAACAAAACCCTACATTGGTTGTCCAACAACTGTAATTTTCCAATGCAGGGCGCAGATCAGCTTATTCTAACACAAAGGGTGGGATGGGTGGGCCCCCTAAGGAAACATTTTGAGGGGGACTGCATCATCATAAATTTCAAATCATGCTCATGGGCTCAAAGTACCCATATTAATGCCCCATCACTATCAGCTCGGGAATCAAATACAATCCTATTACCTCTAGGGTATTTTTATAGACATCTACTGGAACCCGGTCATTATGGTAATTTCAATCATGTTACTAATAACTTGACAATATTGCAAAGGTCTCGCCCTGACTTTGCAATACCGACTTATAATAGATTCCAGGCTTTAGAATCATTAGAGGATAATGATTGACATAATTTGCTAACGGGTATGAATAAGACCAATATTAGCATAGGGGTAACGAAGGTTGTTCCATTGGATGTATGCGAAGAACAATTGGGACACGATACCCGGCTCCCTTATGTCCACCTAAAGGTATAACTGGATTGTTTAATTCTAGTGCATTAAATATTTGTGAGGATGATGGAGCCTCTGTAACAAAGAGAGTGGGAGTGAAACTACCATTAACTAATTTGAAAACTCCGCATTTGATTCCCCATGTAGAAATACCAACATTTTCCAACAATATTGAACCTGTGGTTGTTAATACGGGCATAATTACTGGATACAGTGTAGTTACTTGGAAAATATCAGGCCTTCATAGAAAATTGGATACACCATTCTGGGGGGGCTTCTTTAATGCAGGACACAATATTATCTGCCTTCAGGAAACCTGGTGCAAGGAGCCCATTTTCATAGAGGGCTATACTTCTCATTGGCTAAATGCCGTTAATTCTTCAGCCGGTAGGGCCAAGGGTGGCCTTTCTTTGTTAATATCAAATAAACTGGCCAACTGTAAAATTAGAAGTTGTATCTCAGGGGATCTTTATAGTTAGGTGCTACGCTTAGAATGTATTAATGGTAAAGATTTATTACTAGTCGCATATTACAACAATGTTTTTAATAATAACAGAGGAAAAATCTTAGTCCCACTTATTGACGAAATAGAAAGGATCCTGGCGTCATCACGTAAGCAGACCATCCTCCTTTGGGCAGGTGATTTTAATATTAGTATGTGTCCATTAGCTACGAGTAATACATGCGGCTTTAGGAGGGAGACTGGTAAAGACAAATGGGTTGACCATTTACATTTCCCCCACTGCAGCTATGGTACAGCTTTGAACAGAATGATAGCAAAGTTAGATTTAGAATTACTAAGCTGTTCTAAGAATAAGGACAATATAAACTGCCCAACTTTCACAGGGAGGAACGCCAACACGTAGATCGATCATATTCTGATTTCTAGTAACACTGACTACTCGAATTTATGGGTCAATGAGCAAGCGTTAAGTGATCACAATAGTATTTCCATTTCGCTATTGTGCTGGGGAAACAAACATATAGCGGAACCCGACTGTGTTAATAATATTGAAGCATTAAGACCAAATGGCATGAGAATTAAATGGGCTGGGATTGATCCACAGAAAATGCATAATGAGGTGGTAAGGAAATGTAGCACGGAGATAGATTACTGTCTCAGAGAAGAAGTTGATTTTAATACCATTTTTATTAGCTTTCTTAGGATAAGTGAAAAAATAGAAAGCCTATTTACCAAAAGAAGCAGCCGGAAAAAGTCAGTAAGCATAGGCTGGGCTGACAAAAGTTGTACTCGGGCGTTGCATGAATTAAAACTAGCTCTAAGCACTAAACCCCGGAATAATATTCTTATTAAAACTTTACGTGGAAATTACAAAACAACACTTGCTACTAGGAAAAGAGACCTCCGAGAAGAGGCCTGGAATAATCTTAATTTAGCTGCAGCTACAAACAATTGTAAATTGTATTGGGAGACTATAAACAGTCCCTTTTTAAAGAATGATAATGTGCCGGAAATAACTTCATTTATCGATTGCAATTCATGGACCGAACATTTTTAAAATATTTTTAATCCTGAAAGGTTAGGTCTAGATTCAATTTTGAGTATTGACTCCTTATGGCCACCACTAGCACTGCATATAAGCATAGATGAGGTATATGAGGGCTTAACAAACAGTAAAGGAGGTAAAGCCCCTGGCCCGGATGGGGTTCAGTTGGACTTATACAAAACTGAAATAAATCTCTGGGCACACATCTTAGCGAGATTTTTTTAACGCGGCGGCAGAGGGACAGCTTCCGATTTCGTGGGGCCAATCTCTAATTATTCCCCTTCATAAAAAAGGATCCAAATCCGAGGCATGTAATTATCGGCCCATTTCCTTACTAGATTCCTCGATTAAAATCATGAGTAGAATTATGTTAAAAAGGCTGGAAGCATGGGCTAAAGAGAACGCAATCTTATCAAAGGCACAGTATGGGTTCAGAAAAGGCCTGGGGGCTATGGAGCAGTGTGTCAACCTTGACCTTCTTATTCATAAATATACAACTGCCAGGGAGGGCAACCTGTTCCTCTGCTTTGCGGATTTGAGTAGTGCCTTTGATCTTGTAGATCACACTATTTTATGGCAAATTTTACTTGATCTAGGTGCACCGAAGGAAATTGTACATTTTTTAGCTAGACTCTATTCAATGCTGTCATTTAAAGGCCGCTGTGTACCGTCTGGTGAATGTACTCCCTCTTTCAAGGTAGCGAGAGGCATCAGACAGGGATGTGTTTTGGCGCCTTTTTTATTTTCACTATTTATTAATCAAGTCAACACTACCTTAAGTGAGATTTCATCGGACGCCCCTCTTATAGATGGGAGAGCAGTCCCAATTTTGTTATATGCGGACGATGCCGTCTTGCTATCTCGCACACAGATCGGATTGCAGCGTCTTATTGACAAGTTTGTAAAATTTAGAGAGTGTAGGAAACTCGTTATCAATAAATGTAAGACCTTTGTGATGACTTGTGGTAGAAAAGTTAAGTCAGCTAGTACCTTCTACATAGAAAAGGCTAAGATGCAATCTGTCCAAATGTTCTGTTATCTAGGAATAACATTTTCAGGGGATGGGAAGTGGATAAATGAACATGATAATATGAGCCTTAAAATGAGTAGGAATACTAACAGTATTTTTAGATTCTCAGCCAAACTAGGGGACAGAAGAATCAAAGAAATGATGGCCATCTATAATGCGAGGTGTGTCTCATCCGCATTATATTGGGCAGGAGTGTGGGGCCATCAATGCGCCAAAAAACTTCAGTATGATGAAAATAAGTTTCTTAAACGTTTATTGTGCTTTTCCCCCCTCAGCATCAACAATATTAATTCACGAGGAAGTTGGAATTGGATATATTTCGGATCTAGCAGGACTACGCCCTTTGACACTCTGGCGCTCTATTTGGTCCAAAAGTGAAACACAATTTACACAAACAATTATTAAAGATTGTTTGAGGCTGGATCATTCCCTGCGTATACCATGGCTTAAATATATTTATTATTGGTATAACCTCTTATTTGACATGTTTTAGGCTGGGAATTGTTCATCATTTAGTGTCATTTCCGCACATGAAAATTCGTTCCAACTCTGTATGCCCATGTGATAATATTTCCAGACAAAGTTGTTGCCACTTCCTTATGTTTTGTAAATGTTATCATTTTTATAGGAAATTTTATCTGAAACCAATATTTTTAAAACATAATGTTCGCTCCACTAAATTGGCAATGAAGCTTTTATCATCTCTAGGAGACGCAGATATTTGTTTTTATGTCGCATCGTATATATTGAAATGTATTGTTGTAAGGAAATCAATTATTCTTTCTGTATAACATTTAATTTATTTGCTCAAATTTGCACATCTTTTCTAAAATGTAGTCAGTATATGCACTTTATTAATGCCACGCGACACTTTTTGCGAAAATTGCACATAATTTCTTATCCAGGATTACAGATTAATTTTTAGTATCAATGTTGCTGGATTATATTATCTACATGTTTTGTAGAAGGTTGTATCACATATTACATGTTTTTATTGACGTTTTATTGATTTTAACTTACAAATCTGTGTAATATCCAATTAATAATTGCTCATTTGCACATTTTCATTAAACGAAGTTAGTATATGCACTTTATTAATGCCACGCGACACTTTTTGCGAAAATTGCACACTATGCATTATTTAAAACTCATAGAATAACTTTAGTAGTGATATTGCTGGAATATATGTAGTTTTGCAGAAGGTAGCATTATATATTACATGTCATTATTGCTATTAGTTTTTTAACTTTGTGAAGGAGTTGTTTGTTCTGCTTATATGGTTATGTTTAACTAACCAAATACAGCTTTGAACTGAACTGATATGTTGCTTTGTGACGTTGCATCATCGAGGAGGACCGTAAAAGGTGACTATAATGGCTTTGAATGTCGCTCAATGCTAGATAAATACAAGCACATAGAGGGATTAGTAAAGGGTTAACATTAGAGTCACCATTTCTATGTATTAATTATTCTTTTGTGTTTGTTTTGCTTAAGCTGACATCTGGGCCTAATCCAATATGGCCGCTGACATCGCACGCAGAAGTGGCCACTGTCTCGTGAGGCGCGGAGTGAACTGCGCATGTGCGAACAAGTATCGTGAACCTCTTAGCGACCTTTGCTCATCAGGTTCCTGGTCAAGGATATGAATTTGGTGGTTCGCCAAGATAGGGGAACAATCAACCTTACAGTAAACCGGAACAAACCGACACTTTGGCTGACAAGTGACCTCACCCCTCGAACTGTACTGAGAATAAGAATCGGACGATCCCAACCAGCCAATCACCACAGTTCTTGGCCTAAAAATGTATCTTCTTTAACATGAAATCATTATAAAAAATGATGGTAGAATAGAGAATAGATTTAGTTCGTGACACCTTTCCCGATGGTCCAGATGCTGCCCGACCACTTGACTGCAAATTTTTTCCAAATCCACGGGCTATGATAGATGTTTGCACGATTTCTGGTCCTTTGATAAAATTGGGGACGTAACGTGCTGAGCAGAGGACTATGAGCTTTGGCCTGCTTTATTCGGACAATCTGCGACAGACTCGGTTATGCAGAGCCAATGAATTAGAGGATCCCAAATAGCCATATTAGGTAAATATGATGTTCTGCGATTTACTTGAATTGATCTAGAAATTCTAAACTTTGACGAGACAAATGCAAATATAAATCATTATGAAAATCTAGATAAACAAATATTGATTAACAAGAAATATGAGTTTGTGGTTTTTCATTAAGGGAAATAAGGATTCGGAGTCTTAAATGTGTTTTAGCTGGATCACCATCAACCAATCCAACTAATTGGTCCGTCGACCAAGTGGGTGGAGTGCCTTGATGTTTAGGATTAAGGATCTATAGGTGACGGATGTTAATGTATATTTTGTAAAATAACTTTTCTCTCCCTATAGGTTATAAGGTGTTCCCCCCCACATGTCCAGCACTTGAATTACTCATCTCTCCTGTGTGTGTAGACTCGTGAATGGGGACGTGTGTGAGTTGGTGTTATGGGCCCCACCATTGAAGGCGTGTATGAATGAGTGTGCGTGGCGACGGGTCGGCGACGCAGGGAGGATATCGGTATATGTTGTTCCCCATTTTCCCAGTCTTTGCGCTGGATCAGTTTTTCTGGTAGCAGAGTTATGGTTTTATTGGTTTGGTGATTATTACTTGTAAATTGCTTATTGATTGTGGATAAGTATTGGTTTATGTATTAACACTCTATGTTGAGTTGCGTCGAGTTCTATGTTGTTTGACGGCTTCTGGGATGTAGGAAGGCGGAAGTTTGTAACAGTTCCATAGTAGAGCAGAGGTAAGCGCTGTTCTCGGGAAAGACAGAATTGTCGTTGCCCTGTAGGTTCACGGGGAAAACGTGTGACGATTGAAGTTGCACGACGCATTGTCTAGGTTCTCCGACAAAGAGCCCTCCTGAAGGGCCCGTGAGGGACTGCAGCGCCACCCCCACGAGGAGCACCGCCCGATGATGATGCTTTGCACCCGCAAGGGTGTGTGAGGGCACTTCTAGTACCACCCAGGAGTATCTGGTCTTCACTACACCTTCATCTTCGAACCTAATTTTCAGCCCACCCCTTGCTCTGTCTATCTCTCGCCTCACAGTAGACCATAGCGGCACTGTTTTTCTTAGGAACTGTTACCTCATTTGTACGTGTACTTACTCTCGGAGCATCGGTACAGGACCTACTCCTCTCTCTTCTTCTATGCTCCTTGTCCCTCCCTCTCAAGTGTGTATACACTTGTTATAGTGGCCACCTTGCACCAGTCCAATTCGACTCTTATGGTAGATAGGTTTAAGACAACCTTTTAAAGAAAGCTATCCTAGTGGTTCGTTCAGGCTAAGTCTCAGAGGAATGTAAAGCAGCTTGTTTTACCTTATAATCTCTTGAATTACCAAATGAAAGGACACCACACAGGTATCTATATCAAATATATATGTATTTATTACTAGACACACTCTACTAATCTCTTTATGAGATTAGAAGCCAGGTACACATTCAAATGTCAACGTTTCACAATAAATTAAGCACAAATATGGCTGGAGCCCTAGGGGCGTACCAGACCATATACTAAGAAAGTGGTATAAGGATGTCGATTGCAGAATAACAAGGCCTAAGGCCTGGGGAAATCGCTGGGGCTTCACTACTGCAGTGTTAGCAGGAAAGTAACAGGACCACGGGAGACGCGTGCAGTGTGTGAACACAGCCGCGGGTTCATTATTGATTATACTGGTGCAAGTCGCGGTTAGATTTTTACAGTTCTAGGGTACTTCGAGGAAGACTACAAGCAAGCCACTTACAAGGTAAGTAATTCGAGGACCAACACACAATAGGGCACTGGAGTGCACGAGTTACCTCACCCAGGGAAGCCGGGTGCATAGGTGTCTTTTCGTGTCAGGTCGCCTCGCTGTTTTCTATGGGGACCAAAGAAGACTTGCTGCTTGCGTCGACTGAAGAAGTGTCCAGTGGAATCCAAGCCAGGATTCGAGATGGAGAAGACCTGAAAATTGAAGGGACAGTGTTCAGAGTCACTTGCCAGTGACCGGTGGCCAGGAAGATGGACGACCACGGATGTCGGGTGATTTCAGGTCGTCGATGGTGTTTTGACTCTTCGCTCACGAGGTCCAGGAGAGATCAAGGATGACCAGTGGCTAGATTTGGAGTGTCCCACGACTTCTGCAGCTGATGGCGGTGTCGGCAACCGGATTGGAGCCAACAAGCCTTGGCAACTGCAAGTCTCGTGTAGACTGAAGAAAGTCGATGGTGCAGACCAGCAAGGTCTGATGGACTTATCCAGCAAGGGTAAGTGAGGGCAGGCCTGGAGCAACCAGGGGAGCCCTTTGAGTCGATAGAAAAGTCTTCGGGGGACCCACTAGCCAACGGGCAAGTGATCGCGAGGACGCCTCTTCAGGAAATGCTTCACAGGAGTCCACGGTCACTCGGGACGGGGTAGACCGCTGATTTTTGGTGCAAGACCTGCTGGAGGCTTGGGCCACAAATGGTCCAATGCACAAGTTCGTAGAACGTTGTTTAGGGTTTGCACTCGACAATAGTGCATGGTCCCCGGGTACTGCTGTTCCTCGTCACACGTGGGGTCCACTCGCCACAGCTTCACTGGGGACTCACAATGGCAGTCGAGAAGTCAGGAAATCCACTTCCGGGGCAGCAGGGACTTCGAACTCCGGCGGGAGTGGGAAAGTTTGCAACCGTTGATTAAGGTTTTTGGTGCCTGCCAAGCAGGGGAGTCACTCCTTAACTCCAAGGGAGATTCTTCTGTCTTCCAAAGGTAGTGTAACGTTGAAGGGCCAGGATTCTTCTTTATAGAGCGTCATCCAGGGTTATCTGATTTGTAAAGGCAATGCTTGCTATCTTATAGTGAAGATAGGGGAGGGACTAGCTCTATGACCACTCCTCTAGGAGGGTCAGGGTAGGGGGTGGTTACACCCACTTCCCTTTGTCCAGTTTCGCGCCAGAGCAGGGGCAAGTAGCCCCTGAACCGGTTTGAGCTGGCATATGCACAGAGGAGCCTACTGCTCCCCCAGTGCAGGACTTCAAAGCACTCTAGGAGTGCACCCACCCAGCCCCAATACTCTAAATCCTGTCTGGAAGGTGGTGACACCTCCCTGTGACAGGATACCCTTTTGTTGGGCTTCCTCCACTGCGAGTTTCAGTCAGCAGCAGGAGGGCAGTCCAGTGTCTGTGCTGGTGGCATCCATTTTGTGATGCCAAGGCTCAATAGGATTTCTATTTTACATGTCGTCCCCTCTAGAAGGGTGGGATCATGCTCCCACATCATGGACTGATGTGGGGGTATGATTCCAAGTTGTTTGACGCCTAACACGACATGTTTTGATGCAGTCATTCCAAAGTTAGCATTTTAATGCACTTAAGAGTATATGGTTTAACCGCATCCACAAACAGCCATAGAGAATAGACTCTGGTAGCTGCAGAGGGGCCCTGCTCAGGCAGAGGCAACCCCTCACATTGTAAGCCACGCACCCTGCCCTCAGGATTGATAGGCCTGCCACAGGGGTGGCTGATAGGTTTATATGTGTGTGTATGGTGAGATATAGAAACCTATATCTTTATGAGGAGTGCTAACACTACCTCACACAGGCTGCAGTAGCAGGCCTGTTGTGTCAGATTGAGTCTGCTTCCCAGGGGTGGCATAATACATGCTGCAGCCCCTGGTAGGCTTGTGAAGTACCCTTGCCCTAGGTACCTAAGGTACCATATACTAGGGGCTCATAAGGCACCATAGTATCCAATCACTAGTGCATCTAATATGCACACCAAGTCGTTTAGAGAGCACAGAGAGACTGGGGCCCTGATTAGCAGGGACCCAGCCAGACTATAGCCAGAAACCAGTGTATACATCAGAAAAAAAGTGAGGGCAACATAATCCTACTCTCCTACACCGATACATTTTGTAAATGGGGGGGGTCAGCAGAAGCAGGAGTAGCGAGAAAAACTGACGTCAGAAAAACCGTGCTGGGATTGGACAGTCCGTAAGAGACGTAGATGCTCCTGATTGGTGCGTTAGTGTATGCCACACTGAGAGTGGAGAATTACAGAAGTGACATAGATGGTCCTGATTGGTGCGTTAGTGTGAGTCGAGCTACGATTGGTTAAAACAACAGAATAGTCGTACAGAAATCAAGCGATACACGGAAGACAAATTGATGTATTACGATCCAACAGAAAAAGAGAAAAAGTCCTGGTTCGGAAAAATTAAGAGCTTATTTAAAAAGGACAAACCGATTGTGACTAGAGGGGGACAGTTGCTTCCCCCACCAAAATCACCCGCATCCTATATGGTTGCGAAATACAGATATCATACTTGTACTTGGTTGGACAATTGGGTAAAGTATACAAAAGATGATGGAGTTTTAGCTTTTCCAGAACATGGTTCGTTCAATTTAGCGGTTTTGAGAGAGAAAATGATGAATCTAGAACCGAGACCTAGACCAACACAGTTTGAAGCATTGACAGAATGGGAAGACGAGATGCATGACAGAGAACGGCAGAGGAGTGGCGGAAGGTACAAATATATGTTTGGTAGATCATATGGACAGGAGAATCAGGATGATAGAATGAGGAGATGGCGAAGCGCAAATATGACTGATGGATTGTTTCCTGTGAGAAGTACTGAAGAGATTAGCAATAGAAAATGTATGGAAAAGAGAAATAATATCGAGTCAGGAGGGTATGGTGTACATGAATCGGAGGATGATGTTCTTGACGACATGTTTTATAAAAATCCACCCCCGTATCAATCAGATTCCACATTATTGACACCAAGTGCCCCAATAAGAGAGACTCCACGAAATATAAAATTTGAATCAGTACCACAAGAAGTAGGAAGAAACAATCCTTTTAGAGAAATAGAGAAAACACAACATGGTAAAACGGGTAATGAAAATTCAGCTGAACTAGCGAAAACCACTTTAGAGTTAACTGAAAAGATTAGGGAATTAACCAAACATTTGGAAGCTGTAACCGTTCCAGTAACTATAGGACCTGTAATGCCTATTTTTGATAAACAGAAGGATAGTGAGCATTGTCTGACGATTCCTTATAACAGTAATAAACAGACCGAGAGGCCAGAAAAATTTGCAGATGAGAACCCATGGAGACAAACAGCAGGTATTTCAGAACAAAGTACGCCTAAAAATTTGACAGTAAATCAAAGTTTAGTGGATAGAATAATAATGACGACAGAATCAGTCCCAGGATCACCTTAGAGTTTAGCACAACAAAATAATGAGAAAAATAGTGTAGGGCCTACTTCAGAAGAATTAAGTGAATGGCTGAGGAGTTTACAGCAGAAAGATACAGAATCCCAATCTATAGATGTGGCCAAGCTGAAGATTGTTTTGGAAGAATTAATAGTAGGGACTATCCCCACGGAGAAGTTAAAAGCCTATTAGGATGAAGAATTATTATTTGTATGTAAAAGTATAACCTGGAGAGCAAGGAATCTACACGAAAGAGTAGAAGTGGCAAATGAAATGGGTATAGACTTTGAAAGAGTAAAGGCTTTACAAAAACCATAGAGTAGATTTTTCTGAAAGGGATATTGAAAATCTGAACACCGCAGGAAGAACAACACAGATTAAAGACAATCATTTTGTTAAGAAAATGGGGAGATGTAGATAAATGGAAGAGTAGGTGGTTTCGAAAACGAGATGATGTCTCAGACAAAACGTTTGCAGCCTTCCCCGTAAGAGAAAAGGAAAAGATAGTAACAGAATGTCCCACGAGAGAAATTCTAGGAGGAGGATATGTACATGTCCCTTGGACTAGACAAGATATTTTGTTATTTACCAATGATTTTCCTCGACTACGCGAAAAGCCAGTCGGGTGGTATAGGCAGGTAGATAGGTTCGTAAAGTTATCAAAAGTATTATGGATTGATTTAAATAGTCTTTTTGACATAATAGTACCAGCAGATTTATGGACAGAATGCAAAATTATGATTAGCTGGACTACACAAGAGTACCCTAGAGACCCAAAAACGGGTGCCCCGGATCCTGAAGTGATGAAAAAATATGAACAGGTGATTGCCTTTCTGAAAAACAAAGTACCTCCCAAGGAGACCGATTAGGGTAAAAATTGACCAAACTCATCAGGAAGCTAAGGAATCGGTACATGCTTATTATGAGAGGTTAATTCTCGCCTTTAAGCAGTTTAGTGGTGATGAAAATTTGAATGAAAAGGATTTAAGTCACTTTGTATACCGATTTGTATATGGGCTGCGTCCAGAAATAAGTGAAATGATTAAACAGCATACAGTGGACTAGCAAAATAAGAAAATAGATGAGGTACTGAGGCATGCAAAATACTTTAGTGATGAAATTGAAGCCAAACAGCGTAAGTTAAAAGAAAAGGCTATGTGGGCTCAGGTAAAAGTGGCAGAAAGACAGGAAGCTCAATTGATTGAACAGGCAAATGGTGCAGGTATGAAACCAAAATGTAATGTTGGAAAAGGAAAGGGACAATTTAACATAGAAGAAGCCAAAAAGAAGTGGCCATGTCATAATTGATGAAGAATAGGGCACTGGAATTCCGAGTGTAAATTTCCCCCGAGTACTAATGGTGATAATGCATCATTGAATTCACAGGTGCAGAAAGAGGAGAGTTGTCAACCACAGCGACAGCAGCAGGTTGTTGCCCAACAGAATCAGGCGCCAAAACCGCCTTTTCCACAGAGTGTAAATCCTCAGAAATACAGTAATGAGACAGGATTCTACAACGAAGAACTGGTAACTAAGCTGCCGCACGCTAGTGCTGTTTCGCAGTATTGGCTACAACGCGATGAGTGAGTCAGAAGAAAGCTATTGACGGTGCTGAGGGGAGGAAGAGTACTTGGCGCAACTCTAGAAGTAGACCAGACAGGTCCTTTTGTGGATGGAAAGGTAAATGATGAAAATATTACTTTCCTAGTAGATACTGGTGCTACTCGTTCAACTGTCAGGTCAGCTGATGTTAAAAACCTTCCTCTCTCGGACGAAACAATCCAAGTAGTTGGAGTATCCAACAGACAGATTAAAACGTATCTCACTCAACCAGTAAAAGTTAACATAGGGAAATTTTCTGAAAAGCACCGCTTTGTCGTGAGTGATTCAAGCCCTGTAAATTTGTTAGGAAGAGATTTACTGTGCAAAATGAATTCCACCACATTTTGCACTCCCGATGGTATAGCATTTGAGACCGCTGATGAAGATGTACTGTGTAAAATGACTATGGCTAATATGGAACCTGAGATTACTGAGGCATTTGCTGCATTTAACCCTGAAGAACTACCAAAAGAACTGAAAAAGACGGTAAAAGCAGAAGTCTGGGATTTCACAGGAGAAGATGTGGGATTAATGAAAAATGTAGATCCTGTAAAAGTGACTGTAAAGGAAGGAATAAGTTACCCAAATATTTCTCAGTATAAATTGACACCCGAAATAATTGAAGGAGTTACTCCTATAATAGAGAAAATGATTAAACAAGGTATTTTGAGAGAAATAATAAGTAGTCCATGTAATTCACCAATTATGGGCCTGAAAAAGCCCAATAGAACGTTTAGAATAGTGCAAGACTTAAGAAGAATAAACAAAATCTTTGTGTCATGTTGTCCTATTGTACCAAATCCATCTGTGATTTTGTATCAGATTCCACATGATGCAGAATGGTACACCGTAATTGACCTGTGTCATGCTGTCTTTTCCATTCCATTGCATCATGACAGTCAGCAGATTTTTGCGTTCCGGTTTGGCAAACGTATTTTGGCATGGTGCCGAATCCCACAGGGGTATACAGAGAGCCCCTCAATATTTAACCAGATATTTAAAAAAGTCCTTAGAAGATCTAGAGATGTCCGAGAGCTCAGTACTGGTACAGTACATTGACGACCTACTTGTGGCGTCAAAAACTCGAGAAGCTTGTGTAGTGGACACCATAGCATTGCTAAATCATCTGGCAGATGGAGGACTTAAAGTTTCCCCATCGAAATTACAATTCTGTCAGAAAGAAGTACAATATTTAGGCTCCAAAATTGAAAAAGGACTGAGAAAAGTAACTGCAGAAAGAATCAAAATAATAAAAGGAATGAGAGCCCCAATGACGCAAAGAGAAGTGATAATGTTTCTTGGAATGGTTGGATATTGTCATCAGTGGATAAGTAACTTTTCCCTGATTGCAAAACCTTTGGTACGCCAGACGAGAAGTGATGTAAAAGAACCCATTGAATTAAATAGGGAAGAATTAACAGCCTTTAAACAATTGAGAGACAGTTTGTGTGAGGCACCAGCACTTGGCATGCCTATGAGAAGGAGTTTGAACGATACTGCAGCGAAAGGAATGGAAGTGCACTTTCTGTAGTAATACAGCAACATGGAAAACTGAGAAGACCAATTGCATATTTTTAAGCTATACCCGACCCTGTAGCTGTAGCATTGCCAGGCTGTTTGAAAGCTGTAGCAGCCAACTGTAAGAGCCTAGAAAAGAGCGAAGGAATTGTGATGGGATATCCTGTGCGAGTGTTTGTACCTCATGATGTGGCAATCCTTTTAACGAGGAGCCGCACTCAATTCATGACGCATAGTCGGCTGACTAAATATGAGAAAGTCATATTAGGTGCAACAAATGTGAGCCTTGTAAGATGTCTGAATGTGAATCCTTCAACGTTATTGCCAGATGCTGAGAATGTGGAAGTCAGAGATGATGTGGATCATGACTGCTTGGATGTGCTTGATTTCTGTACCAAACCACGACCTGATATAAAAGATGTACCTTTGACAGAAAGTGACTATGTGATGTTTGTGGACGGGTCATGCTTGAGAACAGACGAAGGAATTCTGAATGCAGCATATGCTGTATGCACGGTAGCAGCGGTAATAGCAGCGTCTTACCTAAAGGGAGTAAAATCAGCCCAGGTTGCTGAACTTTTTGCGTTAACCAGACATGCATGTTGGGAAAGAATGTAAGATTGACTGTGATAACCGATAGTCAATATGGCTTCGGTGTAGTGCATGATTTTGGCCAAATCTGGTCACAAAGAGGGTTTTTGAATTCAAGTGGAACCCCTATAAGGAATGCTGAAGTGGTTGGGAAATTGCTTAGGGCGATACAGCTGCCTAAGCAATTGGCTGTTGTGAAGTGTGCTGCACATACGAAGACTGTAGATTATATATCAGCTGGAAACCAGTACGCAAACGATATGGCTCAATATTGTGCACAAAATCAGAATTCTGTTAATCGGGCAAAAGAAAAAGAAATGAATTCATGTCCCTTGTTGTTTACTAACATTGTGAATACATGGGAAGAATTGAGGCAGTTACAGGAAGACGCAGGAGATGAGGAAGTGAGACAGTGGGTAAAGGCAGGATGTGCACCAAGGGAAACAGATCATGTGTGGGTTTATCGAGATGGAAGACCAGTTATGCCTGATAGCATGGTGTCCGCCATGGCACGGATGTACCATGGACAAGCACATGTAGGGAGAGATGCAATGCTTAGATTGTTTAAACAGACATGGTATAATGCAAAATTCAGACTTGTAGCTGAGAGCCTTTATCAAAGATGCCTTATATGTCAACAGTTCAATCCTGGAAGAAAAACAGTGGTAAGTCTAAGAACGATAGGTCGAGAAGGAGGGCCTTTCACCAGAATGCAAATCGACTTCATTGAGATGCCCCCCTGTAACAGGTTGAGGTATGTTTTAGTGATGGTCTGCCTGTTTTCTAGATGGGTAGAAGCATATCCTACAAGAAGAAGTGATGGAATTACAGTAACAAAATTGCTTTTGAGGGAGTTCATCCCTAGATTTGGGTTTCCAGTCACAATTGAGTCAGATAGAGGAAAACATTTCCATAATGAAATCATGAAGCTAATTTGTGAGGCATTGAATGTACAACAAAAACTGCATTGTGCCTATCACCCAGAGGCTTCTGGTGTGGTGGAACAAGTAAATGGCACTATTAAAAACAGATTAGGAAAGATGTGTTTAGCCACAGGATTGAAATGGCCTGATGTCTTGCATCTGGTACTCATGACTATTAGATCAATTCCAGATAGGAACACAGGTTTGAGTCCCCATGAGATTGTGATGGGGAGAGCAATGAGGCATGTATTCATACCAGTCAACAAGTTATTGCCTATCTCTGATGACTTGGTGTTGGATTACTGTAAGGGGTTGGCTAACTCCGTTCATTCTGTGTTTCATCAGGTTGGATTGGATGCCACCATCCTTTAAAAGAAGCCAACTCATGATCTAAGCCCAGGTGACTGGGTGAGAATTAAAGTGCACAGAAGAAGGAACTGTTTGGTCCCACGTTGCGGAAAACCACGACAAGTAATTTTAACTACGACAACAGCTGTGAAGTGTGCAGGAGTAAAGAACTGGATTCATGCTAGTCATATGTTGCGAATTCCAAACCCAGTGGATAACAAGGAAGGAGAGTACTTTGAAGAATCAGAAACTAGTTCTGAATCCGATACGGAGGACACCAGATCAGGACAAAAACCTGAAAGGGGGGAGTCAGAACCAAATTTGATCTTTGCCCCAGAAAACATTCCCTTGAGGAGGAAGTTGCAGATTTCTGACACCAGCTCAGACTCAGAGACTGAACAAACACAGGTGCATACTGGAAAAGAGAGAAGCAGGGAAGAGACAATTAAAGACATTTTCGATAAGGAAGTTCCTGATGAAAAGTTGAGAGAAATTCCACCTGAAGTAACAAAAGCAGATGGTCATGTGACAGATACTGAAAGTGAGGGAAAGATTTTTGCGGAAGACCCCTGAGGAGTTGTAGGGAATTCAAACATCCAGTTAGAGGAAGGGACGGTTAGTCAGCAGGAAGATTGTGTGGAAGAAACACAAGGAGGGACAGAAGTAGGGAAAATAAAAGAAGTGGTGGAAAGAAAAACAGTCGAAAGTAAAAGTCAAGTTGCAACAGAATCAGAGTCCTGAGAAAGAGAGCATGGAGAGCTGAGAAAAATGATAAGGGAAATAAATTGAAAAGATCAGCAAGAGACGAAATTTGACCAAACAAAATAAAGAGATTGAGATACCGATTGACACGAGTGAATTCATCTAGAGCTGAACAAGTGAATGAAGTATCTAGTCAAGAGAAATTGAAAGACGAGGGAAAAACTACAGCAGAGGAAAATAAGAGAACGAGAAAACCTAACCAGAAGTATAAGTCGCCGGAATGGTCATATGTGGCGCTGCCTGAAATAAAAGAAGAGGTGGATAGCCAAGAAAATCCAGAGGTGACTGTACCAGAAGTGGTTGAGGAAGACGAAGAATCGGAAATCCTGAGAGTGATCTTGTCCGACATTGGAGAAGAAACGGATGTTCAGGAAGTTCTGTATCAAGATTGTGAAAGAAAAGTGAAAGACGATCAAATGCCAAACTGAAAAGACCAAAAGTGATTCCAATGGAAAGACAAATTACTGGAAAAGAGATAACTGATAGAACCAAGTAGGTGCTTAGAGCCTTGGGTTAGACAATACTAGTTGTGAAGTAGAAGAGGCTAAGTCAAAAGACACTTATCATTTTTCGAAATGGCAAACACAGAAAGTAGAAAAACTAAATGTCTATTTCTTAGATGATGGTTTAAAATGTGTTATTGTTGTACAGAATTACTAATGCTTCTATGGAGTGGGTTGGCTTTAATGATTTCATTTAAAGTTACACTAGAAACAATAGAAGGACATAGTGAGAATAAAACTAATGTAGAAAAGCTTCAGAAAGTATATCCGACTAATCTAGATAGAAATTATTTACATAAAGACAGGTCTATAAATGATTTCTCTAACAATGTATTTTCAAAATTACTGTATGAATATGTAAAGACGATGGACGTGAGGGACTGCTACGTCTGCATGCAGTTACCTGCATCTGTGTCTGAGGGAGTGACCGATCATCACCTCCCAGTAACATATGGAATAACATGTAGTGTAATAGCAAGTTTGTTTTACAAAATAGGGAAATTAGAATATTATTTTTCAGATGTAGATAATGTATTTTCACAAGTATCTGTAATTAACAAGTTGAATAAAGTCAAACCTGCAAAGGTGTTAGGTGAATTTTTCTTAGAAACCAAAGAACTAACATTAGAGTCCATATTTAGAAATAATCTAACCTGCAGCTTTAAGGAGGATAAAGTGTTCTTGGATATGGTTGAAGAAAGGAGATTAAAGATGCAAAGGAAAATACCTGAAGGAAAAGAAGAAAAGACAGTTTGGGATGTTGAAAGAGAAAAACATTTGAAAGGAGAAGCTAGTCCAACAATGGCTTTAGATTGGCCCCAGAAAGGAAAGTTGTGCATTAGAAGGAATCAAACTACATATGATAATTATTTTGTAGGCACAAGTGATTGCCATGATACATATGGAATCATGGGTGGATGGGGATTTAAAGGAGGAAATGATCCAGTTTTTCCTGGATTATATTTTATCTGCGGGAACAAAGCATATTATCGGTTGCCAGACCATTGGTTTGGCACATGTTATGTAGGCCTGGTTTTCCCAAAGATATTCCATGTGGGAAGAGGAAGAGATGGTGTACATGAGTTAGGTAGTCAACTAACACGTAGAAAAAGAGAATCTTGGTCAGAAATTGTGGGAGACATTTTTGAAGCATTGATACCAGCAGTGGGAATATCTCTGAATGCACACAAAATTAGAAGATTATCAACAGTAGTGGATCGCTTGTCAACAAGCACCGCTGGAGGATTTTTATTGGTAAATACAGAGATGGTTGCCATGCGTGCCATGGTAATGCAAAATCGACTTGCCCTTGATATAATTTTGGCAAAAGAGGGTGGAGTCTGTGGAATGTTGAAAGTTCAACATTGTTGTACTTATATTCCTGACGAAAGTCAAGATCTAGAGACATACATTACAAATATAACTGATTTGCATGAGGAAATTGCACCACTGGAGGTTGAAGGTGTTTGGGAAAAGATTGGAAAGAAATTATCCTCTATTAAAGATTTCCTATTAAAATTAGGTAGTACATTTATAGGTAAGATCCTATTTCCATTAACCTGTGTGATTTTTCTAGTATTAATTTTAAGACTAGGATGTTTATGTTGTAAAAGAAACAAAATACAGAAAAATTTAAAAGAAGAAACTTTGAAAAAGAGAAAATAAAAGGCGAGAAAGAGAATTTGAAGAAATAGAATTAGAAGAAATAAAAGATAGTATGTATAGAAGAGCAAGAAGAGAAGAAATTGGTGAAACAGAAATGTGAACCAATATGTGAATTCATTTTTTTTAATAATAAATTTACAAACTCTTAGGTATTGTGGTGATATAATCACCAAAGGGGGGATTGATGGAGCAGGTAGTGCAAAATTTTGTATATCTCCTCTATTCTTGCGTAAAAATACTAATTATATAATCTATTAACTATAATATTATTAAACGAGTGTTGCATGTATACTAATCAACATTATTAAAACTTAAACTACACATGGGATTTGCTATGTGCATGGCTAAATAACTCTTATAACTAAAATCTGCACGCATATTAATGAGTAGTAAATGTGGTAATAGAATATTGCATGATATATGTTGCTTTGTGACGTTGCATCATCGAGGAGGACCGTAAAAGGTGACTATAATGGCTTTGAATGTCGCTATATGCTAGATAAATACAAGCACATAGAGGGATTAGTAAAGGGTCAACATTAGTGTCACCATTTCTATGTATTAATTATTCTTTTGTGTTTGTTTTGCTTAAGTTGATATCTGGGCCTAATCCAATATGGCCGCTGACATCGCACGCAGAAGTGGCCACTGTCTCGTGAGGCGCGGAGAGAACAGCGCATGTGCGAAGAAGTATCGTGAACCTCTTAGGGACCTTTGCTCATCATGTTCCTGGTCAAGGATATGAATTTGGTGGTTCGCCAAGATAGGGGAACAATCAACCTTACACTAAACCGGAACAAGCCGACACTTTGGCTGACAAGTGACCTCACCCCTCGAACTGTACTGAGAATCTGGGAATAAGAAATCGGACGATCCCAACCAGCCAATCACCACTGTTCTTGGCCTAAAAATGTATCTTCTTTAACATGAAATCATTATAAAAAAGGGTGATAGAATAGAGAGTAGAGTTAGTTCGTGACACCTTTCATGATGGTCCAGATGCTGCCCGACCACTTGATGACTGCAAACTTTTTCCAAATCCACGGGCTATGATAGATGCTTGCATGATTTCTGGTCCTTTGAGAAAATTGGGGACTGTAACGTGCTGAGCAGAGGACTTTGAGCTTTGGCCTGCTTTATTCGGACAATTTGCGACAGACTCGGTTATGCAGAGCCAATGAATTAGAGGATCCCAAATAGCCAGATTAGGTAAATATGATGTTCTGCGATTTACTTGAATTGATCTAGAAATTCTAAACTTTGACGAGACAAATGCAAATATAAATCATTATGAAAATCTAGATAAACAAATATTGATTAACAAGAAATAGGAGTTTGTGGTTTTTCATTAAGGGAAATAAGGATTCTGAGTCTTAAATGTGTTGTAGCTTGTTCTAAATCACCATCAACCAATCCAACTAATTGGTCCGTCGACCAAGTGGGTGGAGTGCCTAGATGTTTAGGATTAGGGATCTATAGGCGACGGATGTTAATGTATATTTTGTAAAATAACCTTTCTCTCCCTATAGGTTATAAGGTGTTCCCCCCACATTTCCAGCGCTTAAATTACTCATCTCTCCTGTGTGTGTAGACTCGTGAATGGTGACGTGTGTGAGTTGGTGTTATGGGCTCCACCAATGAATGAGTGTATGAATGAGTGGGCGTGGCGACAGTTCTGCGACGCAGGGAGTATATCGGTATATGTTGTTCCCCATTTTCCCTGTCTTGCGCTGGATCAATGCAAATACTTGCTTTTATTATTTTAAGAATTTACTTATATATAGGAGTTAGAAAAATATAGGGCGCGGATGTTAACTCCCAGAGGCAGAAAACAAAGCATGATACAACCTGCCCTATTCCCCTCTCCTAATACAGACTCAATTTGACCTGAATGCTCAGTATGCCATGTTCTGGTTTTCTCCAACGATGCCCAGAATTGTAAGAAAAAAAAGGTTTTCCTAAACGTGGCTTGTCTTTTAGCCATTGATTGGGGGGGGGAAAGGCATTTTCCTCCCACTTTGTGATATCACTTATCAATACAACCTCATTTTTGCATCATATTGTGAGATCACTAGTTAACAGGGTATTTATTTTCTTTTTTTCAGTACAGTATTGGTGTAGATGGAAGATCGTGATAAATGAATAGCACCTAGAAGCATCAGTGGTGAGGTAGGAGAGGTTTAAGCATTAAAAGGGACTGGTGGCCAACAAAAACAGACCATCCCTGTTAGACCTGTCAGCCCTTTGGGTGGTCCCTCCTCATCATTATTTATTTTGTCCCACTTTTGCCTCAAACCCTGTTAGTATTTTTCCTTTTTGGGAACCACCAGACTTTTTAGTGTTGATGCAGGGTCAGGGAGCCATTTTCCCTACCCCTGGAACTTCTGTCTGAGGGCCTGAAACACAAAATGGTGGCCACCCATTGTCACCTGAGACATAGCTGGAACCTACTAGTACCTTCCAGAACATTCTAGAACCCTGTGACAGTGTGAGGCAGGTTTAGAATGTTGGGAAGCCAGCTCAGAGTTGGCAGTTGGAGTAGGCAGTTGGCACCTGACTGGTGAAGGGAGAGCAGCACAACACTGAAGGAGGAAGGAGTGAGGCAGCAGGGGTGGAAACTTGTGCCTGGAGTGGGGTCCAGAAACCCACCCTTGATATTAGTCCCTACTGACTGAGCCCAGCCTAGAGCCCTGTGTGGGATAAAGTCAAGAAGAACCAACTCAAGGACCTGAACAGCCGGAACAGGCCTTGAAAGTAAAGAACAGCAAGTTCCTGACCTGTCTATTGGTATCTTCCTGGAGTCCGACGCCGAGAAGCCTAGAGACCTGGGGCCGGAGGTGAAGAAGCGGCGCTGACTGGAAAGCAGACGTCGTACCCGGAGCCGCCAGAGGTCGAGAGAGGGCGCCGACGGAGGTCGTGGAGACACCAGAGGTCGAGGAGGAAGTCACCTGAGGTCGAGTGTGCGGCGTCGACGGGGGAGTGAAGTCCGCCCTCCGGAGTCGCCGGAGACCGAGGTGAATCGTGCCGGAGGTCGGGAGTGGAGATCGCACTCCGGAGTCGCCGGAACCTGAGGAAAGGAGCACCGGAGGTCGGGAGTGGAGATCGCACTCCGGAGTCGCCGGAACCTGAAGGGAAGAGCACCGGAGGTCGGGAGTGGAGGTCGCACTCCGGAGACACCCGGAAGTAGGGAGATCGTGTCCCTGTGACGCCGGAGACCGACATCGAATCGAGGCTGCCCAGCGACATCGAGCCGAGGCCGCCCGCCATCGATCCGGAACCACCTCACGGCGTCGACAGGAACTGACATCGAGCCGAGGCCGCCCGCCATCGATCCGGAACCACCTCACGGCATCGACAGGAACTGACATCGAGCCGAGGCCGTCCGCCGACATCGATCCGGAACCGCCTCACGGCGTCGACAAGAACTGACATCGAGCCGAGGCCGGCTAGCGACATCGTACCGGAACCGCCTCACGGCGTCGACACGACTCCGGCGGAGTCGGAAGTTCATAAAGAGGGCAGTAAGTGGAATAGAGGGCGCCTAAGGCCCTGTGGAGCCCTGAGAGACCATCCTAGAGGTGTTAGGACCAGCCTGGGAGTGCCAGGGGTGGACTGAGACTGATACAGTGACCTGTGTGAGGGGTTGTGTAGTTTGGGAGAGCCAGATTCCTAGATTACCCTTGATCTACCTCAGTTTTAGCCTCAGCCTTATCCAAGCTAGGTGAGACACCCTCAGGCCATCCACATAACCACAAGCTGTGATTGGGCCAAATCAACCCTTAGTACCTCACAAATGTGACCTGATTTGAAAGTGTACTGATGGCTTATATTTATTGAGAGTATTGTATTCTTTGTATTTATCCTATTTATTGTCTCACAGTATTTATTCCCTCACAGTATTTATTTGCCTATGTATTTTATGCACATCTATTTATTCATTGATGATTTATGATCTGAGCTTATTTAATTGACCTACCCTTTTTACAGAAGAAGCTTTGTGTACTGTAAGTGTGTTATTATTTATTTAACCTGCAACTAAGAGAAAACAAGATAAACACAGATATATTTTCATAAATTTTTACGGTGTAGTGTCGTTTTTGGAACGGATGCACGCGTGGTTATTGTGAGGGTGTGACGTACGCTTAACACGGTGCCTGACCCCCGACCGCTCGAGCCAAGCTACCCCTTGTGCTGGGAAAAACCGGGTGACTGCTAACCCGGTTGCCCGGGGTTTTCTAACATAATTGGTGTTCAGCGGTGGGATTGAGCTGTGCTTGCGTCCACTCGACAATAACTGTGGGTAGTCCATAGGCCTACACCGGGAGTTTTCTCCAAGCGGACTTCCTAATTTTGAGTTTTGTTTTTTCCAAATTTACTCTGGTGGTGGGAGGAGGTATTACAAAAGGTACCCCCCTGCATAGCTTCTGTAAACACCTGTCTTCTATTCTGAGTGGGCAAAATGGAGTTTGTGTTGGAAGATGTGGAAACTTACACTGTGGCCCAACTCAGAGAGTTTTGTCAGCGAGAGGGGGTGTATTGTCCCCCAGGTGCCAAGAAGGCTGAACTCCAGACCAGCTTGAGGGCTTGGGGGGAGGCACGACGGGAAAGTAAGGCTGAGCAGGAGGACAGGGATGGAGAGCCTGTTAGCGAGGGGGTTGGGTTGTACCAACCTGAGGTGGGGAACCTGTTAGCGGGGCCCAGAACACTTTCCAGGAAGGGCAGCACTGTCTCTAGCGGTGGTTTATCTGAAGCAGAGTTAACGGACCGGAGGGAGAAAAGACAGCTCACATGGGAGTTGGCAAAGCTGGAGAAAGAGAAGGAGGGACAGAGGATGGCTCACGAGTTGAGGCTGAGGGAAATAGATCTCCAGATCCTACAAGTCGGGGCACACACTGTTCCTAATGGTGGCAGCAAAGACAAAGAAATCACCAGGGAACCCAAACCCTATCTGCCAAAAGACATAGTAGCTAGCTATAGTGCAGGGGATGATATTGCCAAGTGGCTAGCGGCCTATGAGGTCTCTTTAAGGGCCCATGGGGTGCCAGAGAAGTACTGGGGAGGGGGATTGTACAAATACATGCCTCCAGCTGGTAGGGATGCATTATTGGCCCTAGAGCAGGATGAGCAGACCCACTACCCCACCATGAAAGTGGCGCTCGTAAGAAAGTTTGGACTAACACCCGACAAGTACAGACAGAAGTTCCGGGGTAGCCACAAACTGGGCACACAGAATTGGGTGGATTTCCTGGACTATGCAAAGAAGGCATTAGAGGGTTGGATTCAGGGCAGTGAGGTGAGGGACTACGAGGGGTTGTTTGATTTAATGTTGAAGGAACACCTGCTCGAAAAATGTTTCCCTGAACTGCGTCAACACCTGGTGGATAGCAAGCTGACCAATCCCCGGAAGCTTGCTGAGGAGGCGGACATTTGGGCTAGTACCCGGGTGTCCACAAGGGGGACTGGAGGGGATACTCAAAAGGCCGGACAGGGCGCCCCCCCGAAGAAAGAGGGAGGGGAAAAGAAAAAGGAGTTCTCTAAAGGCCCCCAAAATAATTTCCAAGGAAAAGGAACAGGATTCACCCCTAGGGCTAACCCACCCAGAAACCCTAATCCTTGCCAGAGTCAGCAGCCAAGGGTTGTCCATTGCTTCGAGTGCGGTGGCGTTGGACACTATAAGGGAGATGCGAAGTGCCCGAAAAGACCACCCCCTCCCATTGGAGGAAAGGCCCCCGGAGTAGCTAGTTTAGTGCTCGGGGAGGAGATGCCCTTAACTAAGGGAAGGGAGTGGGCGGGTGTCACTTTAGTGTCCCTGGGAGAACGGGAGATGGTTCCTAAGATCCAGGTGCCCGCAAATACCATAAAGTATGGGCAGTGGGTCACCATCAACGGCCAAAGAGGGGAGGCTCTGAGAGACACAGGAGCCAGTATGACTATGGTACGTAGCCAACTGGTGTCTCCAGAGCAGGTAATTCCCGATGTACTCCACCCAGCCGCGATGGCTGACGGCAGAACCGGCCACTATCCGGTGGCTGAGGTTCCCTTTGAATGGGAGGGGGTTGCAGGTTCACTTCGAGTTGCCGTAAGCTCTGCCGTGCCGGTCGATTGTCTACTGGGGAATGACATGGAGCACAATGCTTGGAAGGAGGTGGAATACCGGACTCATGCTGAGATGCTGGGTACACTTGACTGGGCCTGTGTTAGCACAGGGTCCGCGACTACCCGGAGAGGGAGTTTGTTTCGACTGGAGCCTGGAACAAAGGCACAGCCGGCTGCCGACCAAGGGAAGAACCGAGGACAGGAGGAGCCTGCCTCGGCATCCGCGCCCCGTGTGACGGATAGGCCACCAGAGGTGGTGGACCAGGAGTCCGCGGTGGGGGATGTTACCAAACTGGAGGACCTACCCATCCCGGCCGAGTGGCACGTGGAGGGAGGGCCGACCAGGGAGGAATTCTGCAAGGGCCAGAGGGAGTGCCCTACCCTTGAGGGACTGAGGCGACAGGCCGAAGCCCAGGCAGCAGGGAACGTTGAGAGGAACTACAACCTTTACTGGGAGGATGGCCTCCTCTACAGTGAACCCAAGGCACCCCTACATGGATCGTCACGAGCCTTAGTAGTCCCTCAACGTTACCGAGCCTTCCTACTGGAATTGGCTCACGAGATCCCCTTGGCAGGACATCTGGGGCAAGACAAGACCTTCGCCCGTCTTGTCCCACACTTTTATTGGCCTCAAATGAAAGTGTCGTCCGACACCTACTGCCGGACATGTGTGTCTTGCCAAGCCAGTGGGAAAACAGGGGTGAAGCTGAAAGCTCCCCTGGAACCACTTCCTGTCGTTAGCACCCCCTTTGAAAGGGTGGGCATCGACATTGTGGGTCCATTAGATCCGCCTACTACAGCTGGTCACAGGTTTATCCTGGTTCTGGTGGATCATGCCACACGGTACCCAGAGGCTATACCTCTAAGGACCATTACAGCACCTGTTGTGGCTAGGGCCCTGATGGGAATCTTTACCCAAGTGGGTTTTCCCAAGGAAGTTGTGTCCGACAGGGGGACCAACTTCATGTCAGCATACATGCGGGCCATGTGGAAGGAGTGTGGAGTGACCTACCGGTTCACAACTCATTACCACCCCCAGACCAATGGTCTGGTGGAGAGGTTTAACAAAACCTTGAAAGGCATGATTAGAAGTCTGCCTGAAAGCCTGCGGAGGAAATGGGACGTCCTCCTACCCTGTCTATTGTTTTCCTACAGGGAAGTGCCACAGAAGGGAGTGGGCTTCAGCCCCTTCGAGCTTTTGTATGGGCACCCTGTGCGTGGACCTCTCAGCCTGGTGAGAGACGGATGGGAAAGAACTCCCAGAAAGCTTCCCCAGGACGTGGTGAGCTACATGCTGGCCTTCCGAAGCCAAATGGCTAAGTTGTGGAAGCAAGCTTCTGACAACTTGGAGGCCAGCCAAGCAGTAATGAAGGCGTGGTATGACCACAACGCTCACCCGGTGGAATTGGAGCCTGGCCAGAAGGTGTGGGTGATCGAACCAGGAGAGCTTAGCGCCCTTCAGGATCGCTGGTCAGGACCTTTTGAGGTATTGGAGAAGAAGGGTAAGGCTACCTACTTGGTGGATCTTAAGACCCCTCGTCAGCCCCTACGGGTGCTGCATGCCAACCGCCTCAAACCCCACTACGAGAGGCCCAAAGTCATTTTGATGATGGTGACTGACGGAGCAGAGGATGTGGAAAGCGAGCCTCTCCCCGATTTGTTTGCGTCTCAAGAGAATGATGGGTCGGTGGAGGGAGTGATTCTCTCCCCATCTCTAACTCCTGAACAGCAGGAGGACTGGGACAGTACTCTTCGTTGTTCTCCCTTGTTCCGGGTAGGACTCACCTGTGCGTCCATGATGTGGATACAGGAGACAGCCCACCTGTGAAGTCCAAGATCTACCGGATGTCAGACAAGGTGAAGGCCAGCATTCACAGTGAAGTCACTAAGATGCTGGAGCTAGGAGTGATCGAACCTTCCAGCAGCCCCTGGTCCAGTCCGGTGGTGCTAGTACCAAAAGCCGCACCACCGGGTGCCCAACCGGAACTGAGGTTCTGTGTGGACTACCGGGGACTGAACTCAGTAACCAAGACTGATGCTCATCCGATCCCAAGGGCGGATGAATTGATTGACCGGCTGGGAGCTGCCCAATATCTAAGTACCTTTGACCTTACTTCTGGGTACTGGCAGATCTCTCTGACTGACGGAGCTAGGCAAAGGTCAGCCTTCTCCACGCCCAAAGGCCACTACCAGTTCTGTGTGATGCCCTTTGGGCTCAAGAACGCACCTGCCACGTTTCAGCATCTGGTGAACCAGATCCTCACTGGAATGGAGAGTTTCTCTGCTGCTTATCTGGATGACATAGCCGTCTTCAGTAACAGCTGGGAGGATCACTTGCGTCACCTGCAAGCTGTTCTCCAGGCCCTGAGACAAGCTGGTTTAACGATCAAGGCCAGCAAGTGCCAGATCGGGCAGGGGTCGGTAGTGTACCTTGGACACTTGGTGGGTAGGGGAGCGGTGCAACCCCTCCAGGCGAAGATCGAGGCCATCATGGCCTGGGAACCCCCCAAGACACAGACTGAGGTCCGAGCTTTTCTGGGCCCCACCGGATATTACCGCCGCTTCGTGAAGGGATACGGTACCATTGTGGCCCCCCTCACGGAGCTTACGTCCAAGAAACAACCTCGACGGGTAGTCTGGACGGAGGCTTGTCAGCAGGCCTTTGTAAAACTGAAGCAAGCCATGTGCGAGGCCCCGGTCCTACGGGCCCCAGACTTTTCCAAGGAGTTCATTGTCCAGACGGATGCATCAGAACATGGCATTGGGGCAGTGTTATCCCAACTCAATGAAGAGGGTCTGGATCAACCCGTGGTCTTCCTATCCCGGAGACTACTTCCCAGGGAACAGAAGTGGAGTGCAATAGAGCGTGAAGCCTTTGCAGTGGTATGGGCTCTGAAGAAGCTGCGGCCATACCTGTTTGGCTCGCACTTCCTAGTTCAGACCGACCACAGACCCCTTCGTTGGCTGATGCAGATGAAGGGGGAGAATCCAAAGTTGCTAAGGTGGTCTATCTCCCTACAGGGAATGGACTTTCAGGTGGAACATCGGCCTGGAGTGGACCACGCCAAGGCAGACGGTCTCTCAAGGTATTTCCGCCTTCGTGATGAGAACTCCCAAGGGGTTGGGTAGCTCTCCCCACTTTCAGCTGGGGGGGACGCGTGTTAGACCTGTCAGCCCTTTGGGTGGTCCCTCCTCATCATTATTTATTTTGTCCCACTTTTGCCTCAAACCCTGTTAGTATTTTTCCTTTTTGGGAACCACCAGACTTTTTAGTGTTGATGCAGGGTCAGGGAGCCATTTTCCCTACCCCTGGAACTTCTGTCTGAGGGCCTGAAACACAAAATGGTGGCCACCCATTGTCACCTGAGACATAGCTGGAACCTACCAGAACATTCTAGAACCCTGTGACAGTGTGAGGCAGGTTTAGAATGTTGGGAAGCCAGCTCAGAGTGGGCAGTTGGAGTAGGCAGTTGGCACCTGACTGGTGAAGGGAGAGCAGCACAACACTGAAGGAGGAAGGAGTGAGGCAGCAGGGGTGGAAACTTGTGCCTGGAGTGGGGTCCAGAAACCCACCCTTGATACTAGTCCCTACTGACTGAGCCCAGCCTAGAGCCCTGTGTGGGATAAAGTCAAGAAGAACCAACTCAAGGACCTGAACAGCCGGAACAGGCCTTGAAAGTAAAGAACAGCAAGTTCCTGACCTGTCTATTGGTATCTTCCTGGAGTCCGACGCCGAGAAGCCTAGAGACCTGGGGCCGGAGGTGAAGAAGCGGCGCTGACTGGAAAGCAGACGTCGTACCCGGAGCCGCCAGAGGTCGAGAGAGGGCGCCGACGGAGGTCGTGGAGACACCAGAGGTCGAGGAGGAAGTCACCTGAGGTCGAGTGTGCGGCGTCGACGGGGGAGTGAAGTCCGCCCTCCGGAGTCGCCGGAGACCGAGGTGAATCGTGCCGGAGGTCGGGAGTGGAGATCGCACTCCGGAGTCGCCGGAACCTGAGGAAAGGAGCACCGGAGGTCGGGAGTGGAGATCGCACTCCGGAGTCGCCGGAACCTGAAGGGAAGAGCACCGGAGGTCGGGAGTGGAGGTCGCACTCCGGAGACACCCGGAAGTAGGGAGATCGTGTCCCTGTGACGCCGGAGACCGACATCGAATCGAGGCTGCCCAGCGACATCGAGCCGAGGCCGCCCGCCGACATCGATCCGGAACCACCTCACGGCGTCGACAGGAACTGACATCGAGCCGAGGCCGCCCGCCGACATCGATCCGGAACCACCTCACGGCGTCGAAAGGAACTGACATCGAGCCGAGGCAGTCCGCCGACATCGATCCGGAACCGCCTCACGGCGTCGACAAGAACTGACATCGAGCCGAGGCCGGCTAGCGACATCGTACCGGAACCGCCTCACGGCGTCGACACGACTCCGGCGGAGTCGGAAGTTCATAAAGAGGGTTTTCTAACAATCCCACACCCTTACCCAAACACCACAAAAACACAAACGGAGGACTCCCTCCGATAGCACAACCCAAAACAACATGTAAAATCGCTCCAGGTTCCACACAAATCATCCTCATACTAACAGCATCAAAATCCAGACAGAGGCGGAGGTTATACTTTCCAAAGGCTCATTTGTTGAATCAGATACCAACATGTAAAGTCCTACAGATCACCCACTAAAAAATAAAAACGCTGCAATCAAAACACTCCAAGCTAGCTAAAACGTGGCTACCTAGTGTCCCTCAATAAATGCTATGGAAAACTCTGAAACCTAATGAGCAGCGCGCACAGACCATTACACACTAATTCACATACCAAGCTATATTATGTAAAGTTTGCAGCATTGCAGAAGTAATATGGCATGATTTACACTGCAGTCAGCATGCAAGCCTGGGACATGAGGAAATGCACTTTCCAACCAGCACACCACTCTAAGGCCCTCATGAAGATTGGTCTGGTTTGGTATCCCTGTATGAAGAAGCCGTGAAGCAGACAACGAACAGCATCAGGCAAACTGGAAATTTACAAACAGGACAAGCAAGCAGCCATCAGGAACCTTCAGCTTTGTATGACAGATGCTGGCTGTACTGTGATCACAAAGCCGGAAGATGGGGTTTGGAGCCTGCCTTTCCCGATTGCAACTGGCAAGCAGATTGTGACAAACAGAAGCGAAGCACAATACTGAAAGTACAGTTATGGTTGAATTCCAGCACATGTCTAAATTAATTGGGTTCTGACACTGAGAGTGCGCAAGCAAAAAAACTGAAGAAAAAAAACATAACTGGTTACTCAAAAGTTGGCTGTAAACAAAAGGAGTGACAGTTGCTGTATGAACAAGTATCTTTTTTCCACAATGTTCTTTATTTCACACCACATTTTAAAATAAAGCAGTTGCTTGTTTTAGGTATGAAAAACATATCGCACACCATTTCTTTTTTTTCGGCTCCATGAGGTCATACCGGTAAATGGCCTCTGAACATACTCTTCTGTTGGTTTGGAACTGTTCAGGCCTGTGGCTGCCCTTTCCCAGGGGAAGGGTGCCCAGGGACACAGAGGTTAACCTCTTTAGAAGGAGGGAGTTGCAACTAGGTGAAACAAACCGGTGACAACTGGAGGCATCTTTCATATCCATAATACTACACTTTGGATACATCGCCACATATCTGCAGTGTGCATATAAACCCATCAGGATATTGTGAGCCTTAACCTTAGAATGAGAATAAGGCATCTCTCCTGCTAGACAACTCGCTGTGCACAACTTTGGAAACATCACCTGTTACGGTGAAACTGTTTACCCCAGGTTTTCGGATTCTTAGTCCACCCCTCTACATTGTGGACATCTTATCCCCAATTTGTATATGCTGGTATAGTACATACATTAATGCTTTCATATGCAACTGCCTGGTTAAATCCATTAAGACCATATATTTCTCTAGAGATAGTCAATGAGTGAACAAGATTAATATCTTCTTCGATGTGACACTGTATAGCCCATGATATATTGGACCTTAAATTATAGCGCTGGTGTCTGAAGATAGTGTAACCGTCTGCACATCCCATGATGATTTGCTCACAGATACTGTGATGAGCAACTCAATACGAGTGTTTATATCACAAGCTATATTGTTTGCCCTATTAAAATCATTCAGACCCACAAACTTATGCTTCAGTGCCATACTCCTTAATACTACAATGCACAGTATATCTGGGACGACATTATTTTCACTGTAGTTGTTGTAATGTACCGCTCAATTGTGCTGGAGGTGTGTAGATGGAGTTGGCTACTCACTACTCCTGTATCAGAACACTGGAAGTTTGGGAGCTTCATTGAAAGCAATGGAGGGATACGGACTTCTAATGGCTGGTATAAGCCCGGAGTTCCAAAATTCCAATGTAGACCTTCATAGCTGTTGCTGTGAACAAAGGCCCTACGGAGCCTAAGGGCTCTGTGAGGTCTTGGTTATATTGGTTAGAGCATTCTGTCCTCTACTGGCAGAATGTTCTAATAGCCTTATAGCCCTCCGTAGCTGAGCTATACCGACATTAAATTCCTGCTCCCTTGTTAAAGGCCACAGTCTTTGGCTCAGGCCTTAAACGCTGGACTGGGCCTTTAATGGTCAGTATAGCCCAGTATGGCGGGCCATAAGGCTTTATTAATATCCAGGGTTCCATTATTTGCTAAAAGCGGTCTATCCATGTGCTGAAAAATATGGACTCACAGTGTTATGGGCATCTTGCAGAATTCGAGGTAACCGAGTGCTCATGGCTCAGGGGGGGGGTGGGGGCTCTACGCAACAAGGCCTCGTCAAGGAAAATGGTGTAAGGGCTGGTGAGGTAGGAAATGCTCTTCCAAGCTAACTGATGCAGACAATGTTTCTTGGGTACGTATCTCCTGAAACATCAGCATTCCCGGAGAGGCTGTCACCCCGAGCCTGGCAGACACGCAGATCCAGTGTTGGTACATGCCACATGAGAATGAAATGAAGAATGACTGATTAATGCTTCTCTGAAGTGGACTGCACCCTCAGGGAAGCCACTAGGGCAATAAAGATTATTAATGCCTGTCACAGAAGGTATTAATGAGGGAACTGGGCTACAGCCAACTTTCTTTTATCAAAAGACACAGAACACTCAAAACATATTCTGATTGTTGACTGTAGTAATGATATCATCAGAAGTCCATGATCATTACAACGGACTGCACTTGAGGCAGAAAAACGAGGGGCGGAGAGTTTCAAAGGGTGGCCAAGCTACCCACATGCAGCTCAGAACTATCTGCATATTGCGTCAAACAAAAACTCTCCTTTCAACAGAGCGGAGGCGGCTCTCCTTGTAGACAGACTTCTCCACGTGACACAAAAGGGTCCATCTGAAAAGTATGACTGCCAAAAGGGCATAGCACCAGTTCTCAGACCACCTAAATAATCCATCACAATTAGATCCAATAAAGAATAGCTTTCAACCAAACTGTGTGCCTTCCTAATGAAAGGCTTTCCAACCAATGGCAGGTTCTTTTCTTAAGATTAGTAGCTTCAAGACCTTCAGTGACCGCTGATCATAGGCTGCGAGAGGCTCTATCCATTCTCATAATCTGAAGTGTTCTTTAGATAGAGGTATGAAAAAGGAAGTACAAAGTACATTAAAAATAAAGTATACCTGTGTAACTTATTAAAATTGCCCTTGAGAGAATCTTGGCCGCTGCGTTACACTGGCAGAGTCTCATAGAGTACTGGGTTTCAGCCAATCAGGTGTGTCCAAGAGCTGATGCCCTGTTAGTTTCTGCAGCATGTAGAACATTAAACTGTAACACTGTGGGTCAGTCTCCTTTCCAAAAACAGTAAGTTTAAAAAGAAACTCCATCCATGATGCGCAAAAATAGATTACTTGTATAAAAACCCGGTTTCCAAGTCTTAAAATAGAAAAGTTGAAGAGGCTCTCCAAAAAAACACAAGTCTTGTGCATAAAACAAATAATAAGTAACAAAACAATGCATGCCTTTAGAAATGTTACAGGGATCCCAGGGTCCATTAAAAGGACACACTCAGCGGGCATATGCAATAGAAGCTTCAGTTGGCATCCGCGAGGCAGGCCTCCAGTCGGCCCTTAGTTGGCATTTGTGGGGCAATCCTCAGGTGGCATCCGCACGAGGGCTCCTCAGTTGGCATCAGTCAAAGGCATTCAGTTTGTGGTCATCAGTCTAGATTTCATCCACTCCAGTCCAGCCGGTAACCTAATTGAGAAAGAGAAAGAGAGCGAGAGAGAGAGAAAGCAATGTTACAGTCCACAACAGCACAATCAGAAGAGTAACCTTGAGAGTCAAGTTAGTTTGAGGAGAGGGCTTTGGCACACTACTAACACTGACAACTTGGAAAAGGATCAAGAAGGGGCAGGTATGGGAACGACTACTCCAGGATGCCACAAGGAGGGGTAAAGCAATGCAGAGAGTGGCTCTGCGCTCCAGCACGTGGCAGTGAGTCTTCCAGACCACTACCAGCAGCAATTACTTTTGGGAATCTAGATGTTTAGTTTATTCTTTTACTCCTCTCTTCCTACTCAAGGGAGGGCACAAGGCCTAGATTCCAGTCACCTTTTACATCATAAAGCACAAATCTAGGCTCCGAGAACATCAGGAAATTGTACAAAGCAAAAGGAATTCGTAGCTAACATGTGGAAACAGACATGAGAATACACTTACGACATGAACTCTGCCATTAAATGGATACAAAGGAAGAGACAGCACATGTTTATGTATGGGGTATACACTACAGTCTAGAAAGTTAAGAGCATTGTGATGATGTGGGTTTTGAAATCTTTGCAAAACTGCACCACCGGGGGGAGAAGTTCTTACAGAGTCTTGTCCATATACCGAGAAGGCCTTTTGCTGTGTACGTTGTGAGTATGCTAGATTTATAGGGACTGTCCTTTTCACCTAAAATTGGAACATGTTTAAATTGTACTCGCATACAGATTAACTGACTTATGTATGCAATGTGCGGCCATTTGTATGCAATTTTAAGAAACTATATATTCCAACACCTGTGACTACTATTTGCACATTAAGAAACTAAATCCGTTAATATAGTTTTAATTGATAGTTACAAAATGTACTCAATACTGCCTTTGCCAATAGACACATTGGACTTGGAGGCAATGTAATTTGATTCACACAGGTGGATTGCCTTGTAGACCAAATACATTTACGAATGGATTTTTCCTGGGAGAGCAGTACTTAATTTGAGCCGGTGGTTGCAGGCGGTGAACACTGGCACCTCTTTTTGAGAGCCGGCACTGATTTTTCCTGATTAGACTTTGACCCAGAGCAAGAGACACAAGAGGAAAGGAGGAGAAATATAGAGGAAATAACAATGGCTAAGAGAGAAAACAGGAACCTGTAAGAGTGAGATGGAGGGAGAGGGGTTATTTGATGATGCGTTGAAGAGGCTGGCTGCACGCTTCAGAGCAAAAGCTTTGGGCCCTGGCACTTATTCTTTTAAAAATCAAGCATGCATTTCTTGCAAGAAGGGACGAGCTAGATGCTCCATAGTTCTTTGGGCAGGGATTAGCAAAGTCACTTCTTGAGCAGGTCTGACTGATGTCAGTGAAGGCTCTGGGACAGACCAGTCAGTAGTGACATTAAATGAGTGTGGGTCAGCTCAGTTCAGAGAGCCACAGGGTTCTCAACAGAAAAACGGTTTCTGAAGCTTTTCAAGACGGCCAGGAGTATTACCCCATGGTGGCAGGCATCCTGGAGTCCGAGTGCAAGTCTAAGAGTTCTGGTAAAACACTTCAAGTGGGTAAACAATTAGTAGTTTATATAGCGCGGCACATCACCTGTCGGGGTCTCGAAGCGCTGCCCTCTGCAACTAAATAAGAAGCCTTTCCAGCAGTACTTTTGCAGCTGTACCCAATATCTGCATTCGCACTTCCTACTCTACTTGCACATTAAAGTTAATTTGCTTCCAATCAACAAACATTTACATGGGTTTTCTAGGACCCTGCACGAGTTGGTTTTGCCTGCACTAGAAAGTCTGAACTTTAACTATGGTTTGAGAACGGTTCTACGTTTACATAGGAGGCTGTTTTCCCTTGACCCGCAAGCAGAGAAGGAGGAGGGTCGCTTTCAGAGCCAATGTTTGCGCTCTTGACCTCTTTACATGACACCTGATGAGGTACTTGCATAGATCTCCTCCCTCTCAATAAACGAAAGCGGACTTCACACAGCAAGGAATGGCATTTAGACTCCATCACTTCCTGAAGTTTAATTAACTTTACTCACCCGCTGCTGCCCTTCCAGGATGCTCTGTTCAGTGACAGCAGCATTAATCTGTAGGAGTTGGCCCACTGCACCACTCATCCTCCAAGTCTCTCAAGAAGAACGGAACTCGAATTGTGTGTGTAACAGCACAGTCCGAGTGCAAGTTTGCCATGACGGAGGTCTATTTTTAGCGGTAAAGGTAGTCAGTGCTGTTGCTATCAGAGCAGCATCAGATTCCTAAAAGGATGCTTTCTTCTGACAGACTGCCTTAGTTGACCAATGGTTATATGGAAGAAGGGATTGGGCCTGCCACCATTCTGAATCACAGACAAGTTTATCTTCCATCTCTTCTGCTGTGGACTCGGATAAGGTTAACAGACTCAAACTAACCAGGCTGGACCAATTTCATACTACTCTTGATCACTCCAAAATCTAAGATTTCGCGCACCCGCTCCTTCTCCAGGAATTCCCGCACCCGGGACAGGAGGGAAAGTCAACTCTTCCCTCACGTCAAGAAGAAACTGAAGCTTCTCTTCAACAAATACCTAAAGGCTCCTGACTAGCCTGTAGACTTCCCCCCTCCCCCCCCCCCCTGAAATAAATCTGTGCACCACTACCCTGGGGAAATCTGTCCCCCTCCCCCCCAACTCCATCCACAAGAGACCATACCTCAGACCTACAATGCCAATCTCTACTTCTGTTCATCCCGTTTTGTCGTATTTATTGCCATTATGTGTTTTGCTGTTATTTTACTTCACTGGTAAATTTGTACAATTGCAGCTGTGCTATAGAAAGCGATGTGTATTTTGTACACCGTAACTACCTGAAAATTGTATCTGCAATCTTCCCACAATGCCCTCGTACATCTCGTCATAAAATGTCACCAAGTATCGATTTCTACCCCGAATGCATCTTACGTATTTCGGCTTACGCAATTTCATACCTCGTCACTCCCCGTCACTGTGTAGCTGCTATTACTCCAACTGTATCTCATGGATATGGTGCTAACTCTGTGAAGCGTTTGATGCCCTCGGGTCAAGAATGCGCTATATATATATGTATCTCCATCCTTTTCATGCTAACCGCACTTCAGCTACAACCTAACAGCTCGATTCACCGGCGTTAGGTTGGCTGATCTGTTGGGTTTTCATTCAGACTGCCTTTAGTTCATATTAACCACAAGCCTTATTCTAGTCCGATTCCATAAGCAAAACACCTGCTTATGCACCATGCCTGTAGCTGGGTTTGCATTCCCAAACAGGACCAATTAGACCCAGCTGAGATGGACAGTGGTGTGGTGCTGTAGGTGAGAAACAGGAGGGTCATTTTAAGGCCACCATATTTTGGCAAGAAGGCACACTGTCATCCTGGAAAGTGTGTTGAGAGATTGGGGTGACTGTCACAGGTAGCCTAAACAGAAGATTTTGGAAGCAGAGAAGATAGACCTCAAACAGACAGGAGTAGAGCAGAGAGATCACAGAGAAGAGCAAAGTGGAGACAATTCACAGAAAAAGCATGCGGAAGGGTCATCCTTGGGGGAGCTTGGGCCACAAGTCTAGTTTAAAATCACAAACTGATACAAGAGGAACCTCCAGCCCCCACCTCACCATGCACCCGCAAGTATTTAATACATACCACTGGCCCTCCTAAGTGCCTCTGGCACTAACATACCACCCCCACCCCCCTATTATAGTCACTCCCCTATAAGTCATCAGTCGTGGAAACAACTTATTGCATCAATATTCACATTCCACCCATCACGGTATCACACACTTGCATAATTGTGACATCATATAATATACAGTTCCAGTGAACATCACAACAAATCACTTCCACAGCAAAGGCATACAACTGTGTGACAGTGTACACTCACCTCCGTCAAGACAGACGGAACAATCCTCTGTGGTACAACATGGTAGAGGAACAGAAGTCCTGTGACAACACCTGCTCCTACACTGAATAGGCAACACTCCACTCACCAGATCCCCCCCACAAAGGTAGAAGCCACACTCACCCCTCCCCAGTGAGAGCACAGCAGGCCTGGATGTGCCATGGGTGGTCCTTGATGCCACTGAGTGTGAGGTATTTGGAGATCTCTGAAGTGGACATGGAATTCTTCACATCCTGCTTGTTGGCAAATATGAGCACAGCAGCGTTCTGCAAATCCTGGAAGGAGAGCAGGAGGAAGATTGAAGCAAAGAAAGGAAGGAAGGACCATGGGTGGCGACATTAGAAGTGCAAACAAGCATTTGCAATGCAATAGGTCTCGCATTTACGAGAGTTTAAGCTATTGGCATTGTAAATGACAATGCGTTTTATTTATGTTTCAAAAGCCAAAACATAAATAAAAGGCATTGTCATTTACAATGCCAATAGCTCAAGCTCTGGTAAATGCGACACCTGTTGCATTTTGGTAGGAGGGTAGCGGAGTCAGGAGAAGACCTTTCTACACGGGAGCCGCAGAGATGGACCGGAGCCCTGCCTTGACGTATAAAACATAGAAACTATTCTCCACTCTTGTGCCCATTGCTAAACAAAGACATACAATACCACACGTCTCTTTGCTAATATATGTTTATATGGGCGTGCATGGAGGCAGCCAAAAAGAAATCATTTTGCCTGACAAGCAGCAGAAAATGTTATGACCGCATAAGTCAGTTTCACAATTCGAAGTACAGAGACAGCTGCAGCTAATGTTACTGGACAGAATGTGCAATAATCCTACGTGACAAATAGGCGGCTGCAATTACCGCTTGAAAGATGGCGTAACGCGGCAAGTCAGTCCCGGCCAAGAAAGCATTCCCATGCTGACAACGTGTAAACACCCCCCCCCGATCACAAACATGTAATATTCATAGTCATAATCATCACTCGATAAACACTGGTGTAGCGCCATCTAGTGGCCCAAATGCCCCCGGGTATCATGGAGGCTCGCCGAAATGCAGTGTGCTCCTCGGCATAGATGAGCAGAACTGAGCGAGGCGTCCGCCCTTACCGCCGCATGGACCCTTGGCTGCAATTGTGGACAAGACAATCCAGGGCAGGGAAGCATTGTCCTGGCGGTACAGCATCTGCAGTGAATGCACATCATGAAAATTGACAACGTGAAAATTGCTCCGACAACAAATAAAACATCCCCTTTCGACAATAACTACCACAAAGTCATATACATTTGCTTGAGTTGCCACCAAGCGCCGCTGCAGATTCCCCCTAATTGCACCTCGCATGTGAGACGGCCGCCATTACTGCGAACAAGCACATCACGTTGAATTGCATGCACAAGAAGATAAAGCGTTAACATTTTAAACTCGGACAATAAAATAAAACGCTTACAATAAAAAACTGCCCCGAAGCCATAATGACAATTTGCTTCCGTTCGACCATTATCACCACATGCTGCAATCGACCACCCATACCCTGTCCTGAACGGGCTCGGGGCTCGTGCATGAAACCAGGCCAATGCTAGCCGGATGGCGGTGTGTTCCGTGCTCTCAACGCGCAATTTTTATACATTTTAGAACATCAGATTGAAACCAAGCGCTGCGGGTAGCCTCACGGAAATGCTGCCCTGAACTGACTCAAGACTCGTGTAAGAGACCAGAACAATGCTCGCCGACTTTTGGTGTGTTCGTGCTTCCGCTATGCAACATTTAAACATCTTTAAACCTTTAAGACCTCTTTGAAACCTGGAAATTCAGCCCAAGCGCTGCAGGTAAACTCGCAAACATTGCCCTGCCTTACTCATGCGCAGAACTAACACAAACACGGTCGGCTTTCACTTTCATCCGTAGTGAAAGCTTTCTTGTCTTTATGGGGCCATGTGTTTGAAACACATGGCCCCATAAAGATAAGAAAGCTTTCACGACGCACGGGAGTCAGATGAGCCCATCCAAATGGGACGGCTCAGAAAGACGTCACCGACACCTCTTTTCCAATGGCTGGCCACCGTTTAGCATAAACGGTGACGCCAGCCAATGGATAAGAGGGGCGGGGCTTAATGCCCCTTACAGAAAATACCACATCTCATTAAATCTCGCCAGCGAGACTGCGCATGCGCGCAGCCTACGCCAGGCGAGACCTAAAAAAGATGGGAGTGTGCTGAAGGAGTAGGGTAGAGTGGCAAATATCAACAGGTGAGCAACCAGCGGAGTGTACAACAACCCTAAAGTGGGAAATATGAACAGGTGAGCAGTCAAAGCCACATGGACTGCCACAGCCGGGTTATAGTTCATAGAGGACTTTTCAAATTCCCACTCTCATGGCGTTCCTAATCTTAGTAATATCCGACACAGTCTAAAACAAGGTTTCACTTAACACCTCTCTAATAACATGGATATATCTTATGCAGCCCTTACCAACTTCACCCAATTCCTTGCAACAGACCTGTTCAAATGAGTACTAATTATCTGCACAGAGTGAAGCCTGTACGTCCACAAGTGTGAATTTTTGCACTTATGACTGTCAATCTATATATTCAGTTCTTTACAGTTCTTTTGGACAAACTCTGCTGTAGCCCCCAGCCAATAGCAAGGGCCTTCCAAAGTGATCAATACTTCTCATCCAAGTAGGTGTTAAAAGCATCTGTTAGCCCGATATTAGACAATCCCATCTACAAAAGATGACAGCATTTATCCCAACCCACACCTAATTTTACAACATGAAAGGACTCTGTCAGGGGCAACACCCTACTACCCATGCATCCAACTTACTGTGGGCTTTCTGGGTGAATTCCTGCCACTCAACTAAAGCGAACAAATACCACCCTATCCTCAAACATCCATGCCCTCCCTCTTCCACTCTGATTTGTGCAGACCCTAAAAGTACTTTACAAACCAACACGTCTTACCTGGGCATAAAACTCTTGTAGGCGCAAAACTTAAAGCACGAGTCAATTCAATTGTAACTTTATTCGGTTATTAAAACAAAACAACCATAAAAGTGCAAATAAAACCACATGTTTAAGAAAATAAATTCATCCAATAGAACACAATAATCACAATAATGTCATCACAAATATTATAGATTTCCGAAGTTTAAAAACATTTTTAAAAAACGCAGAGATAGATACAACAGTTAAAATGATATCTAATCTTAAAACAGCTAAAAAGGCAGGACGACAACGATTTACTCCCATGATCTTTAATATTGGCACAATCCATCTTCGCCTCGGTATTAAATAAAGTTTACAGAAGAAGAAAATGTGAATGTCTGACTGCTCAGACAAATCATCACATGGGCATCGTAATAATCTGCCAGACCTATAGCCATAAGAAATTTCTTCACATAACTTAACCAACCAACCTTGCCGCTATTATCTAGCCTCATCACATCAATCAGGGTTGTACGGTTAAATTCGCATTCCTCGGTGGTCCAGACCCTATGCCATAACAGAACCGGAGCGACCTTTATGATGTCTTCTAGATATGGTTTCCCCAGTTCAGCGTGGCAAACATATGTGGACACACTTTCTGGGACAGCTAAAAGATATTTCATGAAGGTGTTTTCTACCACCTGCAACGACTTCACATTTGCGTATCCCCCACAGTCCTGCGCCATATGTGGCGATCGAAACACAGGTTGCTCTATAAACCGTTAGCAACTCCCCAATTAGTTTCCTGCCCATCTTATTACTAAATTTTTTTAGAGCCATTATTGATTTACAAAACAGTAACCTTCTTGTCTTGATTGCATTATTCCATAAACCAGTGTGATCAAATAGAACGCCAAGGTATGGAAAGGTTGGAGTAAAATCAACTGGGCTAGAAGCAATAAAAACTGCCTTTCTCCTTCTGTTAGCCCCTGGGCCACATGTCATACAGAAGGTCTTTGAGCATTTTATCCTCAAGTCAAGGCCAACCATAAAGTCAGAAAAGGAAGTGACTATACTTTGTATGGCCAACGGTGTCCTACCCATGAGGACCGCGTCATCGGCGTACAATAACGCTGGGACGGATCTTTTTCCCACCATCGGCATGTCCTTGCATTCCTTTAATAGTGTTCTCTCGACGTCATTAATATAAAGCGTAAAGAGAAAAGGGGCAAGGACACAACCTTGCCTCACTCCCCTTGCAATACTGAATGGTTCTGTACATTCTCAATTTTTTCCATACCCGACTCTGGCACTCGCCCCTGAATAAAGTTCTTTGAGAAAATGTATGATTGACTTTTCTACCCCTAAATTCTCGAGGATCTGCCAAAGTTTGCTATGGGTGACGCAATCAAACGCTGACGTCAAGTCAACAAAAGTTAAAAATATGCTGCCACCCTTAGCTTTGGTATATTTTTCAATGAGGACATGCAAATTCAGGCACTGATCAATGGTGCTCAGGCCTTTCCTGAACCCGTACTGTAAATCACGGAATATTTTATGTTCATCGGCCCATATTTGAAGTCTGTTTAAAATTACACGACCGAAAATCTTAATGGTGGAGTCTAAGAGCGATATTGGGCGATAACAGTGACAACTTGCCCTATCGCCCTTCTTAAATATCGGAACGATTATAGACTCACACCAAGAGGATAGAAGACCGGTACGATATGTAGCATTAAAGAGTTGGGCACCAGAGGTCGGTGTTGTTTTTATATAGGTCCACCGGAACCCCATCGGGTCCAGGAGCTTTTCCCCCCCAAGCTAGCTTCTAAACTTGCAATTAACTCCACTAAGGAAATGCCCGGGTCCGGAGTAGTTTTCAGATAATGGGAATCCTCCCACGAGTCTACCTTTGCTAAGATGTCTTCCCCATGACTCACCATAGTATATAATACTGAGTAATGGTTCACCCACTCTGGCTCTGTGATAGCTACTTCTATCCTAAGCCGTAGTATTATCATTTAGAAAAGGGGCATTTACTGCTCGCCAGAAAGCGGCAGTATCTCGGCGCATAGATGCCTCACACAATGTATCCCAAGCTTCCTTTTTTAAAATGTCTTTTCTTTTTTTCAAGGACTTCTTATAAATATTTCTCAATGCTTGATTAAGATGCGATCTTTATCGGGGGATTTTAAAGCGTGTTTGAGGTTACGATAAGCCTTAGTGCAAGCCGTATCAAACCAGCTTGTTTGCTTCGGTTTAGGGTTTTTCAATTCGACCCATAAGCTATTTTTAATTTGTGTGGCAATTATTAAAAAAAAGTTTATAAAGTCAGCATCATCAATATTCCCATCCAAACAAGTATCAAAATTTTGGACACAATTCACAATCAGGTTGTGGAGGAAGTCATCCGGGACCACCTTCGTTCACTTTAAAGAATAACCATTTTTTCTGCGCATACCAATATTATCTAGATAAGGGTTACGAGTACAACTTCCACGTTGATCTTTGGACCTACTCGTAATTTCTAAACTAAGAGGAAAATGGTCACTCAGTGGGTTGTCCAAAATACTGAATGCCTGTACCGTTGCCCCCTTGTCAAGTAGACATCAATATAAAATCAATCGTTGAATTTGCCCCTCTGCCATTAAATGTGGGGTAGAAGGGTATTTCATGTCCAGCCATTCTATTCACAAAACCCATGTCGCAGTCAAAGATGATTTCATTTAAGAGGTCCCCGCACTTAGTGTGCTCGAAATGACTTAAACTAATGTCATTATCTAGCATTACTCCACAGGTTCCTCTTTCTCCTCTGACATATTGAACAGTTAAAATCTCCACCCCATATAACACAAACATCTTTAGCTCTCCCGCGCAAAGTCGTTTTTATATCATTGGCCATGGTTTTTAAGGTATCATCCACGGCATCTGCGGGGACATTATTATAAAGATTTACCAAAATCAAACCAGACGCTTTATCAAGAATTATCCTGATTATGTGGTGATACGTATCATTAAAAACGAAGTCAATTTTAATACAATGAAACATATTTGACACATATGTGCAAAGCCTGCCTTTGGTCCTGCCGTGTAAAGTACTAATAGCAGCAGAGAAAAAAGTTTTATAACCACATACATGATGTGCCACCGTGGACCAGGTTTCTTGTAGACTAACAATCACGTGTTTATTAATTAAGTTAACCCAATTTTCGTTGCTCTATTTTGACTTTAGACCTGCTACATTCCAATACAAAATTGACCACGGGACATTGTTAGTCTCACTATCCGACACATCCCTGGGACCTCCAGTCTCTTGCTCAATCGCTAGGGATATGTTCACATCTATGCTACTCTCCTTCAGTGTGTTCACCTCAGTCCTCATACTTTTACTGTGTCTAAACCCATCATCCACCTGTAAATTATTTGGACCCTTTTTGACATAACCTCCCTTTAATCTGACATGTCCTTGCGTTGTTATATGGTTAACGGAGGGAGTATCCATACCCAGTCAATCAACATCCTCCAACCCTTGTAGCATATTGAAACGGTTAAATGTAGGTATATCAAACCTGTCTCTATTGCCGATCATAGGTCCCCCTTGCTTCCAAGAGGTTGCTTTCAATGGGACTAAATATGTAGGCGGATAAAAATTACTCAAATCCAAAGTTTGGATACCACCGTTATATCCCTGGTGGTTCCAATCACAGATGTACCTCACTGCCCGTCTATCTCTAAAGTTGACTATTATGCAGTCACCAGGGAGGTCCTTTAATTTATGTCCAACCCAATCTACTCTCCGAACATGTAAAATTTCAGCATGTATTTTTCCTGGGAGGGGTCTATTAGTATTCAGCCAAAAAATAACCTCCTTTTTCAGCTCTAGATAGGTTTCCCTTTTGTCCCTTATAAGCTCGGGCACCCCAGTCAGCACCACAGTATATGGTGTGGATTGTGGGGTAAATCAATACATGGTAGGACAGTCTTCGCTTTTGTCTTACTATAATTACCTTGATGTGTAGATTTTTCTACGTGCTCCGCCTCTACCCTGTCTTTTACTAACTCCCCCTCAGCTTCTTTTCGTCCAGTTTTGTTGCAGTGCGATAGCCTATTTCTCAATAATAAATCGTCTTGTACATGGCCATCAGGGCTCCTAATTAGAGAATCAGTTGAACTAAAAAGGGGCACTTCTGGGATATTAACAACTAAAGGTGGGCCTAAACCATTTACTTCTAGATTACTAGGGGTCGGCAAATTTGCCGCGAGATTTTTTAATGAGTCAAAATTAACTAAGGCCATCTTTTCCAGACTCCTTATTTTTTCCGTAAGATTTTTAATTCTTTCAAGTAGAGGTAATATTAAGGATTTCATTAATTGTTCAAATTGGGCCATAAGACCTTCGGGAATTTGGGGCACTGTTCCCTGGGCTTGGGGAGATGATACTAACAGGGTACTTGGGAACAGGGTGTAGGAGAGTAGGGTCTGCTTTCTATGTTCACCCCCACTTTTTGCTTTTGCTTCACTGGTTTTCGACTTAGATGTGGCTGTGGGCCTGCTAATCCCACAGCCCAGCTGTTCTCTCTCTAAATTCACTATGCACTTTAGGTGCATAACCCAATTGGTATGGATCACCTTTTTGGACCCTGTACAGTGTACCTTAGGTACCCAGGGCATAGGTGTACCCTAGGCCTACCAGGGGCTGCAGCATGAATTATGCCACCCCTGGCTGGCCTTACATTATGACACAACTGGCTGATCACTCAGCTGGGGCAAGGTCGTGTAATCACCCCTTGCTTAGGTGTAGTATTCCTATACCTGCCTTATATATAGACACATGGGTAACCTATCAGTCACTCCTATGGCAGGCCTTAACAATCCTGAAGGCAGAGTGCTTGGTAACATGTGAGATGGTGCTCTAGCATGAGCTGAGCCTGTCTGCAGCTTTCGGAACCATGTCCTTATAGCTGTTCTATGATATCGCCTACCATATACTCTTAAAGTGCCTTATAATCCTTGCGGTTATGGTAACTATGGTTTGGCTTTATCAAAACATGTCGTGTAAGGTGTCTAACACTTTGGAATGCTACCCCCACCCCATTTCTGGCGATGAGGATAGTATTCCTCCCTTCTAGAGGGAGAAGACATGTTGAAGACCTACTACCCGGTTAAAGTTAACCAGAGCCCCAGCGTCACAAAATGGACGCTGCTGCCACAGACACGAGTCTGACCTCCTGCTGCTGGGAGACCTTCCAGCGAGGGAGGCTTGGACAATAGGTTTCCTGCCTTGGGAGGTGCTAGCACCACCCTAGACAGGCCTTAGTGTATTGGGACAGGGAGGGATGAATGAAACGAGACACTGCATGGGGCACACAAGGTGTCCCATGCATAGTCCAGTTCAAACCGGTGCTGGGGCACTCCAGCCCCAGTCCTGGCGCAAAGCTGGACAAAGGGAAGGGGGTGTAACCATCCCCCTCCCTGGTCCCACCCATAGGCGGGACCTAGCAGGTAACCCAGCCCCCCCAGATTAGTATAAGAGTGGGAGCTGAGTCCCTAGGACTTTAGATTATCCTGAACCTGCAACTTGAACAGAAACTCTGGACCTTCGACATTTTACTACGGAAGAAGACTGAAGAATCTCCCTTGTGACCAAGGAGTGACCACCCTGGGCAACCAGGCACCATCCAGCGACCGCTGCTTGCTTTGCGACTGATCCTACGAGGGACGACTGCAGAGACTGACCAGCGCCGTGACTTCCAGACACCTCTGAACCAGATCCACATCTACAGCAAAGCTGAGACCCGTGGAGGCGACGTGGGACGTGGGACCGGCGACTTGGGAAAAGTGGCTAGTAACTGACTAGCGCGACTTCTGAGGCTTCCTCGAGGCTGTGCTAGGGGAATTGAGAAGCCCCAATCCCGAGCACCATCTGCAAAGAAGATCAGCTCCCCACACTTCACGTGTTCTGCGTGGGGCCCTTCTGCACCTGAGTTGCTCGACGTGTTGTCCGGTTGCTGGCCCGTTGGCTAGCGACCTCTGTGACGACGAACCTTCAATTTTGCCTTGCTGGTCCGGCTCCTCCAGACTGGCACCCGCTCCCCTGTGAAAGGGAAGCACCCCAGACCTTCTTGGTCTGCGACAGAAGCAAGTCCTCCATCCTGCGTGGGTTGCGCTTGCCAAGGCTTGTTGGGTCCTAACTCGACATCGACGCCGCCAGCAAGAGCCTTCGTGGGACAGCTCGCCTCCTGGTTCTGGTCGTCCTCGACGCCTCCTGGTACCCGTGGCTGCTGCGACAAGCTTCACCTCTTCACCTGCATCTTCACGACATCGCCTGGTTCCTTCCTGGTCCCTTCCCGGCTCCTGGCTGGTGACCTAGACTCTGTCCCCTCTGCTTGCAGGCATCCTCCTTCCTGATTCCATCCTTGGAATCCACCGGACACTCTTCATTGACTGCCTGTCAGCAACTTTCTTCAGGCATCCATAGGAGTCGACGACGAAACCCGACGCAAGTTCACACCTATGCACCCGCAGCCCGTGGGCTAAGTAACTTGAGTACTCCGGTGCTCACAAAGGTATTGACTATCCAAGTGTCTAGTTTCCAAGTCTCTAACTCCTAGTTCCTTCCGAAGTGTCCTAAAACTCTTATTTCTAAATACTACTATTTCTATCGACTTTAACGCATTACGCGTGAGTGTTTCCACTCTGCACCTGAATCCCGTGGGCCTCCCACTGCCTAGCAACTGATAGGATAGTGTAGCCCCAGCGATTCCCTAGGCCTAGGCCTATCCTGTGTTCGTGACAGTGGTTCTTATACCCCTTACTTAGTATATGGTTTGCGTGGCCCCTAGGGCCTAACTGTATTACTTACCTGTGTGACTGATGTATGCTTAAATAAGATTGTGTTGTACTTACCTCGAATCTCATAAAGAGTGCGGAGGGTGTTTTGACTAGAATAAATACATTCTATTTTTATAACATATCTGTTGTGGTGTCCTTTCATTTGGTATTCAAGTGGTTGCAAATGGTATAACAGCTGGCTTCACATGCCATACAGAGTTTAGCCTAAGACAACTCTTGTCCATGCTACCACTAGGATAGCTGGTCTATAAGGTTGACTTTACAACCAATCACCATAAGGGTTGTTTGGACTGATACAAGGTGTACACTAGAACTAGTGACATCATATATCAGGCCAACTTCCCACACAGGGTACTTGGCGTAAAATCTAAGGAGCTTGGAGCAGTACTAATTAATGGTAGTTGAGACTGCGTACCTAAGGTTCCGACTTTTTCTGATGTTTTAGTTTGTTTAGAACCCCTGCCCTTCTGGTGAATACCCCCTCGCTTCCTCTTAGGGCCTGAACCTAACGCTTTGTTTTCAGCCTGTGGAATAGACTGTAAGCTAGGGCTATTCACTAATCCAGCCCTCATTTCTATCTGAGGGGAGTAATCCTCCGATGTATTTGCTGTGGGTAATTCGTTGGGCCCATTAAATAAGCCGAGCTCCATACTAGGCCGCCCGGTCAAAATTTGAGAATAAGTTTGATGGTGATATTGGTCACTAACCCCGCCAGTCCACCACTGTTATTTATTTGAATTACTGGGTGTTCCGGTGATGCTACTAAAAGTATAGGGCCCAAAGACGAACGCTTGTTTAAGGAAGGTTCTAACGACAAGCGTCGTTCTGTAAGAGCAATTTCATGCTCCAACACTGTTGCTGCCCTTGTAATAAACAAATCTAGGGTACCTTTAACTGACCCGCCTATAACACCAGAGGTACACTTCCTCCCTTTCCCTGATCTTAATGCCATTAAATCAAGCCGATAGTTCCCTCCAGCCACAGCAAACGCAACTACACAGTTACGATATCAAACAATGTCAGCAACTAACTCACTTAACGACCAATGTTAGGAGGGGGGGCCTCCACTGGTCTCAGACGGGCCCACCCTTGGTCTTCGTCCGCGTGGAGTCCCGCTGCGTCCCTCGTTCACCCTGCCCCCCCCTCCCCCAGGGAGCAGCAGCTGAAGTAAATCAGGTGTTGCACCCTGGGACAGCCCCCTCAAAGAATACAGCGGCAAACAGGACACTGTCCCTCCTGAAATTACAGCAATGGAGAGGAACCCAAGTCTCTCACTTCCAACTGGGCTCCCAGGTGGGTTTAAAACAGTTAAAATAAGTCTTGGTTTCTTCCCAAAATGCCCCTGCTCTTTGGTCACTTGCTCGCCTCACCTCGCCTTGCGGACCAGCGCCCAGCTCGCGTTCGTCTCCTTCTCTAATTGCAGATTGCCAGTCTCACCGGTATCCACCAGCATCCAGCTGCCAGCCTCCAGTGCAAACGCGGCTCAGTATCCGGCCACTCTCCTCTGTCTTGTGAGCTTCTGCCTCCAGCGCGCCCCCCCCCCCCTCTGAGCGAAGGAAGTGAAAGCGGGACCGGGCCAGTGGTGGGCGGTGTGTAAAAGAGCGAGTGAGAGGGTGAACGAGCCTTCAATGGCAGACCCGCTCTGGCTCCGGTTCTGGCTCCTGCACCGCTTGCTGGCTGCCGGGCTCTCCTACTCTTGCCGATCCCAAACACCACAGCCCGGTCCCCCGGTCTCCCCGTCTCCCGCGTTGGCGTTAATGGCTCCCAACCCAGCCGCAGCTCCAGGCGCTGAACGAAATGGAGCGAAATGGAGCGGAACCCCTCCTCCTCCTCCAGCAGCTGCAGCGCGTTCGTTCGTTATTGTCTCCAAGACTCCTATTCCCACGAGTCAGCAGATCCTAAACAGCATGCACTAAAAGATGGATCAACCTCCTCTGAGTGTTAGGTGGTACCAAAATCCATTGCCCTCCCTCGATCTCTGCCACCCACTGCAAAATCTTCAACTCTGTTGATATGTGCCAACTAATCCTTGGGCACTAAACCTTGCTCCAGTACAAATATACAAGACTGACACTTTATGGTACGCCAGAGCCCCCCTATCCTCTGTATTTCTTTCTGGCTGCTGCAGTAAACGCATTCAACTTGCCCGTAACAGGGTGTATCCCTTTTGCTCTGTGCAGCCCCTGTGCTCTGCCAACACTCGGAATACTGCCAATAATAGGAGTAAGGAGAGGGAGATCTAAGAAGCTGGAACAAAGTAGAGATCAGAGCAGTATAAAAACTTAAAATCGCATAAAATAGTGTAGTGGCACCAGAAAGGTGAGGTACATGCAAACTCTCCCAGTCTCAGTGCTGATCCACACGGTTCAAACCAATCACAACGCTGCATTGCAGTGTAGCGTTTGGCTATGAGGAGGTTGGGAGCTTCCCGCTGCTGGCCGGGAGTGTAGGAAGATGTGGGAGAGATGGAGAACGGAGGTGAAGCGGCAGCCGTGTCAGGTTTTTTTTTGTTTAGGTTTTTCTTTTTTTTTTGTCTCTCCCTCCCCCCTCGCCCCCACCCCACCACCAAGGTCTGGTAGCAGCTGCTAATTAAGATGGGTAGAGCACAGGCAGTGGCAAGCTACTCACCTCGTGTGCCAGCATTCTGTACAGCTCCTCCCGGGTCACAGTCAGTCTCTCCCGATCAGTGCTATCAACAACGAGGATCACAAACTAGAAAAGAAAAGAAAAGAAAAAGAAAAAACTGGGTTAAGCTTTCTGCACATGGGCCAAGCACACTGTACCTGAAGAACAAGTTACTTACCTTCGGTAACGATATATCTGTAAGAAACATTAGTTAGATTCCTCACCTTAGAATATCCCCAGGCGTCAGGCTGGATCCGGAAAGATTTGGTCAGAAATACCCTTGCGCGTCGCTGGGCGTCGTCTGCGTCTCCGCGTCAGTCGTCGGCGTCGTGATCACCGGGATGACATAGTCGGAGTACTTAGACGCCGCCCTCGCGCGCTGACGTCAGTTCTTGTACATAGCTTTCCGCGCCAGGAACGCAGAGCCATGCAAGAGACAGACACTGGTGCCAAAAATTCTAGGGCCCTGAAAGGGATGACCTCAACCCTAGATATCGGTTCGCAGAGCGGGGAGGATAGGTGGGGCAGTGAGGAATCTAACTAACTAATGTTTCTTACAGATATATCATTACCGAAGGTAAGTAACTTGTTCATCTGAAAGAAACATGTTAGTTAGATTCCTCACCTTAGAATAGATACCCCAGCAATACCAACCCCGGTGGTGGTTCTGCGAACCAAAATCACACCAGAAAGTCCTGGAGAACATAACTGCCAAAGAAGCCGTCTCTCCGGACTTGGCAGTCCAGGCAATAGTGTTTGGCAAACGTGTGCAGCGAGGCCCACGTTGCTGCCTGACAAATGTCCTGCAAGGGGACTCCCCGGCCCAGGGCAGTGGTCGCCGCTGTGGCCCGAGTGGAATGGGTCCTCAGCCCTACAGGAGGTTCTTTTTTAGCTAAGGAATAACAGGCCTTGATACACAAAATGACCCACTGAGAGATGGTTCGCTTGTGTACCGTCCGCCCCTTCTTAGCGCCCACGTAGCCAACAAAGAGTTGGTCGTCCACCCGGAACTGTTAGGTGCGGTCCAGATAGAAGGACAGCGCCCGTTTTGGGTCCAGACGGTGGAGATTCTCTTCCTCTTTCGAGGGATGCGGAGGCGGAAAGAAGGTGGGCAGTGTAACAGACTGGCCGATGTGAAAGGCAGTTACCACCTTAGGGAGAAAGGAAGGACGAGTCCTTAGAACAACTTTGTCCGGATGGACAGAACGGAAAGGAGCCTTAGGAGAGAGAGCCTGGAGCTCACTCACCCTTCTAGCAGAGGTGATGGCAACCAGGAAAGCAGTCTTAAGCGTCAACAGACGAAGGGGACAATTATGAAGAGGCTCAAAGGGAGCGCACATCAGATAGGACAATACTAGATTTAAATCCCACTGAGGCATTACAAAAGGGACAGGAGGGAACATGTGGGTAATGCCTTTTAAAGAATCGAGAAACAACAGGGGATTTAAAAAGAGCATGCTGATCAGGAAGCTGTAAGAAAGCAGAAATAGCCGAAAGGTATCCCTTGAGGGTGCCCAGAGCAGAGGCCTGCTGGGCCAGGGAAAGAAGAAAGAGGAAAACCTCAGAAAGAGGGGCAGAGAGGGGATCCACAGCCTTTGCTGTGCACCATGCCACAAATTTGTTCCACCTGCAGGTGTATACCTATTTTGTGGAGGGACGCCTGGCTGCCAGAACAACATTACAGACTTCAGGAGGCAAGTCAAATGGCATCAACTGCCCACGCTCAATCTCCACGCATGGAGGTAGAGGCTGGACAGGTTCGGGTGGAGGACCGTCCCCTGCTGCTGCGACAGAAGGTCCTCCTGAAGAGGCAGTCGGATCGGGGGATCGATCGATAGACTGAGTAGCTCGGGATACCAGTATCTTCGTGCCCAATCCGGAGCCACAAGGATGACTTGGGCCCGGTCGCGCCTGATCATCTTCAGCACTCTGGGCAGAAGTGGTATAGGCGGAAAGGCGTACAACAGACCGCAACGCCACTTGCGACGAAAAGCGTCTCCGAGCAAGTGCCGCCTTGGAAATTCCAACGCGCAGAACTGCTGACATTGCGCGTTCTCTTCGGTGGCTAATAGATCTAACCAAGGCTCTCCCCACTGCAGAAAGAGGCCATGCGCCACGTCCGAGCTCAGACGCCATTCGTGATTCATCATGCACCGGCGGCTGAGTTTGTCTGCTCTGGCGTTCAGAGAGCCCGCCAGATGTTGAACCACCAGGGTGATGTCCTGATGTTCCAGCCATGTCCAGAGGCGCAGAGCCTCCTGACAAAGGGTCCACGACCCCACCCCACCCAGTTTGTTGCAATACGACATGGCGGTGGTGTTGTCCGTGAACACCTGCACTACACTTCCCCGGACAGAGGGAAGGAATGCCTTCAGTGCAAGTCGGATCGCCCGCAGCTCCAGAAAGTGGATATAGAGCCGGGACTCCGCCGGAGACCAGATGCCTCTGATCTCCACCTCTCCCATGTGGCCCCCCCATCCCAGGAGGGACGCATCCGTCACTACTACGTGCTCCGGTTGGGGTAGGGAGAGGGATCTGCCACTGACCCAATCGCGGTCCGTGAGCCACCATTGCAACTGTCTGGCAGTGCCCTCCGAGATCAAGACATGGTCGGACAGGTTGCCCTGATGCTGGGCCCACTGAAACTTCAGGTCCCACTGCAGAGCCCGCATCCGCCATCTGGCATGATGCACCAACAGGATGCAGGAGGCCATCAGACCCAGAAGCCGCAGCACCAACCTGACCGAAACCCGGGATAGAGGCCGAAAGATTGGAATGAGAGCCTGAATATCCCGGACCCGCTGTTCCAGAGGATCGACCGGGAACTGCGCCGAGTCCAGAACCACTCCGATGAAGCGGAGCTTCTGGGAGGGACTCAGATGCGACTTCGCCAGATTGATGGAGAACCCCAGCAAATGCAAGAGGTCGGCCGTAGTCTGGAGGTGGGAGACGACTGCCTGGGGCGAGCCCGCCTTCAACAACCAGTCGTCGAGATAGGGGAAGACTGGAACCCCTAATCTGCGCAGGTGAGCTGCGACCACCGCCATCACTTTCGTGAACACCCGAGGGGCACTGGTGAGGCCGAAGGGGAGCACGGTAAACTGAAAGTGCTCGTGGCCTACCGTGAACCGCAGGTAACGCCGGTGGGCCAGCACGACGGGCATGTGGAAATAAGCGTCCTGCAAGTCCAACGCTACCATCCAGTCTCCAGGGTCTAGGGCAGCCAGAACCTGAGCTAAGGTGAGCATCTTGAACTTCTCCTTCCGTAGGAAGGCGTTGACGCTCCTGAGGTCCAAAATAGGGCGTAGGCCCCCTTAGCCCTTCTTGGGAACCAGAAAGTAGTGGGAGTAACAACCCGACCTACTTCTGGGCCAGGAAAGCGCTCAATGGCCCCCTTGGCCAAGAGGGCCGGAACTTCCTCCTGCAGAGGTTGCAAGTGATCCCCCGACATGCGGTGGCACAGCGGTGGCATGGCTGGAGGGGTCGCCTCGAATGGGAGGGAGTAGCCCCTTCGGACGATTTGCAGTACCCACCTGTCCGATGTGATGGTATGCCAGGTGATGGCGAACTCTGCCTTCCACTGGCGTGGAATGGGCCTGAAAGCACGGACTAGGAGGGCTTTGAGGCAGATGCTGCCAGGGTAGATGTGGATGGACCGACTCGTTGTACCCCTGCTCCGCCTCGGCGGAATCCACGTCTGCGACCGCATTGAGACTGGTTCTGCGGCCTGTGGCTAGACGGACGTGAGGGGGCGCCCCTTCCTTGGCCACGAAAGGGACGAAAAGCGGAAGTTTGCGGGCGCGGGCCGAGAGGCCCAAGGACTTAGCCGTTGCCCTGGAGTCCTTAAGGCGCTCCAGCGCACAGTCCGCTTTGTCGCCAAAATGGCGACTGCCATCGAAGGGCATGTCCATGAGGGTGCTCCGGACATCCCCGGAGCAACTCGTGGACCTCAGCCAGGCGTGGCGACGGATCGCCACCGTGGTCGCCATTGCCCTGCCTAGCGAGTCCGTTGTGTCCAGTCCACATCGGATTGCATTCCGTGCCGCATCCCGCCCCTCGGCAAGAGCCTGGGCGAGCCGTGTCTGGGCCTGCTCCGGACACTGGGGCAGCACGTCCTCCACCGTATCCCACAGGGAGTGGGAGTAACAGTCCAAACGACACGCGGTGTTGATAGACCGCAACCCCAAACTAAGGGAGTAGAACAGTTTCTTCCCAAACTGTTCTAACCTTTTGGACTCCCGATCCGGGGGAGCGGACGGGAAGGAGGTCTGGGAAGTAGAGGCCTGGATAACCAGGCTCTCGGGCGTAGGGTGCAACTACAGAAAACTGGGGTCGCTCGGTGCAGGGCTGTGGCGCCGGGCCACGTTCCGGTTCACAGGAGGGACTGTGGAGGGCTTGGACCAGGTGCCCTTCAGAACGTCCGACAGTGCTTCATGGAACTGCAGCAGAGGCTCCGAGGAGCTTGCTGACGGTTGAAGCACTTCAGTGAGGAGATTAGTCCTCACGGCCACAGCAGGCAGCTCCAGCCCGAGGGCTTCGACTGCCTTGCGGAGCACCACAGAAAATGTAGCACCTTCCTCCGAAGCCACGGACGGAGGAGAAATTAAACCAGTGTCTGGGGAGGTATCAAGACCACTGGCATCCCCCAGTTCGTCTGCCCAGTCTCGATATAACTGACACTTCTGTGCCAGAGGGTCCTCAGACCCCTCCCAGTCGTCACCGTCATCCGATTCCTGGTATACAGGTGGAATGATCGGAGCGGGGAGGAAGATGAACCTGTCACCCATAGGCATCGGCGCCGGGCGGCGCCGCTCCAACGCCGGGCCCGGACCGGGACTAAATCAGGGAATGGCGTCGTCCGAAGGTGGAGCCGGGGGTTGCACCAGAGGGGTCGGCGCCGGCGGAGGGGTCGTAAGGTCGACCGGCATCAACCAGGATCCAGGCCTGGATCCCGCGGGGACCTGCGGCGTCGGGACCGGAGTCGGCGCTGGGGCCGGACCCGCCGGCTCGCTAGGCCTCCCAGTCGAGCCTGCGGGGCCCGAAGGCACGCCGGCAGGCGTCGACGGCGGAGCCAGGCTCCTCATGGCCACGAGGAAGTCTCTGATCTCCGCCGGAGTCGCGTCAGACCCAGGGACCGGAGGGTATGGGGTCGGACGGGACTCCCGCGGCTCCGACGGAGCCACGCGGGTGGTGCCACCCGAACCCTCAGCAGAGTTGCGCGATCGGCAAGGGGAGCCAGAAGAGCGATGACCCCTCTTCGATTTCTTGCTGTGCTTCGACTTAACGGAATGCGAAGACTTCGACCCCAACGAGCGGTGATGACTGCAGCTCCGCAACCGGTACCTCGACCTCCTCCTTGACCGGGACCTTGAGCGGCGCGGAGCAGACTGCCGGATCTCGAGCAGCTTGCGGGACCGCTCCCACCTAGCCTTCGAGGTCAAGGCCCGGCAGTCGAGGCACGACTCGGCATCGTGGTCGGCCCCAAGGCAATAGAGGCACCGACGGTGGTGATCCGTGACCGACATCAGTCGGTGACAGGCATCACAAGGCTTGAAGCCAGGCATCCCTATCGGCACCAGAGTCGAGGTCGACTGGAATGGAACCAAAAGAGTTCAAAAAAGTTTAGTCAAAAAGTGACTAAAAGGGTATGCTCTTCCCGGATCGGCGCTTACTGGCGCGGAAAAAAGAAGAACTGACTTCAGCACGCGAGGGCGGAGTCTAAGTACTCCGACGACGTCATCCCAGCGATCACGACGCCGACGACGTGCAAGGGTATTGCTGACGAAAAATCTTTCCGGATCCAGCCTGACGCCTGGGGATATTCTAAGGTGAGGAATCTAACGTGTTTCTTTCAGATAAATGTATATATGAGCAGTTTCTGAAGCTCCTGGAAATGCACCTGGTGGGAATATGGACTAGTAAATACATATTTAGAGCATGGCATCCCGGTACACATTGTTCAGGTGCTCCCCTCATCTACATGTATGCTGCAGCATCCCCATGGTAATGCCACAGAATCGCTTCAATGACATGTTGGGGATATAAGTTGACTCATCTGCCCAGGGTTTGTCCTGTGTTGTCCACATGTAGCCGAGCACATCTACATCCTGCAGTGTTTGCCACCTATGCCTTTTGCTGCGAGTAGTAGGCAGACCAAGGGTCTTGCATGGTCTCCAGTGACCTTGCCCACTCAGCATGGAGTATTGAGAAGCCCACATCGACCTCCACGTCTCCTGGCTTTAATACTCCCCTCTCATATTAGCCTTCTACTCGTGCCCCCCCCCCCCCCTCCAGCCACCTCATTGATAATGTAGTAAGCAGAGAAAATAATTTTAAAAATAACCAACAAGGAAGAGAGCGAGGAAGTAAACAGCTAGAGCACACCCCTCATGTTAAGTGCACAAAGAGCCGACAGCAGTGTAGGGAATGGACAGAATCCAGTAAATATTATGCAAAAAAACAGTAACATCTCTTAAACTTTCAATTCGTATATTCAAAAGAAAGCTTTAGAGTACTGTTTGATTCTTTACAAGTAGCAAGTCGAGTAGTCAGTCACTCCACTCACCTCTGTGTTGGAGTAATATGTGGTCCACGTGGACCTCAGCGCCTCCTGGCCCCCGATGTCCCACATCAGGAAGTGAGTGTTTTTCAAGATGATTTCCTCCACGTTACTGCCAATTGTAGGGGACGTGTGGACCACCTCATTCATCAGGCTGCGGGTCGAAGGAGCGCAGGAAAGAAAAAAAGTGGGTTGTAGCTCTGTGGACGCAAGCATTTCCCCAGTCACACTCCCCTCTTCAAGAGCTTTACACAGGCAAACTACTCCTACGCAGGCACACATTGCCTCCTCCTTCACACGCTTGCATGCAATCTCCTTCACACGCGCACGCCACCTCGTCCTACATATACACACGTGCAGCCTCCTACACAGATCCCACCCACACACAGCCGCCTCCTCCTCCACACGCGCACATATGCATGCAGCCTCGTCCTGAATATACACACATGCAGCCTCCTACACAGCTCCCACCAAGCGCGCAACACCCATTGGACTCAAAGGGCTTCAGCCCTCCACCGTCGTGTGTGGCAGCCCAGGATGAGACAGCTTCCCGTGCACACACACAGCCGCACCAGAGTACTTCACAGGTCTTTAAAAGACCATTTGCATGTTAATGAGGCCTTGCTGTTTCACCCCTTCTAAGAGCCCCTGCAGATCCACTCTGCCTATTGCTTAAAGATTCAGCCCCCCCCGAAATTTTTTCTTAGCCCCCCCCCCCCCGATATTTGGCTCTAGTTGCGCCTCTGGCTCCCACCCACACACAGCCTCCTCCTTCACACACTTGCATGCAATTCCCTCAACACACGCATGCAACTTCCTCCACACACACACACACACATGCAATGCAGCCTCATCCTACATACACGTGCAGTCTCCTACACAGCTCCCACCCACACACACAGCCTCCTCCTTCACATGCGTCCCCGAGCATGCAACCACCTCCACACGCGCACATATGCATGCAGCCTCGTCCTGCATATACACACGTGCAGCTTCCTACACAGCTCCCACCCACACACAGCCTCCTCCTCCAGACACTTGCATGCAACCTCCTCCACACGCGCACACATGCATGCTGTCACCTCCTACATATACACATGTGCAGACACACACCCCTCCCTACACACGGGGGGATTTATTTCCACCCTCACAGATTCTGCAGTGGCGGGAAGGGGGGCACAAGGGATTCTGTAGGGGACACTGAAGATTACAGAGTTGCGGACAGAATGCATCTCTCTGAAGCCATGCTGAACATTACCGGCCTCTGTGAAGGTGCAGCAAACTCGGTGGAGCTGAAAGACCACATTGCTTTGTTAATTATTTACATGTGGTAATTGCAGTGTTTCAGTGAAACAGAAACATTGAGGCGTTGAACCTTTCCCAAGAATCCGTATTTTGTCAAGCCAGGTGAGCCGGCATAACAGGGGAAGGCAGGAGGTACTATTTTAAGTTAATGCTACTGTTGGCACGGCAGGCTTGGGAAAAAAACTATTTTAGGAGAGGGTCAACACCTGAATTACCACAATTAAATAATCAGCAAAAACCGCGGAGGTCTCGGAGCGCCCCGGGATTGGTTAGTGTAGCATGATTTCAGACAGGCTGCTTGTCCTACTGTGAGCTTCAGTGTCTGAAAACCGTCCGAATAGAAAAGCACCCCCTTAAGCCTCATGACCAATGCACGTGTACATATATGTGCATACTGTCAGTTTGATTTAGGTGTGAAAAGTACAATAATTGAAACAAACATTGAATAACTTGAGCACCAAGCACTGACCTCTGGTGTTGGAGAGAAAGACGGATTACAGTCTCTGAACTGCACAATATGCAACCCAGGACTCAAAAAACCTTCGGCTTCGCCGCATGATTGCGTGACCTATGACCCTTCGCTTTACTTCATCATGCATCACTTTCATTAAGCAGACAGCTTGGAGGCATCGTCAAGTAATTAAGTACAGGATCTGCACTTCTCAAACCTGATTTATATTGGTAATATATAAATTTACTTGCTTCACAAATAAATTAAATAAGTAAGATTTATATAGAGAACATGTCAAACTGACATTGTGGGCAACTCGTAGCAACTTCTTAGGATACTGGGGATATACTTGAGTGTTTCATTAAAAAAAAATATATTAATAAATGTTGATGAAAGTCTTTCATTTTTCTCATAACATGTCTGATTTACATCTTTTGATGGCTTGGCTCATGCTCTGGCGGTTCGAGCCAAGTCACACCCTTGGCTCGGGCTACTCCCGAGACTGTCCGTGTCCCTCCCCAAGAAATGTAGTGCCCTTGCGAGCGCCCACACGAGGGCGCGCGCACGATATTCCTCCTCCCGCCTCACACACGCACACAGCCCCTTCCTGCTCCTCCCCTCACACACACACAAAAGCATCCTCATTCACACACGTGCGCCACCCCGACCCCTCCAAGCCCCTCCTCTAAACACGCACACAGCCTACTTATGACGCAGGGTGCCATGCCGAGGTGGTAAAGATCCTTACCCCAGGACCCCTCCAGTGTTAAACCCACCACCCCATCATCTCCCCGCCATCTGCCGCGAGGCCAATACTCACAACTGATACAGGATGGTTGTCTTTCCGGCATTGTCCAAGCCCACGATGATGACTTTGTGCTCTATGGGAACAAAAGAGGGGTAAGGGTTACAGCTGGCTGCTAGGGCGAGAGACAACAATACACGTTAAGCATCCCGAATAACAAAAGCGCCCCCAAACCCCAGAGGTCACGCGTACAATGTTCCAAATTGGTCGGCAAACTGTTCGTGAAGCGCCATGAATACTTAGACAGTGCAGAAACACCGATGTGTCGCAAGAAACACTTAACCCAGAAGGTTTTTTGTTTTCCTAGTCAAGAGATAGTATAATGTGTAACTATTACTAAATTTTTTGGGGTCATAATGTAGCAAAACTAACTTCTCCTTGATTCTTAGAATGTGGCGATTTAGGGCAGGGGACAAAAAAGCAACCCAGACAGCTCTTGGCAAATGGAGGGGGAAGAAGGGGGGGGGGGGGGGGTCGGCTCCTGAAACGCCACTGCCGTTCGATACAATTACTTTTATAAAACTAGAACCCATCAGCTGGCTTCCCTACAGAGCTCACTGTAACCGAAGCCACGTCCCACAAATGCCCTTAGATTAGTCTCCAGTCGTTTTTATCAACGGCAAATCAGTGGCGCTGTTCTCATCATTTCAAATTTGTATAGCACACAATCTACCATTCGTGTGGTGTCGCAGCGCATTATTAAGTGCCCTCGAGCTCTCACTCCTACTAAAAATACCCCTCCCCAAACAGATAGAAAAATGTCAGGCTGGTTGTGAGCTATGAAATTTACCGTACACTGTCCCCCCCTCCCCCACCCCGTGAATAGATGGGCCAGCCTTTGAACGAGTCTTCCAGAACGGGTAAAGTCGGCACCATGCAGCGCCAATGGGCCATATAAATGCAGACGTGCGTGTTTAACGGGCAGCACCATGACCGACGTCACGTGCAAGTCCTGGCAGCGCTTAAAATACTGTCAGAGGCATCAAGAATTTCCCCGGGCCTAACAAATGTGTCCTTGTGTAATGCAACTGGTGGTCATGTAAAGCACCTTAATACCTTAAATAAAACTGCACACAAAATTACAGGAGAACACCAGGAGGAACCACAGTCCTAAGAGGCGTGAGCGCAAATGTCATAAAACAACCAAAAGAGCAGAAGGCAGATTTTTTTCTTTTTTTGCAGTTATATAGTGCGAACTCGACCCGAAGGTATTGGGGCACTTAGATAGATAACTCTTTATTGTTTGATTTAAAAAAACCATTTACAACTGAACATGCTAAAAATTGAGTAATCAAGTTAACTATATATGTAAGTTTTAAAACAATTAATCAGTAAGGTAAAATTCAATGATCATAAAAGTCTGGTAAAGTTCTAATACAAAACATCACCCTGGATTTCATATAGTCTCTGATTTAGATAAATCGTCTTTTGGTTCAGAATCTCTACTCTGACTAGAGTGAGAGTTTGGCTTCAAGAAGTCTTGACGCTTTATGAACAAATTTCGCAAGCCCAATATTTAACTTGATGTTAACAGGGTTGAGGCCAGCCATTATTGCTGGACGGCAGGAGCGTACACCCAACATAATATATTGGCCTCTCAGCAACTGCCGTCTGGCTTGAAGTAATGCTAGGCATGCACAGACAATATGTTCCATTGATTCAATATTATAACCGCACAGCGTGTAAGCAATGCTACTGCCCGACCGGCGCCATACCGGGAGATTCTTCAAAAATGGCCATTCTCCCATCCTAAGGGCTAAAAACTTACGTTTCCAATAAAGTGCATATGTGCTAGACAAGTAGGGCAACTGGACGCCCACTTCGTAATTGGCGATTACCGCCCAGGCATGTCCCCTCTTTGATAGTGTTGCCCTGTCTGAATGGAAGGACCACAACCTAACAGATTTCTTAATAACAGATTTTAACACTGATGGGGAGGGATTTGAGTCCCATAGATCTTTTACGCCTAGCAGCTATAAACTGTAATCCAAGAATTGTCGGTGCTTTAGACTAGTAGGCTTTTTCTGTATTTCCTGCCAGAGTCGGGCCACCAAAGAGCCCTCCCAGGCTTGGCGTAGTCTTTGGCACAATTTAACAAAAGCACCTGCCTCCACGCCGAGGTGATCTTGGAGTCCCAGTCAGGGCCGGCTTTAGGGCGGTGCGACCGGTGCCACCGCACCGGGTGCTGGCTTCCTGGGGGCGCCGTGCTTGAACGTTTATTACGCTTTTGAAGCACCTGCTGCAGCGTTTCTTTCCCCCGGCAATTACCAGGCCTCACATAAATGTCACAATAACTCCTGTGATTAATTATCGTCCGAGAGAGATCAGCATTTTGCATAGTTGAGGTTTTGACTTATGTGAAGTTAGTGTAGAGGGTTAATACGCCTTCTGCAAAGAACGTGTACCAAGTGATTACAGAGTGCGTATGATAGATCAGCAGGTTACTGCTTTCAAAAGAAACCTCCTTTTGTTACTTGCAATTTATAACTTATAGTCCTAATACAGAATAGTGAGCTATTAACTTTCATCCCAGAACTGCATACAGACTGCAAAGAATACATTATTAGAACATTGATTAATGTTGCAAAAAGGATGAATTTGGCTAGGAATTGATTCATATTATTAAACAGAGCTCCCAACTATGCGGTTTCTTTTTCGACTCTGAGTTTGTGCTTCTCCACAACAAGCACTCTTAAACTATACTACCTACCAGTATGGATGACATGTGACTCCTACACTTTTAGTCTTTTGGCTTATGTAACATTTCCTATACACTGATTTACACACGTACGATTGATTGTCTCTGTGTAATGTGTGTGTGATGCAAAGTGCTCGGACACCCTGCACTGGTATGAGTGGCGCTATATAACTAATTCAATGCATCTGAGAGAGTGTGGTTATGGAGACTTCGTCACTGTTAAAGGGTGCTAGTGAGAGACTCCCTGGTGGAGGTGGTCATTGGGGGGGCGCCAACAAACATTGTCGCACAGGGCGCGACCAGCACTAAAGCCGGCCCTGGTCCCAGTTCTAGTCTCACCTGGGCTGGCGATGCAGATTTTGGCAGCCGGAAGGCTCGTTTGAAGATTTTTGTAGTTAATTTATTTATTAATTTACTCGTTGAGCCCTTGGTGATCTCATGACCATATGTCAATGAATTGATTACTTTGGCTTTCATTACTTTCAGCATAGGTGTGAGGCTGGGACCTAATAGCTGGTTTGACAGTTTTGCGGCGCCCACCTCTAATAAAAGCGCTTTTGTTTGTAATGCTTCCTTGTGCTTACCAAATGAGCCGCTTGCCTCCAGAAAGATGCCCAGATATTTGTAACTGGGAGTTGAATCCAGCTTTGTTTTATTAAAGTACCACCTTTCTATTGTCCTTTTTTGTTTCCCAAAGGAGATAGTCTTGGTTTTTGACAGGTTAAGTTCTAGATGGTTTTTTGTCGAATATGACAACAATTCGTCCAATAACCTCTGTAGACCCACTTTTGTGTGGCTTAATAGCACCAGGTCATCGGCATAAAGTAAGTTGGTGATGCGGGTCCCATCAAGTTTGGGGGGGATGACAATTTACTCTATCGAGTGCTGGGGAGAGGTCCGATATGAATAGGTTGAACAGAAGTGGGGCCAACACACATCCCTGTTTAACACCAGTTACAGTTTTGATCTTCCTAGAGACATGACGGCCTTCGCCCAGCTTGATTTTCATCCATGTTTCAGTATGAAGCTGAATTATTGCCTGTAGAAGAGACCGTGGTATTCCCCATTGTTAGACCTTTCAGCCATTTGGCAGTTCCCTCCTCATTTTATTATTTTTGTCCTTTCCCCCTTCTCATTTTTTTCTGTCTACTAAACTTTTTGGGTGCTGATGTAGAGGTTCTGGGCGCCTCATCCTCACTACCTGTGGGAGAGGCGCAAGGTGCTCCACTGAGGAAACTAGATGAGGGAGGTGAGATTCACAAAATGGTGGCTCCAACTGTCACCTCAGCACCTGGGCCATGACTGCCATGAGAGGTTCCGGAACCTTCTGGGCCCCTCTGGCAAGTCAGGCCCAAGGTGATAAATAGAGGTGGCAGGAGGGCGGCCATTTTAGGATAGAGTGGACTGCGTGGAGAACAGGAGTAAGGCGCCTGTGTGAGGAGGTGGTTGTGCTTGAAAGGGAACGGACAGGTCTAAGGGCCTGCACAGATTTCCAAACCAGGTGACATCACCCCTAACCTTGTGACCGGCCCCTGAACGCAGTCAGAGATCTGGTGGAACAGCGTTATCTTGGGGTTTACCGGTGGCCAGAATCCTTGAAAGAGGTCCAGGATCACTGTCTGTGATCGACCCCCTTCACTCATCCCCAGCTGAAGAGGCGATGTCCACCCCCAGGAAATAAGACGGCTCTGGAATCCAAACCAGCTGCACCGGAGAATTACTGGCACCCTTAATTTGGGCCCCCCCCCCCCCCCTATTTCTCTCCACGAGACCCTACCTGAAACGATCACCGCCGCCACCCAGAGATCGGAGGGCTCCTGTTGTCCTCTGGAGGTGGCTCGCTGCTGGCGAGAGCTTGTGGAGAGGCTTATTGGAGGGGGCGGGTGAGCGGGCGACGCCGTTGCCCGGGTGAGGAGAATCGCCTGAAGGAAGAGAGGGACGTGACAGGCTTGGAGGCCGTCATCCTCATATCACGTGAGAGGGGCCGTAGCGCCGCCCCTCTCTGCTGCCGGTAGCCGAGGAAGGCCGCGCCCCCGTAAGACACGCCGTTTCTTGAGGCAGCGGGCGCATCCTGCAACGGAAACAGAGTCAACCCGGGCCCGGCCGGCTGGCCAAGTCCGCCGGGAAGTGAGGCCCGCAGCTGTGGGGAGCGTCAAAGTAAGGCAGACAACAACGAAGGGGACCCTCCCGAAGGGTAAGCTTTGGGAGAAGCGCTTCGGTGGGGGTGTCTAGCGTTGCGCCCTCCTACCCGATGACAAGATTTCCCTTCTGGTGCTGTGAGTCCAGTCACCCGGTAACGGGACCTTTCAGTTCCGGTTTATGCTCTACCGCTCGTCGGAAGACCACCGTGATCACACAGTAAGCGGGGCACAAGAAGGAGGAGGTGGGGGAAAGAGAGCCCCCAGAGGGCACCAGAGAGTACGCAACAGCGGGCAGGTGTTGTCCTGGTATACCTTAGTGTCAGTCACTGGGGAACCCGAGTTCTAGGCTAATAGTACGGATAAATTGACTTAATTTTACACGAGACTGACAACCGGGGGATACAGACCTCCAGCATGGTGTTGAAGAAGAGCAGTCTCCAATTCAGTAACTGCCTGAGTTCAAGTACAATGTTAAAAATGTAATGGCTTATTTGCTAGGAAGTAAGCAGAGTACTTGTAGACTGTCTAGAATTAACTAATGAATTGCCAGCAGCAGTGAATGTCCAACTTAGCGCCTAAAAGGCAGAGATTGAGTAGGGTTGACAGTACAAGAGTCAGGAGGTATAGCTGTGAGGGGAACCCTCTGACCGAATGATTTAGGTGGGACTAAATGCTCTTTTGAAATTGTAGGAATTCTAGATGTGGTTTGGAGCACTCCCTGTAGAAATTTAACCTAGGTCTTCTGACTCGAGGCGGGAGGAGAAGCTCAGAGGGTGTTTAAGTAACTGCTTTACAAAATGTAACGTTGGAATGGTATTGTCATTTTAAATGCAAATGTAATGTTTTACTCTGTTATGTGAAACTGAGTAACCCCGTTAAAGAAGGAAAGTTGAAGAATTCTAGTAAGCCTTAAAATTTAATCGGTGTAGTGTCCTTTTTGAGTGGTGTTGCGCTAGATTGCGAACTGGGTAGGATGCAAGCACGAGACACCATGTTGAGATGAATGCCTGTTAACTTGAGCCAAGCTACCCCTAGGACGTAGGTCCAACACCCATCATTTTAATTTCTGCCATAACAGGCTTCTGGGCACACGGTCGAAAGCTGCTTTAAAATCTACGAAGCAGCAATGCAGCTGTATGTGTTGGCATGCTGCTTTATCCATCAGAACTGTTAATGTTAGCAGGTTGGTTATTGTCCCGGTGTTGGCTACGAAGCCCGTCTAATTGAAGGGGAGACACGCGGTTGTTTCAGCCCAGGCCTGTAGTTCCTCTAGTAAGATGTTTGCAAAATACTTGGACTCCACGTCAAGAAGTGCAATCATTCAATAATTTTTTGGCTCGTTTCTCTTTCCGCTTTTATAGATTGGGTGAATGACTGCTCCTCGCCAAGATTCTGGGACCGTGTTGTTTAATCTGCAATAATGGAACAGCGGGGTCAAATAATCTGACCATAAATTAATGTCAGATTTAAACATTGCTTGGGGGAGGCCGTTCGGACCTGGAGCTCCATCAACTCTTGCTTTCCTTATGTAATTTGAGATCTTATTTTTTAATACTGCTGGCGACACCGTAGCCTCTTGTGAGATGTCATTCCGTTCCATAGGGTCCTTTTTTATCGGGTCTTCTGGTGGGATGTTTTCGGGCCAAGCCCTCCTCTGGCTCTCTGGACCCGAGAAAGGGAGCTTAAGGCTTACTGGGCTGGCAGAATCGAGACCAACTTTGTTGTCATGAGTGTCTCCAAAATGGAGAGATAAAAACTTACTCCAGTCTGCTTCACTGATGTTTACACTGCCATGCCCAGTTACATTTTGATTACTCCTATTCACAAAGGACCAGAATTGCTTCGGATTGGGGTTTTTACTTTCATGGATGAGCTTCAGCCAGAATTGATCCGAGGCCTTTAATTTTTCTTTTTGGATGGCAGTTCTGAAGGAAACTTGCGCTTGCTTGTAATTTTTAAAGTAGATTTTGTTGCTAGGGAACTTTCTTGAGAGACGGAGTGCTCGGTTTCTCTCAGTTCTTAATTTCCTTGTGGCTTTTGAGATGAAAAATTGAGGGGTTTGGTTTCTCGGGCCCCTCCTTATGGGAAGTTCATTGAGAAGAAGATTTATGAGAGAGGCCCAACCACTGACCACGTGGGTATTTAAATCTCGAGATTGATGTAACAAAACTCTACTTTTTTCCATCAGAGATGGAGCCATGGTGTCTGACCACTTTAACCGCTTAAGATCCTCGGAATGGCTACCTGAATGAGTATGAGCCAATTCCTGATGATGTAAGTCGCCAGTGGATAGTGTTATTATTTGGGCCCGATGATCGGTGTCTCCCTGTTGGGCAATTTGATAGCTCTTAATCCAGGGCAGTATTTCTCTGCTCCCTAAGGTAAAGTCCAAAAACGAATGGGATCTGCCATTAGACCAAGTCCAAGCAGGCGGGGTATCAAAAGAGAAACGCCCATTCAATATGGTAAATCCCAGGTTGTTAAACTGTGTTCCCACGTATTCCCCCAATGTTGATAATTTATTCCCAACGGGGATTACCTGAGGTAGAAAATGTGGGGGGGTTCTTGGCGGATCCGGCCATGTATCATCTGCGTGGTTGCAAAATAGATTAGTGTTGAAATCACCCGAGATGATGCTTGGTGTACTTCCATACTTGCTGATTAGATCGCAGATGCAATTAATCAGAGTATCCATTTTAGATTTTTTCTTAGTGGTGCCAGGGGGAATATAGACATTAAGAATCAACAACTGAGGATCGATGGTCGAGCTTCCCAAAGTTATTCCAGAGAGCCATTCCTCCGCGAATTCGATCTGTTTGACACTTGTTAATATTTTTGTCGATACATAAATCGAGAGACCACCCTTGAGACGACCAAACTTGGACTGCCTGGAGGCGGGTGTCAAACTCCAAAAAACCCACTATTGGGATGCTTTCTCCTGCCCATGTTTCCTGTAAAAGGAGAACGTCATATTCTTTTAGAAAGTCCATTGTAGCTGATGATTGTTTTTCCGGGCCAAATCCATTAATATTCCAAGAACATATTGTCAAGTTGTGATTAGTAATAGGTCAATCGGTCTGTTTTCGAGAAAGAACCCCCTGCAGCCATGACCAATCTGCAGTGCCACTGTTTCGCTGGTTATTTGCCGGCTCAGAGTTGCCTGTTGGCGAGCTAACTCTGGCGGACCTCAATACTGAATAGGGAGCTAAGATGGAACTTACGGTGCAATCCTGATTTGTTTCAAATATTGAGGGATAACGAGGAGCACTCGGGATTGTTATTATTATGCCCCATGTTTTGAATTGGTCGATTTTAGTCAACACTAGATCCCGAATTGCGGACGTTGACAGCGTTATTTGGGTGGCTTCGCCCGTATTGGATCCAGTACATGGGATAAATTCTATCTCAATTATGTCCCTCGATTGAAGAGGATTTAAATCTGATAATGATTTGAAAAGTTTTAATATATTTCCTCGGTTAAAAATGTCATGCGGGCCCCTTGAGATGAATTCTGGAGTGAACAACAATTTGGTGTTTTGAGTGCTGTTTTGGGGCTCACAAGGCTCGTTGGCCGTTGCTAGCTGTTTTTGCTTGGAATTTTCTTTGAGGAGCTTTCTTGACAATATGGATATAGTGGGTGAAAAAGAAGACTTTTCCTTGTGGTTTATATTTAAAGAATATAGGGGATGACTTTTGTTTGTGAGGTCCAAGCTGCCGCGGTTTGCTAGATTTGAGTCTCTTTTACAGCCAGAATCTATAGCTATACTTTGTATACATGGTTTATTATAATTGGCACCAGTGAGAGGTTGAAGTGAACTGCATTCTTGAGTAGTAATTTGAGATGGTACAGGGCTCTGTTGAGCAGCTCCCAAAACTGGGTGCTTAAGTGATGGTTGTGTGGAACCAGATTTTACTTGTATTGGTGAAAATAAAGAAGATTCCGGAGCTTGGGATGTCACTGGTTGCCTATTAGTCCGGGTTAAAAGGTCTATCTGTGTTAGCGCCTGATTTGGCGGGGGTTGAGGGCTTGTCCGTTCTCCTTTCGAAGAGAGTGTTGGTGCTGTTGATAGAGCGTTTCCTAAGGAAGCTGCCTCGTCCCTGAGGGAATTGCTCATGTTTGAAGATGTTAGGCCGATTGTTAGTTTGTTACGGCTTTTTCGTTGTCTTTTTTTTTCCCTTTTCGACAGGCGGTGTGATTTTTTGGGTGATTTAATAGAGAGTGGTTCAGCGGCTGCTATGTCGGTTGGGTTGAGAGACTTTGGGCTAATATGATCTTTCAGGCGAGAAGAATCCTGTGGCTGACTTAGAGCCTGAGTGGAGAGATCTTGCGACTTGGACTCCAAGGGTTTCTTTATTTCCGTTAAAACGGCTGAAAGAAATTGAGGTAGAGATGCGAGAGAATCTATTATGGGCGAACAGCAGCACACTGATTGCACCAATTGTGTTTGGGCTTGGGCTTTTTTAATAAGGGCGTTGAGCGCCTCCAGTTTTTGATCGATCCCAGCAGTGTACACTGCAAGCGTGTTTAGCAAGTGTACCTGCATGTCCATCTTGTCTGAATGGTATGTTAAAGCAGCCGACGTTGTTTGAAAGGTTTGTAATAGTTGGGACCGTAAGTTGTTGAAATTGGCCGGTGAGGGTGTGTTTTGCCTATCCGACTCTTGATGCACTGTATTGAAAAATGATAAGTCCAAAGAGGTGTTTATGATATTAGTTTTTAGGTCTTCAGATATAGGGACTTGGTCGGTTGCAACCCCTTTGTTCATTCTGTTCAAACAGGGGTCCGGTTCGGATTGATCTAAATTGCTAGGGGCCGCTTGTGAAAAACCCCTAGCCTGTAATGGAGCAGCTGTTGGACTCTTTTGTGGTTTATCCTGGTCAAGATTTACTGAAGAATAAAATACGGACGGAGAGAGCAAACTTGAATTTAAAATTGGTTGGGGAATTGAAGAGTCAGCGTTACTATGAGTTGTTGCCTTTAGTAAAACTTGATCTGGTAGATTGATTGTTGAACTGAAAGTTGAGGGAGAGCCTGTTGTTGTTGGGTTAAGTACAGGGCTTCGGGGGCATCCTTGCAGGGAGACTGTTATTAAAAAGGCACTGTGTTGACTTAAATCCGTTGATCCTCTGACAACCCTGTGAATCAATGGGAGAACCGTGATTTGATGTGGCCGTGGCTCAGGGGCTGTTGATGCAGGTACCTGCCGAGAAGGGGATACCTGTTGATTGTTCTGAGTACCTGTGGCGCTCTTCCGAGCTATGGCTGGAGCTGTGGACCTAAAGTAGTCCCTTAAAGAGACCTTATTTTTTGGTGATTTTGATTGTTTTTTGGAGCCAGGTGTTTGTTTCTCAGTCGTTGAACGGGCATATGCTAGCTCTGAATCTGAGGCTATCCTTGTGGTTACTAATGTTTGGTGTGGCGTGAACATCTTTGGAGATGTTGCCAGTAGCTCACAGAAGTCCGTGTTGTTTGCTCCTTTTTTTGGCGGCTTAACCAGAGCTTTCCTTACTCGTCCTGACCTCATTCCAGGCACCCTTCCTTTCCTTTCCTTTTTTTTTTTTGTTGTTGATGTTTTAAATAACTGCAAAAGCTTCCTGGTGATCCTGAAGGTTGCGATTGAGTAGCTTAAGAGGAGACCAGGTCAATGGAAACACAGTGATCAGATTTAGTTAAAATGAGACCTTAATTAAGGGAGGTGACTGCTTTGGTTCTGCATGTCTCTTTTGTAGTCTGTATACGATACTTCATGAGAAAAATGTCAAAACTGGTATGTTGTCTTTTGATATGGTTGAAGTCTCTGGGTCACAGAACTTCGCTGGATGTGTCTTTGACGAATAAAATTTGTTTACAAAAAAAAAATGAGACCTTAAATTCGCCTTTAATTTTAATTATGTTAATTTGATAGTGAATTGATTACTGAGGTATTAAGTTACTGGGTAGAGTTTGGTGAAGTTGTTGGGTTATTAAATTGGTGGCGCCTGCTCTGGCAGTTCATCGGTTTAAAGTGTCGGTTCTGTCCTCAAAAGGTCTAGGGGACCGGGGTTAAGAACAACACAAATTTGAGCTTGGGTTCCGGCTCAGGGCACCGGATCAGGCTTCACCCCGGCACCTCCGGCGCCCCCGGCGATGGCCGGCCACGATGTTGCTCACTCCCTCTCTGTTGTCGTGGCCGTGGCCGTGGCGGGTGACCGTCAGTAGCTACCACCGCAGCCTAGGTTTTTAACGAGGTTGTGGGGGGTGCAAGGGGGATTGGCAGGGTCACAGTGGCCACCAACCTGAATCTGATCCCAAGCGATCCTGCCGCGGGAGCACCTCGTTACTTCACACTCCGCGCTCCTCGCTCGACTCGGTTCCAAGCTCCGGGCTCCAAGCTCCGCGCAGTTCCACGCAGCTCCTCCTTCGTTCCTCCTCCGTACTGCCCTCAGCTGCACGCGGCTAGTGGCTAATGGCGACTCTCCGCCTCGGTCTGACCACGCCGGCCTCCCCTAGGCTGACGATCGATGTTTCAATGGTCCGGCCATCCAACAATCCGACATCCGTTGGCCCGGTTGCGATAGAGAGGGGAGTAGGCAAAGGACCGCGTCTGAGAGCCCCTGCGGCTTGCAGCTTGCGACTACAGCACAATTCCTCTGCTCTGCTCCGCTCTGCTCCGCTGCTACCGCTCTCTGCTGCTCTCTGCTGGAACTGAGCACAGCCGGACTCCTGTAGTCACACAAGTTCAAGGCGTACTCCCCGCTAGAAAACCTAGTGCTGCATGCGTCCACATCCTCCCCGGTGACTGGGGCACTTAACATGAGCATTGGTTACCTTAAAAAAGGACACATTCATTAGGTCTCGCCTGAGCCAGCGTGCATGCGTTGCTCTGCGAGGCTTTTGTAAGGGCTTCTAAAAGTACTTCCAACTCCCACAGCTTTGCTCGTGTTTTTTTCTTTTTTAGTGCCACACATTTGATTGGCCATTTGCGTAAGGCTTCCACAAAAGAAAGCAAGCAAATGGCCAAAGGCTCAGGTATGTCCCACCTTATCTTTGAATGTCCCCTCCCATTGCCTAGGGGTCTCGGGAGCGTGCAGGGTGCCATCTGTTCTGGCAGCTACATTCCTTACAGCGCACACTCCCGGGCTTGTCTAATGAGCTTTCACTGGTTTGCTTTTCATTTCCTTTATCTACGATTGGCTGTACATACTGAAGGGCAGAGCCTCCTCCCATAATGCCCGCATGCTGTCAGAGGTATTAGACTGCTGTGAGTTTGCTCAGATTCACAAGCTTTTAAGACAAACTTGACTCAAATCTGCATTTCTACAGCCGTGCTTTCTGTCCCTCCCCCCCTCCCCTGAGTTACGCTGTTCCTCCCACCACGGGTTGCTGTGCTCGGCAGTGACGGCTCTTGTGTGCAGCCATAAGCAACACTACGAAGCAGCGGAGCTCCCTGGCATCCAGGCAGAAAACAATGAAACATGTGAGGATGCTAGAATGTAAAATATGCACCCACTTGAAAGCATACGAGCTGGATGCTTTGATTTGGATCAAATTTCAGGGCTCAGGATTTCCCAGATTCTAAATATCGTTTTCTGGGTGAGGAGGCAGAGTTGTAAAATACAAGAGAGCTATGTTGTTCAATTGTGTTTTTATTGCTCTCATTCTCAGTGGGGAATTGTCTCTGAAGTACATTAAAGAACGCGAGGAAGGAGGAAAAACATACATAAACAGGGGAAAATGTCTGTTGTGTCTGTGCCACAGGCTGGTATCCGTGCGTACTTGTCGATTCCCTGCAGCTTCTACCGTCTGCTGTTTGCAAAATGCGGTATTAATACAGAGAGCCAGCTGCCTCCGCCTGACACAAAGAATGTGCAGAAAAGTCTTCCAGAAAACACACAAGAGGGAATTCTTTAGAAATTCTGTAGGCCTGGACTTGTGTGGTTTCTGTGAACACAAATGAAATAGAAATGACAATTTCAATCTATAGGAACAAATCATTCTCTTCCGTTGTTAACTTTTCCTAATTCTCGAGTTTTTCCTCTGCTTTTCATTTCCTTTTTTCTACGATAGGCTGTACATGCTGAAGGGCGGAGCCTCCTCCCATAATGCCAGCATGCTGTGGGAGGTATTGGACTGCTATGAGTGTGCTCAGATTCCCGAGATGTTAAGACCATGCCGTGACTCAAATCTGCATTTCTGCAGCCATGCTCTCTGTCCCCCCCCCCCCCCCCCTTCCCCGAGTTACGCTTTTGCTGTACTTTTGAATTTCGTTTCCAGGCAGGCATGAGACATTGTAGCCCTTCACACTTCCCCTTCTTAAGCATGGTGGGGCTTCAGGGCCTCGGGAGGCTGGGGGCGGCTATGTGCCTTTCTCATTTTATACATGATACCGACTTCATCATGCTCCCCCACCCGCCCGTCGCTGCCATGTGTCCTCACTGCTTATAAAACTGTTAACAAGCCATGGCACGCACCTTCCAGAGCCCCGCACCACTCGTGGGCTTTTTTTACTTCTAGTTTTGTAAACGCTTGCATTAAAAATGTTCGGGACAAAAAAAAGTATGAGAATGTGTATGGTAAGTGCTGCGAAAGGGGAAGTCTGCACTGTTTTGATTACTGATAAACAATGAATGACTGTGTATTGCTTACCAGAAACTGAATTACCTCTTAGCATTCCAATAATAGCCTTACTGTTATTATAATGAGTACTAGTACCTGTACTGACATCAGAAGGATGAAGGACTGGATCAGCCCTACCTGACCTTGGAACGGTATTCTGTAGGTCTCTGGCAAGCAACCATTGATCACTAAAATCACTTATGATGACAGCAGTTATCACATTAGTGGTGTCAATATCTGCTGCAGTTCATTACAATGTAAATTCTTGTTTTTTAAAGTCTACCTCACTTGTACTAAATGACCAAACGAACTCATTGTGACACGTGCACGCCACGTCCAAATGTACGAGATAACATTAATGCAGGAAGAGTTCAAATATTTTTTTTAGAATATCAATATATAATTTGCCTGTTATGCACGGTAAGGGGGCGAGAGAGAGACATCCGGTACCCCAGGTACACTCACAGGGGCGTAGGAGACACTAAAATTCTGGGGGGGACAGGGACAACCTTGTGCACTTTCCAGTGACCCTATACAAATCACCGCCCGTTAAACAAATACAATTGCATACTTCCGAAGTGAAATATTGAGAAAAGCAGGCATGTAGTCACAGTTTGCATGTATGCTTTATTGTTATTTACATTCATATAGTAATGAGACCAAATGTTTAAAAAATATATATATATATGAATCTTGCATCTTAATGCACAAAGCAAACAAAGGCCGCTGACTTAGGGTGGGGGCGTCGTGTTTGCAAGTGCATTATGGTTTGAAAAATACCTGCTGCTGCATTCCTGGTCTCCAGCAATTTTCAGGCAACAATAAAAATGTGAAGATAACTTTGGTGATTAATGTTCTTTTTTTGAGAGAGATCGAAGGCTTTTCTAGTGAAAGTTTTAATTCAAAAGGTCAGTGAGTTACTGCTTTTGTCTGAGATATTCTTTTGGTATTTGAAGTTTATAAGGTAAAATCCTAACATTGAACAGTGAGCTATTAACCGTCATCAAAGAGCTGCATAAAAACTTCAATGTATAGATTAGAACGTTATGATTTTTCCCCAGTCTTTCCCTATCCTAATGTTGGAAAATGGGTTCATTAGGATAGAAATCAATTCTGATTATTGAAGAGAACCCCCAACCATGGTGTTATGTTTTACATTCTGAGTTTGTGTTTCTCTAGTGTTGCAAAGCCGCCCTGGGCACTCCCCAACTTTTTGCTGACTGGTACTGGTGGTACCTGACTGACTGACCCTGGCCTCTGCCTAAACAGCCAGTGCTATTCTGAAAGAGGCACTTAAAAATACAGTGAAAACACCTACATACACTAGGGTGCACTATGGGTTAGGGTACCCCTATGATTGGCATGGCCTCTCCTATAAGGCCCTAGTACATAATAGGGCAGGGGGATTAGAACTACTTTTAAATCCCTAGAATATAATAAGGCATGGCAGTTTAGGGGCCAGCAGCCCTTTCTGCGCTTGCATGTGTGCACTGCTGAAGCCTGAGGTCAGTTTAAAAGTAGCCCTGTGTTATAGGGCTGCTTTTAAAATGCAAATTGTGCCCAAACTCGACTTTTGGGTTTGGGGAACTTACAAATTGATCAACTACAATGTTGGGGCAAAATTAAGTGGAAAAATGTTTTCCACTTAACTATGGCTGTATCATATTTGCCACATAATACATCATCTGCTGCATAATCTAACGATTTCCTCCAAAACAATTTTGTAGCTCAAACGGATCCCAAATTACTAAAAGAAATGTGACTTGTGTTGCTGTGAAGTTTAGGGCCCTTTGCAAAGGTTAGTAAAAAAAAACAATTCCTAAGAAAACAATTGGTCCCAGACACTCCTAATAACACTCAAATTAATACCTGTAGGAGAGTGTAGTATGCAATCAATTCATACAACTGAAAATGTATAATGTAAAGGCACATTCAACAGGGAAATCTCATAAATAAGAGGCCAACCAAAGTCAATTAAATTGCAAACATCAATTTACTTCCCGCTGAATCATATTAATAAAATGCAAACTTAGGGGCTGACTACGATGGCAGGCGGACTTCAGTACCACCGCCATCGAATCTGGGAATGGGACCGCTGGCCTTCAAGGTGGAGGCCCCACGATAGGCATTACAATGCGACTGCCACTACGGTGTTCGCAGTGCCTATCTTTTACATTGCAGCAGGTGCTGCTGGCTGCATCATCCGCCGCAAAGTAAAAAAAAAAGGAACATGTTAAATATATCGGTGCCTGCCACATGGTGCAGTGATATGTTGTGGGGCATCATAGATGCCCCCCAGGACCGATGTCTGGGGGCCAGGGGTAAAGGGGCCTGCTACGGGCCCCCAATGTACCTTTCGCCAGCATTTCCATGGCAGGTGAAGCGCCATTGATAAGCTGGCAGGTAAGGGACATCGTAATCCCTGCTGCGGTGCATGGTAGGCACCACCAGCATTGTAGGAACCACGAGCCCCTCCACCACACCGGCGGGCTCAAGAAGCCCGTCAGGTGCATGGTGGTTGGTCTTTCCGACCGCCAGGTAACCACCCGCCATTGTAATATGGCGGGCTGTGATGCAGTCACCAATGGCGGTAGGACCGCCACCGACGGGGTGACGTGGTGGTCCCACTGCCATTATAATCACCCCCTAAGTTTGGTGTGCATGCAAATCCTACATTGCCAACCCCTGGCAAGTTGCACTGCTAGTGCTGGAAAAAGGCCAATGGAGGTACCAATGGGTGAGGTGGACTGGCCTCAAGGGTCTTGTGACCTCAGTGACAGATTCACTGTCGATCTAGGATGTGCTTCTTCATATGCCTGCCCGTAAGACTGGAAGTGAACTGCAGTATGGATTGTGGTGGACAGGTCCACCTGCGGGTGCTGAGACACCTGGCCTTCTAAGGTCTATCGGGCCTTCTAAGGTGTAGCATCGGAATAAGCTCTGTCAGGAGTGTGGTATGGTGAACTGGTCATGAAGGTCTGAACATGGTTCTCCAGTTCCAAATTCAGCAGCTCTGGCCAGAGTGCCACATTCTCTCCCACACTGAACACCATACTGCCCCACTGAGAGAAACTCAGTAAAATGCTGCCTGAAAAAAATGAATAACACCCTGGAAAAAGCAAACACTCATAGGGAATGCAAGAATAAGCAAAGCATGTGAACTGTAATCAGAAAAAAAACATGGTTACCTTAACGGTTTTAAACTCATTATTCAGAAATCAGTAAGTGATTTTGCCTGAAAAGTTCAAGACATGGCTACAGGACCAGGAAGGGACCCCTTTCAATGTCCATTGCTTATATCCTTTCAAAATGTATGCAGTTTGGTTTAAAAAAGACCACATCCCCAAACACAGAGCCGCATTTTATAAGCTAAAATAATTAAAAAGTTGAAAACGATCATATTAAACGTTTCCACACTACCCATCAACCAGGTATTGCAGTCCCTTTAGGAATGGCGCACTTACCCACCCTGGGAAAACAATGTTGTTCAAAGAAAGAAGATAAAAAGAAAGTAGCGCTTTCACAGGCAAACTCTGTAAAGTGGCGCTAATGTGTGTGGGTGTAAATAACAGTCTGGCCTGTCTGCTGTCCACTCTGTATTGCTTTATTTAGGTATTTAACTATTTTTTCTCTCCATTCCGAGATTTTTCTTTTCAATAGAAAACGGTCAGAAAATGAGGACATTTACAGCCAAAGTGTTCAGCCTTTTTTGGATCAATTTCACAGGGGAACAAATAAAGAAAAGGAGAGGCAAGAGAGAGTACCTTAAGAGCTGCCTCTTGAAATCAGCAGGTAAGCAGGAGCGAGACAGAGACAGAAAGAGATGGAGGAATAAAGAGAGGAGGGCAGACGCCAGAGGCAGATCAGGAGTAGTGGACACGGTCCTTGCCATGAAGGAAAAGAGACCGCGTTTATTTTTTCTCCGTTCTCTGCCCTTCCCAGAACGGCTGAGCCTTCCTGCAGCAGAACAAAAGGCAGAGGGCGGGTGGCCTCTGACTCCAGGCAGGTCAAGTGCAGGGCCATTAGGTAGCGCTTTCGCGTGCTAATGGCCCTGCGATAACAGAAGGGAGAGGGGAAATTCCTTTGTCCCCTCGTCCCCCCCCCACCCTTGTCCCCCGTGTCCCCCCCACTCCAAAATCTGGGGGGGGGGGGATATATCCCCCGCGTCCCCCACACTTCCTACGTCCATGTACACTCATAACCTCTGCTGACCTCAGCTGCACCCGAGCAGCACTGGGTTATGCTGCAGTACACATTTGTTTAGCAGCAAATCCCCGCCGGGGCACCCCATTCCCGACACAGCATACGCTCTTCAAATATTTCCTCTCTTAACGGATTCTGCTGAAATGGAAGCGCGCACTCCGCGGCGGAAATAAATTAACGGCGGGATGGCACGTTTGAGGAGAGTCCGCGTCCCCTGCCTCTGAGGGCGGCAGGTAAGAAGGCCCTGACCTTTCCGAAACCCCAATTAGACAGTAGGGTTTGGGGGTGCCGCCGTCTCGGAAGAGTGTGTGCAGCACATTTCTCTACCCACCCCCCTCCTCCTCCGCCACACGGTTGTCACTGGCGCGGGCAGAGGAGGCGGGAGGCGGGAGGCGGGCGCGAGCCCTGCTCAAATCGTGTCACGTAGCACTAATTCATCTACTCTCATTAGAGTGAGCCAGGTGCAGCGCTGATGGTCGAGAGCTGAACTCCGCACATGACACGCGCACGGTTTGGGGAATAGAAAATTGCTTTCTCAAGAAACCCAGCCAATTAAGGACTTGACCATATTGAATGTCAAGTGTTAATTTAGGTTTTTCTTCCATTTCCCAGTGGTAATGCGGGTCCTGTGATGAGCAAATACATGTCAAGTAAAAGTTGAATGCATGAAGGACCCGGGTATTATATGTTACAGACAAGTCACAAATGTACTCTAGTCTTTTAACCCCTTAGGTGAGTCAGGAGGGAGCAGGGTAAAGGGATTAACTGTGCCATATTGACACAGCGCACGTTAGGGAAATTTATGGATGGGACAGACAGCATTCGATGCAAGGCGCCAGGCGTATCTTTCAGTTAGCAAATAAAAGAAGTGTGTTTGGAGGCAAGTGAACCCGGGGCAGTGGGGAAGAGTGTGAGTGGATTCACTCAAAAGAGTACAAACTTCACAACCTAGAACCTCCTGGCCATGTGTGGCACTACTGTTGTCCCCGCTACTCCATCCATTTTTAACCCCTTCCCCGCTCATGACGGAACCGCTCCGTCATGAGCCACGGTTGCCGTGTGCTCATGACGGAGCGGTTCAGTCATGCCACGACCGCTGGCAGCCGCTCCGCCCACGCGGCGCTGTTTCCCCGCCTGTGCGGGGGGACAGCGCAACTGGGCGGAGTCATGACGCAACCGCTCCGTCATGAGCACAGCTCAACCGTGGCTCATGACGGAGTGGCTCCGTCATGAGCACAGCGCCACCGCGCTGCCCCCCCGCACTCCACAGCGCTGCGGCGGAATTCCCGCCGCAGCGAAGGGGTTAAAAGAAAAAGGTTGCGCTGATATATTTATTACTGATATTGCATTTGCATTTATATAGCGCTTACTACCCCCGACGAGGCATCGAGGCGCTTTTTCGGCAAGTAGCAGGCTACTCCGGAACCCATAAAGGATTAGTATGCTAACTCTTGCCAACCCCAGTGTATGTAGTGCCAACGCGCAAGTAGACATTACAATATCACATTACTTGCAGAACCAGGCTTAGTCCTGCTCCAGTTCTTTCATGTCTTGGTCTGTAGTGAGGTTTTCTTTTAACCGTGTGCTGATTATTTTCCAATTACTGATTCTGCTTAATGCTCAAGCTGCACAAATGCCTTGGATGTGGGGCCAGATACATAGAGTATGAAGTGTAATTGCTTGGACTGCCCACAAGGGGGCAAACGATCATGGTTGAATTGTATGGTTGCCTGTATGGAGCGCTACATTCTACATTGCGGGCGATGAAGCGCATTATCTGACTGGTGGCACATGAATTATAGAGGTTACGGGGACTTTGTTGATTGTGGAATCTGCAAATGTGCCATCTTTTTTATTTTTCTTCCTCTAGGAAGGCATTTCGGTCTAGTGGTTAGATTGTAAACTGCATAATCACATATATGAGAGGCGATCCGGACTTCCCTACCTGACCAAATTATGCGATTAATTTTCCCTTCATTTCCATATGCCTTTTTTCCCTTAAATGCTGTTGCTTGGAAATCTTAGAAATGGGCTCGCCGCCATCATTAAGCACTATTCACAAATACGTACTATTTACTTTCGCCTGTATGGAGAGGCATACGTTTCAAATTTTGCCAAAATAAATAGCTGCTTGTTTTAGCGCCACAGGGTACTGAAAAGCAGGAAGCACCCTTGTAATATGCTGTTTGAGTCTTAAGATAGTTGCAGCCTTTTTCACATGCAAACTTCCATAATTCTGGTAATATTGAATAATGCAGACTCATGTTCGCCTATGTTTTTTTTTTGGTTTAATTGAATTTTTGTGGAACTGTGTAGTGTTAGGCAACTCCTACTGCAATTCTGCAAACTGATTACGTTATTGATAAATTGTTCCCTGTTATTTACCTGTAAAATAGGTTCATTGCCAGTTTTGCCACCACGGTGAACTTTCCAGTAGCTTCAAAGACAACAGCACTTCTCCAGTACTAATCACAGCATGCACGATACTGTAGGTAGATCAGCACTGCCACTCCCACTCCCACTTGATAAGTGATGTTTGGGCCTGCCACCAGGGTCACTGTGGTCAGTAGATATGTTTTTCTATCCAAAGTGTTTGAGGAGGTGTTATGTGCCTGTGAATCCTGATAGAATTTGGGAAGCCCTCCTACCAAATTGGATGCCCTTCTTCATCTCTCCAAGCTGATAGGAGAGGACACACAGGCCCTGATCTCTGTACTGGGGTGAGTGTTCAACATTGTTCAGCATCGCATCAATCATTTGTTCTTTTTGCACAGACATCACTAAAAGGCATTGGTAAAGCCAATAGGGATTCAAAAGGCGAGACTATTGGCTTTGCCAATGCTTGTTTTTTTGTTAGGCGTGGGGAAGATTACGTGATTTTCCCAGAATCACAGGATCCGACACCGAGAGTGGAACCTGGTTCCCCAGCTCCAAAGTCAGCAGCCCCGTAAGGCCACATCCTATGCACAAGACAAAGTCCTTGACCACCCCGCCCATGTATGACACTCTAGGCCTACCACTGCAACAGGCCTTATACCCAACCAACATACCGAGCCTGTCCTTCCGTGTGAACCACCCAGAACCACCATCCCAGGACGCTTTCTCTCAACTACCATACAATCGAGTATCCTACCCAACGACCATGCCACCTAGCCTTAGGAACGGATATTTGTAGCTAGGCATAGCGCCACTCCCCTCTCCAGCCCATTAAGCGACACTCCTGCCAATTCTATTACAGGACCGGAGGTTTCAGATTATGCTTTCTCTTTCTTTACTGCAAATTAACAGCAGCCAATAGGAAACATTTTAACATATTGAACAGGCATTTAAAATGCAATAGGTCTCGCCTTTCATTAATTTAAAGCCATTTGCTTTGCTATACAACACAATTAGCAAAGCAAATGGTTTTAACTTAATAAAAGGCGAGACCTATTGTATTTTCAATGCTTGTTTTTTTTTTTTTTTTTTTTTTACTGACAAGTGCGTTGCGTGAGAATTTTGAGTGAATAAGTTTCGAGTGGTAATATGTTGTTTTACTTTTCGATACGTCACCTCTTGGCTAATCCTGGACTATTTTTTGCGGGACGGTGTGTGTGTGTGTGGGAGGGGGGTACAATATAATCTGATAACCCCACCCAGTGACAGAAAGTAGAAAGGGCCCAGAGGGAGAGGCTGGTGGCCCCAATAATGGGTGAGTGCTGGCACTTTATTTCGTGTCCCAGAGGCGGAAAGCTGGCATTTTATGGCTCACATCTGGAGGCCGGACTGCGGCAGAAAGGGTGTTTGGTTGAAATTGGAAAAAACACGATTCTTCTTTTATTTGTAGTTAATATTAATAATAAGCCAAAATTATATTACAATAAAAGACACCCAGGCTGCTACCATTTATCCTCGATTCAATTTCCTGAAGGCAATTGCAAAGCAGATATACTATGATGTCAAGAAGTCTGCGGACTCATTTTTTTTCTCCAAACGAATACGAGTATATATGAAATAAAACTTTGAGTGCGGGCGAACTATAGAAATTCGATCTCTCCCTCGAAACGAAAAACAGTCCTAACGGGTAAGCGGGAAAAAAAAGACCTGGTAATATACCATTTGAGTTAAATTCATATAATGTGTTATTAGCCCAAGTAAATGTAACTATACACTTTAAAATACGTTTTATAAAGAGCCCTAGTTTATGAATCCAGAATATAAAACTCGAAATGCACACAGGAAACTAGCAAGGGCATTTGTCGCGTGGCATTCACATATTAATTGTTGTAATATCCATGTTGAATAAAACATTTTTTTTTTCCAAGTCGGTCATCTTTGGAAGTCCACAAGCAAAATGAGAAAACCCGAGAGGAAAATTACTTCGAGAAAATGATGTGCCATTATTTTCACTGCTTTTCTGTGTGATGTTCTTAAAGTGATACTTATAACTCGTTGAAAAGTCACACCAGGGCTTCCGCACCCAAACATTAAAATTCTCCTTCTACGAAAATTAAATGGATCTGGGCTTGCGTGCTTCTTGTAATAAAAAAAGAAAAGCAAAGCTGTGGGGAGAAAGCAGAGCGATTTCCGAGCCCCTTCTCCAGGTTCGCTCAACCACCCCCAGGAAATACAAGCATTGGCATAGCCAATAGGTCCCGCCTATTGGGACCTTATTAGGTCGAGCCTGACCCAGCAGGTCTGGCAGAGACCTTAAGTAAGGAGGGCTTCAAAAAATGCTACCGCCGGCTACAGCATGCAGTGCATGTGCGCAGGCGCGACCTTGCACTGCAGGCTGTGGCCGGCGGTAGCATTCCCCCCCCCCCCCCAGCTTTTTTCTTTGTAAAGAAATAGATGCTTATTTCTATTTCTTTACTTTTGCTATAATCGCGGCACCGGCGCTTTACTTTTAATGTTAAAAGTAAAGCGCCGGTGCCGCGATTATAGCAAAAGTAAAGAAATAGATGCTTGCTTCTATTTCTTTACCTTTGGTATAATCGCGGCACCGGCGCTTTACTTTTAATGTTAAAAGTAAAGCGCCGGTGCCGCGATTATAGCAAAAGTAAAGAAATAGAAACAAGCATCTATTTCTTTACAAAGAACAAGCAATGGCATAGCCAATAGGTCTCGCTTTTGGGACCTTATAAGTATTTATTTATGCAGCACAATTTCTTTGGTGCAACAACAACTGTTGCATGGCTAAACACTTACAAGGTCCCAAAGGCGAGACCTATTGGCTATGCCAATGCTTGTGTGTTTAGCCATGCAACAGTTGCATAACTAAATACTTATAAGGTCCCAAAAGCGAGACCTATTGACTATGCCAAGCGGCCATGCGGCCGCGAAAGTGATCGCGATCAAACAACAAAGCGTCCGCAAAAGTGAAAGTAATCGCGGTAAAGCGCTGCGCGTGCGCCCGCGCACATGCACTGGAGCTCTAGGCTGGCCTGGTAGCACTTTCTGGAGCCCACTCAATAAGTCTCGCCAGACCAGTGCATGCACTGGGTCAGGCGAGACCTAAAAACCGTATTATCAACGCAAAAAACACGGTGCCTTTGTGTGTCAAAGTTTGTCATTGCCGTTGCTATAAAAGCAACATCTTTTCCCCCTAATTTAGTTGGTGTGATGAAAATAAAAATGTATTTCCTGCATTTAATTGCTGGCAAAAGTTGTGCTGCGTCCATCTGCGTGTGCGCTTCTCACGAGCCGCACATGCCAGGTATTGTGGAGACAGTAAACACAGATTTATGTGAATGTAATGTAAAAGTCCGGAGCAGGGCACTGTTTATGCATAGGCAGGGCCTGAACACCCCCTGCAACCAGGTCCGTATAGGAGCCGTGCACAAGCTGTGCTATACACACAGACTGCCCTATGATAAAAGGCTGTCCTATACAGACAGGCTGTCCTATAACCGCAGGTTGTCCTATAACCATAGGCTGTTGGATACCGGACCAGTAAGGACATTGCCCCCCCCCAACAGCAAGCAGGACGCGCTTGTTCCTCTCCCTCAGGTGACCCATCGGAGCTCATAGGATCTTGGATTTCACCTGTTCCTTGACCCCAAGTGAAGGAGGGGGAGGCGCTACGCCCTGCAGACTGTCATTTCCAAGGACTACGGGATACAGAAGAGAGAGCCGAGAGCGGGCCGGAGAAGAAGCAGAGAGGCGACCATAGCCCTGGTCCCAGCTGGCGCCAGCATGGAGCTGCCTCCCTCAGGGGTGAGGCAAGGGGAGGTGGAGGGGGAGACACCATCAGCACCCTGGTCCCCATCGGTGCCAGCATCAAGCTGCCCTCTCTCAGAGGGGAGTCCGCGTTCACCTGGGTGATGAGTCTAGGGGGAGAGGGAGGAAGAGAGGGCAGGCTTGTGATGCGTACAGATAGGATTGTACTTCTGCAAACTTCACTGGACTGTGCTCCTGTATGTAAAATCTGTCAGAGTAGACGAACACTTTGTAAATCGGGTTTTCTGTAGTTATTGAAGAATAAGTTTGCAAATGGTATCGTATGGATGCATCACTGGTAGCACTCGTATCCCGAAACACAGCCCTGTAAAATAACACTCTGCCCATTCAGCGATGCATTTGAGATATGCATCCCATATGCGGAGCAATCTAAGTGCAGCAACTACTGCACGGCATAAATATGAATTGTACATAAACCCCAAAAATTAATAAGGAGAAGTTGGGGAACTCGCAAAAACCAGCGGACAGAAAAGTGGGGTCCTGAACTCTGCTCCGTGGGGGCTTTTAGAGCGTGTGATCGGCAGAGAGAAAGAGAGTAACCGAGAGCGGGTGAGTGGAGGAGACAGGGAGAGAGGAGGGAGGGCGAGCAGGAGAGAGAGAAAAAGAGAGAGATGACATTTAGACAAAGAAAGATAGCGAGAGATGGGCAGAGATGCTGACAGCTAGCGTTATAACAAGCGCGGTCCCAAAAACGAAAGAGGATCGCGTCGGAGCTTGTCTTTATGGGGCCATGTGTTTGAAACACATGGCCCCATAAAGATAAGAAAACGTTTGCGACGGGAGGAAAGCAGGCGAGGGAGTCCAAGTAGGCCGTCCCAAAAAGCCAAAGGGAGGCAACATAGAAAACTATTTTCCAATGGCTGGCCACCGTTTAGCATAAACGGTGATGCCAACCATTGGAAAAGAGGGACGGGGATTTAAAGCCCTTTACTGAAACTCCTAAATCTCGCCGAGCGAGCTGCGCATGTGCGCAGCCATGCTAGCCGAGACCTAAAAAAGTACATTCCCAGAATGCTTAGCATAACCATATCAACAACCATAGAGACTAGCCCTATAAATACCTCTCCACACAGGAACACTTCCTCTTTCTTTGCTGCTCGCATAGAGTTAAGTGCTCGAAATATTTTCTTGTTATAACACACGCTACTATTGTTTATTGTTGTAATAACTCAACGTTTCTATTGTTTTACGTATTTGCGAAATGGTGTATTGAAATGAGGTTATTCTGATCTTTGCTGCAGGGCTTGTGTAATTTTGCATATTTGCAGCGCGGCTGCTCTCACCAGGTTTTCGGAAGGCAGCGGGTGCTTCACTGACGTGTCCCCCCGCCCTCCGACTGCCTCTGCCCATCGTTACCGCATATCTGCGTGCGGTCTGTGGCACCTTCCCTGATACTGGCCCGCGTTCGTGAGCCCCACGTCACGTAGCCCAATTGGACTATTTTTGGGCTACGCGAAACACAATTTATTTTCCTCCGCGCGCATTTTCAAAATGCGGTTCGAAGCAGAGGTATGTCTTCAGTGCCCCTTGCTGACGCCTCTCCTGGGCTGGATAATAAGGCAGGCCCCAAGCTGTGTGCAGGATTTTGTGGATTGGGAGATTGGCTCTTGACGCCCTCTGGGCTGCTATAATTTGACTACAGCTTTGCTCAGAAGCATTTATATATTAACTGCCAGTGATTTTGCACCAGGGCTGCTCCCCCTTGACCGATTCCTTTGGGATCTTGAGTCCTTACTTACGGCAAGTGTCTTCCGCAGTACATCTGGCGATGGAAGACTGGGCCCATTTCAAACAGGATTAATATGGGTACTTTGAGGAGGAACATAGGCCCCTCCAGAAGACAACCTTGTGGAAGCCCTTGACACATCGGTACAACACTCCGTCAACAAGGCAGTAGAGGTTCCTCAAACTGTTAACAAGGCGCTAGCGGCTGCCTTAAAACCCATTACGGTGCAGCTTGAAAACTTCGCAGAACGCCATGGAATGCTTCAGCAGGACGCCCCCAAGTCTTCCACATCCTCTGCAGGGGGGAAAACTGCTGCTCCCACAATGGCGTCCAGTTGACCGCATGCTCAGGCTCTTTCTAAATTACCGCCCCCTTCTGCCCGTGATCATCCATACTCAGGGTCTTCGACTCCGCTTCCCTCGTCATCCAAAGTGGTTACTGACACCGATACTGGTACGGACACAGATTCCACTGAGCACACCGTTTCCAAGAAAAAGAAGGCTAAGAGAGCCTCGACCCGTTCCCAGTCTCCTCACGTTTATCAGCCCACAACTTCGTTCGACTACAACCCACAAGACATAGTGCATAGGTCATCTGATTGGGCCCCTCCTATGGAGTTAGCAGATTACATTCACCAAAATTTGAGGGGCAGTTTTGACAGGGAAGTCAGGATCCGGCTGTGGTCGGAATGCCCTCGCCCAGACGTTCCAGATAAGGTGACGGAGACACCCGACATTGACCCTAATATGTTGGCTTCTTTTAAAAAATTTCAGAAGGATCCCAAAAAAAGGCATTGATCGGGCCTGGCGCGGGTGCCAAGATAAATTGTTAGATACCATCGGCCCCTCGTCAAAGATCCTGGAATCGGCCCCAGTATCCAAGGAGACTGGAGATCCAATTGATCCTGATATCCTCACTGGCTGGACGCAACGTGACATCTGTTTCTTGGGTAACGCGAACTACGCCATTTCATCAGAGCGCTGGAAATCCCTCCTGATGCAAATGGATACTAATTTGACCGAACTGGCGTCGGCGAAACCAGGTCCCTTGGCAGACGGTTTATTGTTCGAAGAGAGATTTGTCAAGGACATCTCCAAATATGTGGGAACTTTCCCCTCTCTAGATCAGGCCCAGTCAAACATCAAGCGTGTGTTCCACGTGGGCCTTTTTGGTCGGGCGAGGCAGGGGCCGCTCGCCATGCCGCCAATATCAACAGGGCCCTCCCAGAGGGGGCTACGGCCGAGGAGACTTTCAGGACCCCACCAGAGGCGGTACATTCTACCCCACGAGATGCTATGGCCGTCGCCGCTACCACAGAGGTCAGAGGGGGAACTTCCAGCCTCAAATTACAGCAGGTATGCCCACTGTCTGTCTCTTTGTCCTCTGGGAGGTTGCATTCGCCATTTCCTTCACAACTGGCGAGCCATTACTCAGGACGCCTGGGTCCTGCAGACAGTACAGGGATTTCAAATTGATTTCTTTCAAACTCCCCGGCAGCAGTTCCCCCGCCTCCTCTGTATTTTTCCCAACAAGATGAGCTTTTTATAGATCACGAAATAGAAGGTTTGCTAAAGAAGCACGCGGTTGCCTATTGCGACGAGGGGCCTGTGGGTTTCTGCAGCAACGTCTTTCTGGTCCAAAAGAGGGGTGGCGGTTACAGGCTAGTGCTAAACCTGAAAGACTTCAACTATTTTGCACTCTACCGTCACTTCAAGATGGAGGGGATCCATCTTTTAGCAGACATCCTGAGAAAAGCAGACTGGTTGGTCCGTCTCGATCTCAAGGACGCATTTCTGGCGGTTCCCATTTTCCCTCCTCATCGCAGGTTCCTGCAATTCCAATGGTGAGGCAGACACCTGGAATATTTAGTCCTGCCTTTCAATATTTAGTCCTGCCTTTCGGTCTTTCCTCGGCTCCTTGGTGTTTCACCAAGTTATTGAAGCCAGTGATCGCACACCTCCAAGAGCAGGGTATCTGCTTAATAATTTACCTCGATGACATCCTGATAATGGCTCCTTCTGCTCCCCTAGCAGCTCTTCATCTGCAGATAACGATGACATTGTTAGAGAGTGGAGTTTGGGCTTCGTCATAAACAAAACGAAGTCTGTTTTGGTCCCAACGCAATCGTTGGAGTTCTTGGGGTTTGTGATCAACTCCCAGACAGCCCAGCTCCAGTTGCCCAAACAGATCTGAGGGATTTGAAAAGAGAATTGAGGAGGACTTTGGACACGCAGTTGAAGTCCTTACGGGCAATCGCGCGTTTGATAGGCCTGTTAGCCTCTTCCATACAGGCGATATTTCCTGGGCCGTTGCATTACCGAGCCCTTTAGCGGCTCAAGATCAGACATCTCCAGAAGGGCCTCTCGTACTCGGATCAGGTTCCCCTTACAGACGAAGTCTGGGCGGAGATCCAATGGTGGTTAACCCAAGTAGATGCCTGGAATGGTCGAGCAATCTTCGGATCTCGCCCAGAGTTAATCATAGAATCCGATGCCAGCAGGTCGGGTTGGACAGCCCCCTGCGGGGAGGTTACCACGGGGGGCAGATGATCTCTTCAGGAGTTGGAATTGCATATTAATTGTCTCGAGCTCCTGGCGGGGTCATTTGCGATTTGCACACTCTCTCCCAAGAAGGTATTGTGTTGCATTCTATTAAGGATGGACAATATTTCCGCTGTGAGGTATATAAACAAGCCGGGGGGCACCAGATTTCCGATGTTGGCGGAGATCGCCAAGGACTTCTGGCATTACTGCCTAGCACATCAACTCCATCCGTCCCTGTTTCAGCAGCTTCGGTCTCTGTGGGTTCCGCTAGCACATAGACCTCTTTGCCTCCAGGCTGAATCATCAGTTGGAGTCGTTCTTCAGCTGGAGACCAGATCCCCTGGCGAGAGCGACAGACGCCTTCACACAGGACTGGTCACAGTATCTCCATCATGCAGTTCCTCCGTTTGTCCTGATACCCAGAGTGGCGAATCAGGTGGTTCGGCAGGGAGCAGAGATTGTGTTAGCCGCCCCAATTTGGAAGTCTCAACCATGGTTTCCAGTTCTGCTGGAGATGACGTGCGACTTTCCGATCCGTCTTCTGTGTTTTCCATTGATGCTCCAGGGCCCTCAGGGAGAGTTGCACCCACTGGTCCTCACAGGGCAACTATCCCTGGAGGCTTTACAGCAACAATGGTCATTGCCAGGAATTTTCTGAGCAGACTTCCAGTTTCATCCAACAAGCCTGGGCCCCCTCTAACCAGGAAGCGATATGGCTCTGCATGGAAGGCTTGGTTGGGTTGGTGCTTGGAGAAACACCTGGATCACGTGGAAGCAGATCGCTCTCAAATTGTGAATTCTCTCTCCCAGAAAGCCGCAGATGGTTTATCATATAGATCAGTGAACAATTTCCAATCAGCCATCTCTGCGGGTCATGCACACCTGGATGGAAGACCGGTAGGTATGCATCCGGTAGCGAACCCACCTATGGCTAAGTATTCCTCTTTATGGGATGTTTCCAAAGTGCTGAACTTGTTTGAGAACTGGCCTAATAATGACTGATTATCCAGAAATCAATTGTCTGCTAAGTTAGCCATGTTGCTGTGTTTATCTGCATGTCACAGTGTTTCTGATGTTAGAGTGTTGTATTTGGAGGGTAGAATATTTTCCCCTGAGGGTGTGTCTTTTGTGATTTTGTGATTACAGCTCGGACTAAAACCTTTTCTAAATCTATTGACTACAATGCTTTTACATTGAATGATAAACTTTGTGTGGTGAAATGTCTTAAGGTGTATGATTGTACAAGGCCTCTTAGGCCGGCCGGTTGCTCACGGTTACTAATTGCTTTGCAGCAACCTTTCAGACCGTTACACCTACTACAATTGCCAGGTGGCTTAGATATGTAATGTCAGAGGCGGGTATTGACACAGAGTTATTTGGAGCGCACTCAGTCAGAGGCGCTATGGCCTTAAAATCATTTATGTTGGGTACCAGTATACATGATATCATGAACGCTGCTGATTGGTCTTCCAGCTCTACTTTCAAGCAGTTTTACTATAAACCTGTGGGCGATGTTGCTTCTGTTTTGGATAAGCGTTAAACTAGCATAATCTGAAGCCTCCGGTCCTGTAACAGAATAAAAAATTTGCTAGCATTCGTGCCAAGAATTTTCAATTCTATTAAGGACACGGAGGCGAAGATTATCCCGCCGAAAGTGTATTTTATGATTCATAATTGTCATGTTTCCCCCCCCTGGATAACAGGTCTATGTTGGTTATAACAAGTACAATTTCTGTTTCAGGCGCAGACCAGAAAGACGAATAAGACATCGTGGTGGTCCCCTGGGAAGGAGTTGTCTACAGCCTTCATGTTCAAGATCTACAGTTCCTGTTTTTTCAACAGTCTGATGTGATTTGGATACGTTATCTTGATGTTGTTTGGACTATCAACTATTCAAGTTTGGACTCTGCTCGTTGGGCAAAGAATGAGGAAGTGTTCCTGTGTGGAGAGTCATTTATAGGGCTAGTCTCTATGGTTGTTGATATGGTTACGCTAAGCATTCTGGGAATGTACTTTTTTTCAATGTTAAAAATGTTCCTACTGGCTGCTGTTAATTTGCAGTAAAGAAAGAGAAAGCATAATCTTCGCCTCCGTGTCCTTAATAGAATTGAAAATTCTTGGCGCGAATGCTAGCAAATTTTTTATTCATACATGCCAACCTTCCCAATTCAGGTGGAAGACTTCCGATTTCAAGGCTGGTCTCCCGCCTACATATTCCTGCATGCAAAAACGGATTCCTCTGCCGGCTTCAGCAGACAGTGACTGGTGGTGCGTGTGATTCGGATTATGCACTGCCAGTAACCTGCTCCTGCATGCCAGTGAGCACCTTTTTTGCCACGCGCTTTCTGTCTGGCATAGCGCTTTATTCTGTGCTCCGGACAGGTAAAGCAAAAACGTTAAATTAACTTTCTGATGTCCGATCCTGCAGCAGCACACTTTCAAGTCCCACACAAGATAATGGACCCAATTCTGGCCTCAATAGAACTCAATGGGAGAAATACATTCTACATATTTTTTTTGTAATCTTCCACTTTCCTTTTCTAAAATGCTGGCATGTATGTGCCATTCCCAGACCAAGCGCTCTAATCCAAGCAAGTGCTGCCAAATGCCACACAACAAATTGCAGATTATATATTCACACGCCCTGCCAGCAAGGTTGTAAAACATGTGCCGCGAGCCCGGTCCATGCCAGATCGTCATGGTATCCATATAAGCCAAGTACAATCTAAACAAAAATTACATACTGATATCTTGAAAGTCTGCATTGGACCTAGCATCCGTGGAGCTATGCTGTTCACCAGTGGTGTTGACCCAGGAACGTGAGAACCAACCATAAGTGTACATAGTCAGTTTATTTCAGAGAACTGGTCAAATCTGAGCTGAAAAAAGAACCCAAATTAACTGCAAAGAAAACGATACAGAGGGGTAAAGACTACGTCACTTCGAAATGGAATCCATCACACCTGCAACTACTTGTAATCAGCCAAGACCGCTGCAGTATAACATCGGTTCCCACAAGCATGTGAGACAATGAGGCTTAAACTGAAATATTGAATATTTTCATTTACTCGAACATGAAACTTTGATCCTATGCACTGCACCAAACCTCCCATATGGCTTGTTCCTGTGTGAAGTAACAACGCATACAATCGGTCTCTTTCAAAGATTTTACCTCTGAACCCGTTGCTGTGTGGAGTCCCCCAGGGCTCATCTTTAAGCCCTACTGTGTGCAACCTTTATGTTACCCACTTAGCGGAACTAATCAAATCATTTGGGTTGTCACTGGTATCTTATGCCGATGACACCAAGATTATGGTTTCCAGGTAAAGGCCCCGACATAAGTAATACTTTCAGCAGCTGTTTGAGTGCATTAGGCTCTTTGATGGACCAAAATTATCTAAAACTCAGTTCCTCAAAAACAGAAGTCCTCTTGTTCAGAGATAACCCAACCCTTTGGTCCCTAAAATGGTGTCCAAAGGAACTAGGTCCCTTCCCAAAACCGACCCATAAGGTTAAAAATATCAGTCATGCTTGATGACTGTCCTGCCTACAAAGAGCAGGTGAACAAAGTTTTATCTACCACCTTCTTCACTCTGCATATGATTTCTTTTTTTTTTTTAAGTTACATTTTTACCCATCAACATGCTTAAAACTGTTGTTACTGTACTAGTGCTATCCAGGTTAGACAACTGCAACAGTTTCTATCACAATCTGGCCAAAAAACCTTTGAATAAATGGCAAATTCTGCAAAATTCAGCGACGCGAAGCTGATGAAGGTTCCCAGATATGCGTCAGTCTCTTCGGCCATTAACAGTTTACAATGCAAGCCTGCCCGCCAAGCAGGCGCTCCTGCACCAACCACAGTCTAAACACAGAGACCCTACAGCGCCATTCCCCGGAGACCACGGGAGGCGCAGCTGTTCTTCTCAAATCAAGTACCAGGCACCTTGCACTGCAGGAAACTCATGCAGTCTCACCTCGGAGGCTACCAAATGCCCCCTAAACTTCACGGTCTGTTCAGGGTCTGCCTGGGAAACAAGCGATAGACACCACGTGGCCCCGTCAAACCCACCTCCCCTCGAGCACCACGCACAAACATGGCAGAGACCACCATGGCTGAATCCTCCGCTTCACTGTAAGCGACACAGCTGTGTCCCAGGGTTCAAGTCATGGACAGATGTTCACGGGTCCATCATTAGGTTTGTGTAATGCAAGAACCCACACACACTGACTGAACACCCTGCCATGATAATGCCACGGAATCTGTAAAAGTGCTAAGAGGAAGACATTGCAAAAGGCCTGTTCGTCAGACAAGAGTGACTGGGAACATACAGAAGACTTTCTTTTTTAGTTTATCCATTTTTCCATTGAGTCAATCACCACGGTGAATTCACACGCCTGCTTTAAATGGGAGTGTCCGAGGCAGTGACACAAATTATAAATCATATACAATGGCATACCAGAGCACCGTTCCATTCAGTGTCCTTGAAGCGAGGAGACACAAACAACGTGCAAAAGTAACAAACGTTGACGTGTGAATTAGAGCCGCAGGCCATGAGAGCCCGAGCATGCAGTTACACTGTACTAGATGTTTTTTTGTGAATACAGCACACCATGTAAAGGGCGTTTCTGGAATTCTGGCGTTAGGAACTTCCTGAATTTCAACGTGAAGTTTGAGAGTAGGTGTTTTTTCGTGGACGGGTGGACATTTTACATGAATCTACAGGCGTCCTGGTGGTTTCAGAACACAAACTGTCCCGGCTGAGCAGTGTCCCCAGAAGGCCAGAATTCCCGGAAGGTGACGCAGATTACAAGCAATGTTCTCACGCCTGGGGCTTCCTCAGGGCCAAGAGCACACATGGGTGTGCTAGCTTTACATGTCACTCACAAAGCCACCAACAGACACGTATGCACAAAGGCTACACAAATATTGTCAGACGATTATGGCAATCCCCATAGTTGTTTTTTATGGTCTCCAACTTTGCTCTTATTCTCTCTAGAACAATCCTCGACTCCTTAAGCGAGACTCGTGGAGTTTGCCTTTTAATTAGCCTTTACTTTGCTACTACCAACACTCCTTGCATTTGTCCCAACCCCACCAACGCGACGAACATAGCTGGAGATACCGATGTAGCCCTTACCGGGTCTACCAACATTGTCTGTGGTTTCTCATTAGTGTTACAACACGGTTTAAAATCCAGGCCTATCCAATCTGTCCACTTACTCTTTCTTACTCAGCATTCTTTGGAGATCTCTTTGGCGGAAAAACAGACTCTTTTCTCATCCCTTTAAGAGGTCAACAAACCACATCCCCGTCTAGAGAACATGGAAATATAATAAAAAGCAGCAAACAATTGTTAAAGTTCACGCTATTTCGACTTTAACCCATAAATGTATTTTTCAGGTGTATGCAGCATACCACCCATCAGGAAGCACAACGCAAAATGATGAGGCTCCTTTACAGAATGTGAAGAGGGTCCCCGTGTCCCTTATCTCTCACAGACTCCAATTGCCGTTGGGCTGAACAGGACTTCCCTGATTGGTTGAGGTCCCCTGTAGGGACATCCGTTTCTCCCAAATGCCGCAGAGGCTTGCGTTATACCCCTGATACCATCATCATGATGGGTAAGAGCGCTATATAAGAATCAACTAGCTCTGGTCCAAAATCACAGCTCGAGGATCTCAGAGGAATAACTGAAAGCAATCCAACAACTCCACCCAGACATCTGGATTAGGATAAAAAGCAGAGATGGGACAAGGGTCTCCCATAGATCCAGACAACAACAGGCCTCAAACGGGGAAGCTTGTTCGCCCCATCACTGTTCAACCTCTTTCTGGGGACCCACTCAAGACCTGTACCAGACGAATGCCCATGCACCCAAATGGGGAGGGGGGGGGGGCATTAAAAAGTAAGTTATACACAGGCGATATTGTTCTTCTCACTAGAACCAAGGTCAACCTACAAAGGCTGTTGCACAAATTGAGCAATTATACCTCAACAAACAAATACGGAAATCAACAAAACTAAGGTGTTAAGGTTCCACAGAAGACTGAAGAAAACTAGATTAACAACCATAAATAAATTCAAAAGGAAGACTAAGTACCTGGGAGTTATAATTAACACAAAAGGCACCTTTCTACCACATAAGGAACAAGTGAAAGCACGGTTCCTCCTAGCAGCTTTTCTATCCCTTCAGAAGAGAATTTGAGGTTTCTTGCTCCTCCCCATACTGGAGGTTATTAGAACGAAGCTCTTGCCCACCATAGCCTATGGCTGTGAAGCACCTTGCGGCCAAGAATCTGCATGGATAGAAATGTTAAATCTCAATAGGCAGTTCTTTCGATTGCCCCGTAATGCTGGGTCAGTCCAAATTAGGAGGCAAAAGTACCCAAGACAAGGTGCCTGTTGAGAAGTGCTTATTTATCCACCCACGGAAGTAATCAAAAGAGAGACGACAGAGTTGTAATAACGGAGTAGTTTATTTCCAGTCCTTACTCCTCCAGTGCATCGCATCAATGCCCCCAACTGATTCCAACGTTTTCTACACCAACCCTCCATACTTGAATCAATACAACCCCGCGTGATCTCCACGAGCACAAACAACACGCTCGTGAAGGTCACGCTACACTGACAATGCAATTCATACATATACAACACATCTCCCCCCTTTTTTTTTTTTTTTTTTTTAACACATAGCATAGTCCTTGAATCTCCCTGGATAATGATGTTCACGTTTCCCCCTTGATTCACCACCCCATTTTGAGCAGTGGGGTTGCTGTTCATTGTGATCTTCAACTGAACTTGGACTCACCTCAACACTCTTTTCTAAATGAGCACTCCCTTTAAACAATGAAATCCTGTTCAAATTCCAAACACTTCCTCCCTCAACACGTACAGCATTACTTAACACTTCTATTACCCTCTTAGGATCCGACCAGCACTGTGAACCTTTGGGAACACATTCCTTCCTCTTCACCCAAACAAAATCACCAACAATAATCCTTACTTTGCTACAAGTGCCTCTTTTCTTGTCCATTATAGATTTCATTTTCCCTTTCTGCTCACTAACTCTTTGCTTAACAACATCATAATCAACAGCATTAAATTCCTTATCACTCCAATTTTTCTTTAACCACCATGGTACCAAACTAGTGCTTGGTTTTCGTCCCCTCAACAATTCAAAAGGACTGACAAGAGTTACTGAATTTGGTGACGTCCTATAAGATAAAAGCATAGATTGTAATGCATTGCTCCAATTCAACCCCCCTTTAAGGGACAACTGTATAGCTTCCTTCACGACACGATTAAATCGTTCCACCTGACCATTTGCCTCTGGATGGAAAACAGCAATTCTTCTGTGTTTTACATTACATTTCTGTAAAAATGCTTCCATCTCCTTACTAACAAATTGTGGTCCATTGTCTGTGACTATTTCCTGCGGAATACCTTCCCGACAGAATGTCTCATCTAAAAATTCAATGACACTTTGGGCCTCATGTAGGTAAATAAATTTTACCGGTTCGTAAATACCGAGCCGTACCGAATCGGTAAATTAGAATCGGTAAGTTATATGTAGGTAAAAATTCGGTAACAGTTACCGATTCGGTAACATTCGGTAATTACGAATCGGAATACACCGAATCGGTAAATACCGAGGTGGAATCCACCGAATCGGTAAATACCGAGGTGGCATTTAGCGATTCGGAAAATACCGAGGATACTACCACCTACCCTTAACCAAGTAGCCAATATCACAATCATGCCATCATAGAAGGTCTCTCAGGCTTGAATAGGGGACCCCATACCTCAAAGATCAGCTCAGTGAAATCACATCACAGGAGCATCAGGAGTCTCCTCGCAGGAAGGCTCGCCTTCGGTCTGAATAATAAACATGATGTCTGTGATATTAAAAGCACCAACTTTCAGGTATGTGCAGCTGCGCGTGTGCCATGGCTAAATCGTGGGTCGAACAACCCAGAGTGGAAAACATGCATTGTGTAAAATTCCAGACTGTGTGTCACAGCATGTACAGACCAAGGTCGCTGCGCAGTGCTTGGGATGGGAACAACATAATGCACTCGTCTGAAGGAATTTTCGAGTCATCAGTTTATTCAAGAAAGAACATGTAAACGCAGTGTCGTGTGCAAAGACACAAATATGGCTACATAACATTCAACGCGGTCATGCCAACTGAACAATGCATGTTCGTATGCAGGGAGAACTCACTACACGCCCCCTTGAGCGAAGCAATATGTAATAGGCAAGAAAAGAGAGAAAGCAGAGTTCAGTTTGGTCAGAGCAGGACAGGGCATAACCAATGCAGCGCCAAAGTCCTACAGTCCAATTAATTGCAGCATACAATTGTAAAAAACACAATGCATATATAGTAAACAACTCAAGCAGACCATCAGGAAGAGAAAAACGAGAAATAAAAGAAATGAATGTCGCGCCAGGGTGCTGTCCAGTAGCACAGGCGCAATGGACGACTATCCAGTCAATCCATGAATGTATAGGCAGCATATGTGGCCACGGCTTCCAACAGCCAATCGTTTTCAGGGCCACTAAAAGTCTCAGCCATCCAATTGAGTAAAGAAAAGGAACATACGTGTGCTCCAACCAACGGAGCCTCTAGCACAATCTGAGGGCACCCGGAATGTTCCTCCAAATAGCTCATGGACAAGAAGTCGTAGGCTGCCGCTGAGATGTCCCAATTACCCAGGATACCAAGCGCCGCTCCACACTCCATGATCCGGACACCATAACAGGACAACTCGTGAGACACTAAGGGCCGCATCAGTCGATCGAAATCCGGCACCGGAGACAGCATGTTGGTCAAGCACAAATCCAGAGGCCATTCAAAGGGACAATCCAGGCAGTGCAATACAGGTTGTACGCAGGTGAAGTAGGAATACCTGAAGGATAATCCATAAGCCAGGCTCAAAGTCGCCAATGGCAAAGTACCATAGAAGTCAAGCATCCTATCACGAAGAAGATGCAGACGGGACAGGCGCTCGTGTGGCACAGAAGGAGCAGCCATTCCGTAGTATGAAAAGTAAAAGCAGCACACCTTCCACCAGCGCCAGATGCAGCGGAACACCTCCAAAGATGCTCGGGAACAGTGAATGTAAAATGCCGAAATTACACAAATAATAGTGTGGAAGGAGGTCACGAGACCCGAGCCCCACATGTTCACACAAATTGAGCCAGGCCGGTCATGGACGAGGCATTGATAATACATTGGATCAAAGAGCCGAAATGCAGGGGGAGGTCAGTATTCAGAAGCGCCTGTTCCTCAGTGCGCGTAGCAGCAACGTGAAGGACAAATATTTCACGAGGGAAGTCAAAGGCACCTGTTTGTGGGACAATGGCGCTCTATTCTGCTCAACTAGTTGGACTCTGCTTTCAAGGTTGGAATCGAAGGTCAGATGGAAACATCCCGCCGCCCATGCGGGGGTGGAATAAGAACAGTATTGCAGCAGACAACTTCATGCGAGACAGTTATGTACGGGATTACCACTCACATCCCGCAGCAAACATCATTTATCATATTTAAATGAATACCGTTTGCAAGCACAGTGAAAGAAGGTGTAATCACAGGCACTGGGATACCTCGTAGGACGCACGCCGAAATCGGGGCTTGTACATTGCATGCGCCGTGTACTTGCATGTGCCCATTGTCTCATGCATGAATCCTAGGAGTGAGAGTGCTAGTGCTAATATCTATAACGGATTAGGCCTTCTCCATGTTCGCTTGGTCAATGGCTCTCAGTCTGGAGGCCGCCTCACTGTGCGACAACTTGCAGACCTCGTTGTAAATAGCATACGCGCACCTTTTGGTTCTGCCACCCACGGGACCTTTCACAATAACATTCCATTCGGTATGCACATTGATGGAGTGGGTGGACTTCCTGATCCTGTAGATGTGCTCTGTGTCAGCTGGTGGACAGAGTGGGATGTGTGTCCCATCAATGCAGCCAATGTAATGGGGGAATGAATTCCTGAAGGAACGGGACAGGCAACTCTGGGATACACCACCCACCGCAGCTGTCACCACCTGCGAAATGCCGGATGCCAGCAGATGTGGGCTGCAGAGCACCTGCACATGTGGGGGTATGGCGTGCGCCCTTCTTATTGGCTGGTCCAGGAGTGGGTGTAGGTCCCTGCTTAAGTCCATGATGGTTTCGGGGTGTAGCCTGTACCTCTCATGTATCTCTGCATCAGTCAGCTGGAATAGTGTGATGCGCTGTCTGTGGATGCGTTCCTTCCGTCGCCAAACCCTCAGTCCTGCTGCCTGTAGACGTAGGCGCATTGCAATGACGTGCATGGCTGCCAGGCTGTCCACGCTGTTGCATTTTGGGATTGCTGAGCTGCACTGCTGTTGGTTACCACCTGCTTTCAATCCGTGTTAATTACCGACTCTTATTTACCGATTTTCCTGGATTTCTTATTTACCGAGTGCTCCTACATGTCATTTTAATTATTTCCACTTCATATTTACCACTTCATGTTTACCGATTCGTTAATTATGTATTCGGTAACTATGAATCGGTATTTACCGCCTCATATTTACCGAAAAGTGGTTTTTGGACTCCTACATCTCACTTGTCTGTATACCGGTCGGTAACGGCATATTTACCGAAATTCGGCCGTTACCGACCGGTATTTCGCTACCTACATGAGGCCCTTTGTGAGGTGACTTCCTTAACCATCTTAACTTCTGGCCACTTAGAAAAATAATCAATGAGTACAATACCAAAACATTTATCCTTTGGCAACACTTGAAAAGGCCCAATGATATCAATACCCAATTTCCTCCACGGACCACTGGGATAAGGAACAGGATGTGACTCCACCCGTAACGGTACAGCAGACTTATCACTGCTAGCACAAATACTACATTTACTCACATATTGCTCAATGGCAGAGTCTATTCCAGGCCACCAAAATGCTTCCCTAACCCTTCTTCTAGTGAATGAAATTCCAAGATGTCCCTCATGAGCAATCTCCATAATTACATTCCTGAGGCCAAAAGGTGGAACTATTTTGTCACCCCTCATAACCAATCCGTTTTCAAGCGCTAGGTCTTCTTGAATTTTCGCAAAACTCATCATATCACCCGACACCTTCCTTATCTCTGGCCAACCTTGTACAATGTATTCCTTTAACACCTTCAATTCGTTATCTTTCCCCATTTCCATCATCCAATCTTCCTCTCTTAAATGTTTCCCCGAACCGTGTATTACATTCAAATCATGTGTAGTGAAAGCTACCTCACAGTCATCACATTGGTAATGTTCCTCACCAACGATGGGTAGCCTTGACATACAGTCCGCATGCATGTTTGCTTTACCTTGAACATACTCAATGCTGAATCTAAATGATTGTAATCTTGATGATAATCTTGCTAATCGTGCTGACATTGATCTTCCACCCCCAGGAGACATTAAGTACACGAGAGGTTTATGGTCAGTTTTGATGATAAATTCGTTCCCCCATAGAAAACTTCTGAAATGTTCTGCACCCCATACGCAGGCAAGAAGTTCTCTCTCAATCACCGAATAGTTTTTTTCAGCATCCCTTAATGCCCTAGATGCATACGCTACAATCCACTCATTGCAATCGTCCTTTTGTATCAACACACCTCCTAATCCCAGATTGCTAGCATCCACCATGACTATGCACTTTGCCCCTGGAACAAACGGTTTCAAACAGGGTGCATTTACTATGAATTCTTTAAGATTCTCAAAAGCCTGAGTCATGTTCTCTGTCCACACAAATTTTGCATTCTTTTTCATTAAACATCTAAAAGGATCAACCTTGACTGAGTAATTTGGAATGAACTTTGCATAAAATTCGGTGAGCCCCAGAAAAGCAACTAACTGTTCTTTTGATGATGGTACTGGAGCCTTAACAACACTTTGAATATGTTTTTGCTTTGGTTTAATCCCTTTACCGCTAATCGTATGCCCTAAGTACTCTACTTCCTTGGCTTTCAATTTGCATTTGTCCAATCGCAGAGTAAGACCCTTCTTAGCTAATGCTGCTATCACATTGTAAAGATTTCTATCATGCTCCTCATCGTCCTTCCCATAAACCAAGATATCGTCCTGAAAGGCTATTGCCCCAGATAATCCCTCCAAGGTTTCCTTCATTAATCTCTGAAATACAGAGGCTGCACTAGCAAGTCCAAATGGCATGCGACAGTATCTAAATAACCCATCAGGAGTTATAAAAGCTGTGAAATTCTTAGAGTCCTCTGCCAGAACTACCTGATGGTACGCGCTTGCTAAGTCAATACATGAAAAAACCTGTGCATTGCCTAGACTGGATACCATTTCATGTAAATTGGGAAGAGGATGAGCGTCTACCCAGATTACACGATTCAGACTGCGTAAGTCAACACATAAACGAAGTTCTCCTGAAGATTTTAGCGAAATAACTATGGGAGAAACCCATGGAGAAGACTCTATGGGTTCTATAATACCCTCATTACATAAATTTTTCAACATGTCACTCAATTTATTCCTGTAAGAAAGAGGAACATTCCTTACCTTATGTCGAATGGGAACTGTATTCTCATGGAGTTTGATCACATGTTCAAACCCCACGTATTTCCCCAGTTTTCCACTAAAAACCCCTGGAAATTCACTAATCAATTTATCTACAAAATTTGCCCCTTGCCTGGGACTAATGTCTATTGCAAACACAGGAGGGTTTGCTCTCGGGTCAAGTTTAATGCCCAATTCATATTGATGTGGCCACCCTAGTAAAGACTCTCCTGACTTTGCTACATAAATCTTCCCTACAGTAACTTGGCCAGAGAACGCTAATTCAGCATTAAAGTAACCTATTAGGTCAATTTTATGGCCGGTGTAACCCCCTGGAGATACATCAGGATTAGTTAGTGGTCTGTTGGGCCAATTCTCATTGAAAACCTTAGCTGAAATAATAGAATACAGCGCACATGAGTCCACAAGAAATCTCAAATCTTTCCCATCAACCTTAATTATACCTGATGGAAATGTTGATTTCCCAACCTCATTACACATATTGATCACAGTATTTATCTCCTTTTCATCACTATTGTACTCATCGTCTAACCACTGTATATGGTTTACTTTCTTCATGACAGTTTTACAATATTTACTAAAATGTCCCTTCTTATTACACTTTGAACACACTTTGTCAAAAGCTGGACACCCCTTGAAATTCGCTAAATGGTTTGAGCTACCACACCTAAAACATAGTAATGAATAGCTCCTTTTTTCTTGGCCGGTGCCTTGACTCTTATTCTTGTTCTCATATTTACTTGTATTAACTGGCCTCTGACTTATTTCTTTTTTTTCTCTGACATGTTCTTTTTCATTTTTGTTTATGCTGAATACATCTCCCTTTTCATTGCCTCTGATCTCTTTAACAAATTCTTCTGAATGTTCAATAGATTTCGCAATGTCAATGGCAGCATTCAATGATAAGTCAGAGGTACACCATAACTTCTCTTGGACTTTTTTACTGTTTGTTCGCATTAATATTTGGTCTCTTAAAACTTGCTCATATGAGATTCGTTCAAAAGCACACGAACTCGCCAATGACCTTAAAGCAGATACATAATCTTCAATTGACTCATCTTGGCGTTGTTTCCGTGAATAAAAGATGAATCTTTCCATTACTACATTCTTTTTCTTCCCAAAACGAATATTCAATTGCGATGAAGCATACTGGTATGCATTTATTCTGCCAGGATTTATTAAGGCTGGAAGTGTTGCAAACTCTTTCAAACCAAAACCCCCAAGACAATGTTTTAACAATGACAATTTCCTTTCTGGTTCACAGTCATCTCCTTCAAGGACTTCTACATAAGCCAAAAACACAGGCTCCCAAACCTCCCATGGCATAGGGGGATCACCCGATGATGATAGAAAGGAAGGGGGCGGAACAATTCCTGACATTTTTAAATCAAGTCACTTTCCTCTCACACGCTTCACAATCACTTCAATTGTATTTTACCTCGTTTCTTGAAGTGTGAAGATTGCTCCACGTTTGTCCTAAGCAAAGCGGTGGTTTCCTTCTTTTACTCCTCGTTTTTCCGATGTTGCAGATAACGCGAGATGACCTTGCGCATAACTAAATTTAATCGCAATCACCAGAACAGGAAAAAAAAACAAGGACGTCAGAAATCTGACCCTCCAATCACGGTGATGTTTACAACACGCTTCACGGTGATGTTTACAGCGTGTTGTGATGGTAACACGGAATGACGGCTACGCGAGACTTCACGTGACCACAACACCCCTCCGTAGCTGAAAATCACCGAAGTCTCGAAGGACACGCCGATTTCAAATTTATGCTGGATTGAACAATGATCGACTCCTTTACGGTACCGTTGTTACTTGCAGCTGTATTTTCAAAAAAATGTTTACTACTTATCCTCCGTTCCAAGTAAATTTCTCTCTTCTTTTTTTTTTTAAATTTGATCCGTCTTCGCTTACTCAATCTCGCCCTTACAGCGTCGATGGGTGGGTTTGAAAATTGCTTCTTCTCTTTTTAAAAAAAAAAAAAAAATTATCTTTTAATTTTTTTTTTCCGAAGACCTTCCGATATTGCTTCTGTTCTTCCCCAATCGTCGCCAGTGTTGAGAAGTGCTTATTTATCCACCCACGGAAGTAATCAAAAGAGAGACGACAGAGTTGTAATAACGGAGTAGTTTATTTCCAGTCCTTACTCCTCCAGTGCATCGCATCAATGCCCCCAACTGATTCCAACGTTTTCTACACCAACCCTCCATACTTGAATCAATACAACCCCGCGTGATCTCCACGAGCACAAACAACACGCTCGTGAAGGTCACGCTACACTGACAATGCAATTCATACATATACAACAGTGCCTTTATCAAATTCTGTCACTAATTGAGAGCTGCTGAGGAAGACTCATTAAGTTAAAACTCTGGACTGAATAATCTACAAACACATGCCGATACAGAGAAAATCTACGGTCTAGTATAGGGTCCCTACAAACAAACAAGCTGTGAGAGCTCCTAAAGTCATTTAAAGTTTTTAGGAAACATGTCAACAAAATTACGCGTGAGCTCTTACTTCCGGAGGACAAAAACAACTTCACAAAGGGTGCTCGCTCATGGATCACCATCCAATCCTATAAAACCTTAGCGCGGCAGGAATACCCAAATTCTATTAATTAATTCCATAGGAAAGTTAAATTAATTCACTTGCGTTGGGAAAACTTCCAACTTTAAATTGTTGTATGAAATGGCTTGCAAAAAGGAAACAATACATCCTGTAGTGGCTGTAATCTAACCTTTGCCATTACACACATTTGGATCTGCTCAACACTCCAAACTGAGCGATTAAAACGTCTGCTCCACTCTTTCAACTCACTGGGAGTGCAAACGTGCCGGCAAGCACTAATAGCATGTTTTAATGGGGGCAACATAAGACTAAATTTGCAGACAATCAGATTCTTGACACTAGGTGCAAACTGCAACAAAAAAAAACTACATTTATTTTATGCCCTCCGTATAAAATAGCTGTCAGCACCAGTATTCAGGTAACACTTTACAGGAAATTGCTAAGATTTTTTTATAGTATTCATAAAATTAATCTGAAAGTGATTTTCTATATATACCACAAACCACACTAGGTCTAGAGGTTTAACAATGATTTTCCAGGATATGTCTATAGATGCCCCAGGGGCATTCACTCTTCTTTCTTGGTCAATCCCTCAAGCTTGGTCTTCGGTACATAGGAGTTCACCAGTCGCTTCTTTAAGTACCGTACAGGGGGGATAACTTTTTTTAATGTACTTTTCACGCTCACTTTCTGTGCATGATGCCCTCGATACCCAATGTGGCCTCAGGCAATTCTCTGTAAAGCATAGCGGCTACCCAATAGTTAAACTGCGGAGTGCCCGCAATAGGTCAAGGCACTGATAATTCACGGACACGCAGGGGAGCGGAAAGCAAGCAGAAATAAAGTCTCTGGGGATAGAAAAGGGTAAACAAGACGAAGTGTAGTAGTGTAGTTATCCACAAGAACTCCAGTAGGCGTTGATTTCACTCAAAGTTGGTTTAATGATCAGATATCCAATAAGTTGTATGCTGAGAGTTGGAGTAATAATAAGAGCGACTCAAACAGGTAGAAGCCAACAGCTAACTGCCTGAAGCAGAATCTAACATGTATGACATAACATAGTTCTAACCTAGAATCATATCATTTAAAGTAACAGTGGTGAATCACAAATGAATAAATAATACTACATACCCTCCCCCCATTTAAAAAAACAAAAGAAATTGTGATAATAATCAATAGAATACATAGTCATTGAATTTTTTTGGAATCTTGCAAATGCGATGATCACGCATGGGTACATCATCCAAGGAGATGGAAGATCGACTTGGAGAGCTTATTGTTGAACCTAAAGCGGGGTAGACAATGATATTATCTGCATTAAGGTTGTTAGCCAAATCTGGTCCAAAAAGAAAACCAACATCCTCTTAATCACATCTGTTTGCATATATTTTGTTAAAAATCTCAACTTGTTTGTCAGAAACCTTCACAACATTATTTTTATTCCACCAACCTCTGTTTCCTAAAAATACAGAGGATTTCGTAACTATGACGACCTTGACTGGTAAGGTAAACTTAGATTGACCTTTACAAACTTTAAAAGGTTTTTTTATGATAACCCAATTGTCAACATTTAGAGGTCGAACATGATGAGGGGACATACCATCATAAAACTTCTTTTGTACAGACTGCTTATGAAAGAGTCTAGATTTAACCTCTTGATGATCTGTCATGTTGTTCCTCTTTTCTAGTAAGGCTGAGCCTGCTTTCAATTAATTAAACCAATGTGGCATGAGTTTAGATTCAGGGTATGTAGTATTATTTATTCATTTGTGATTCACCACTGTTACTTTAAATGATATGATTCTAGGTTAGAAATATGTTATGTCATACATGTTAGATTCTGCTTCAGGCAGTTAGCTGTTGGCTTCTACCTGTTTACAATAAAAATTTGGTGTTCAGAAATGGATATAATTCAATTTCAGTATTAGTGAAAATAATAAATTCTGTCAATCAAAGCATCGCTAAACTCTCTACAAATCTTATCTGGGAAGGTAAGGTGTGTGAATCACCGTGTGTCACACTAGCAGGAACGTTGTACCTTTTCCTTTACCAGGTCTGTGAACGTGTAAGTGATTGAGATCTTCGTCGCGACATTTCGTTAAGGCTCTTAGTCAAAGTTATCAATGTTAATAAACTCGCTTTGAGATCTCGATGCACAGCGCAAAAAACAAACTCTTCCTCCCAATTTAAGATGGCCACCGACATGCGTGAACGGTGAGGCGTCACGACGTCTCCCAGGATACAATGCGGCAAAGAGGGGAGAGAGGAAAGAACATGGAGCGCATGAGGCTGAAACGCTGGAACGCTAGAGCCAGGACCACCGCCTCGTGTTCTCTTTAGAATGCAGCCTCGAGGTAAGCAGTGCCGCTCGTCAAGCTTTTAAACAATGCTAGTCAGCAACAGTCTTTCATCTTACCCGGTATCACTCAGCAATATTAAAATTAATCTGTGATGAACTCCGACTTGCCTCGCTTAGTCTTCTCGCACCCAAGAGGTCGAAATGTAGTTCGCAATCTTTGCGTGCCGAGGTAGGATAGATGTAGAAACACCAGTCTGCTGACAAATACGTCTGCTTGTCTGAAGTCACAACGTAGATAAGGCAGACGAATTCTTACAGTTTCTTAAAAGAATAGAAAGTTGCGAACATACCAGTCTCCGTGAAATGGTCCGTTAAAGTTTCTCCGATACAATCACCATGGAAAGCAAAATTTTTCGCAGATTTTTGAAGTCGGACCCCACTCCTGGTACCAAATTGTAGTAGTGTAGTTATCCACAAAAACTCCAGTAGGCGTTGATTTCACTCAAAGTTGGTTTAATGATCAGATATCCAATAAGTTGTATGCTGAGAGTTGGAGTAATAATAAGAGCGACTCAAACAGGAAGAAGCCAACTGCCTGAAGCAGAATCTAACATGTATGACATAACATAGTTCTAACCTAGAATCATATCATTTAAAGTAACAGTGGTGAATCACAAATGAATAAATAATACTACACGAAGGCTTCTGGGGGCGGAAGGGAAGTTGGACAGACGGGACGTAATAAAGAAAAGTTGGATGCAAAATAATGCAACTGATAGGAGTTTACTTTGATGTATGGATCAGGAAAGGAGGTTGAAAAGGTAAGGACAAGAGAAGTAAGGCTGCTGGAGTGAATCGAAGGAAACTGGAATTAAAAAACTGAGAAAGGGGTTGAGGAAAAGAGAGGGGCCAAGGAAGAGGATGGCAGGAGGTGGCTGGGAGGATCCACAGCAGGGCGAAAACAAATGGTTTGGGACAAGGGTGATGATATTTGGAGAAAGGGATAGCGGAGAGGTGCGGGGACTACACTTAGCCTGGCACTCACCTTGGTTCCCGAAGATGGCCATAAGCCGGCTGAATAGCTGCCCCATGCCTCCTCTTTCTTCGCCACCCTCACACAGCTGTTCCTGGCCTGCTGCTGCCCGCTACTGGTTCCGGTGCAGCGGTCTCTTTAAAATCTTCCGTCTGACGTCAGGTCCAGCCGCGCCCGCACAGGGGAGCTCCCTGACGTAACGTTTAGAGCTCCACCCCGAGCACTTCCATGGGAGACAGTTTATAGCGCGACCCCGCCCTCCTTGGAAAACAGTGAGAGGCCACGCCCACTTAGAAGGATATTGACGTCAATAGAGGCGGGTCCGGAGGCTATAGGCGGAAGTGCGGGACAAAAGAAGGAAAAAACATAATTCCTACTTGTCCGGTTTTTTTTTGTGCAGATTTTTTATATAGCGCGAACTCGACCCGAAGGTATTGGAGCGCTGTACATAGCACCGGTTACGTTACACATTCAGGCACGGGGAGATTAAAGTGATTTGCCCAGAGTCACAGGATGTGGACGCGACCCCGAGGCAAGCCTCGGGTCGCGTCCACATCCTGTGATTCTGGGCAAATCACTTAAACCCTGGTTTCCAGCAGGGGCGTAGGAGACACTAAAATTCTGGGGGGGACAGGGACAACCTTGTGCACTTTCCAGTGACCCTATACAAATCACCGCCCGTTAAACAAATACAATTGCATACTTCCGAAGTGAAATATTGAGAAAAGCAGGCATGTAGTCACAGTTTGCATGTATGCTTTATTGTTATTTACATTCATATAGTAATGAGACCAAATGTTTTAAAAAAATATATATATATGAATCTTGCATCTTAATGCACAAAGCAAACAAAGGCCGCTGACTTAGGGTGGGGGCGTCGTGTTTGCAAGTGCATTATGGTTTGAAAAGTACCTGCTGCTGCATTCCTGGTCTCCAGCAATTTTCAGGCAACAATAAAAATGTGAAGATAACTTTGGTGATTAATGTTCTTTTTTTGAGAGAGATCGAAGGCTTTTCAAGTGAAAGTTTTAATTCAAAAGGTCAGTGAGTTACTGCTTTTGTCTGAGATATTCTTTTGGTATTTGAAGTTTATAAGGTAAAATCCTAACATTGAACAGTGAGCTATTAACCGTCATCAAAGAGCTGCATAAAAACTTCAATGTATAGATTAGAACGTTATGATTTTTCCCCAGTCTTTCCCCATCCTAATGTTGGAAAATGGGTTCATTAGGATAGAAATCAATTCTGATTATTGAAGAGAACCCCCAACCATGGTGTTATGTTTTACATTCTGAGTTTGTGTTTCTCTAGTGTTGCAAAGCCGCCCTGGGCACTCCCCAACTTTTTGCTGACTGGTACTGGTGGTACCTGACTGACTGACCCTGGCCTCTGCCTAAACAGCCAGTGCTATTCTGAAAGAGGCACTTAAAAATACAGTGAAAACACCTACATACACTAGGGTGCACTATGGGTTAGGGTACCCCTATGATTGGCATGGCCTCTCCTATAAGGCCCTAGTACATAATAGGGCAGGGGGATTAGAACTACTTTTAAATCCCTAGAATATAATAAGGCATGGCAGTTTAGAGGCCGGCAGCCCTTTCTGCGCTTGCATGTGTGCACTGCTGAAGCCTGAGGTCAGTTTAAAAGTAGCCCTGTGTTATAGGGCTGCTTTTAAAATGCAAATTGTGCCCAAACTCGACTTTTGGGTTTGGGGAACTTACAAATTGATCAACTACAATGTTGGGGCAAAATTAAGTGGAAAAATGTTTTCCACTTAACTATGGCTGTATCATATTTGCCACATAATACATCATCTGCTGCATAATCTAACGATTTCCTCCAAAACAATTTTGTAGCTCAAACGGATCCCAAATTACTAAAAGAAATGTGACTTGTGTTGCTGTGAAGTTTAGGGCCCTTTGCAAAGGTTAGTAAAAAAAACAATTCCTAAGAAAACAATTGGTCCCAGACACTCCTAATAACACTCAAATTAATACCTGTAGGAGAGTGTAGTATGCAATCAATTCATACAACTGAAAATGTATAATGTAAAGGCACATTCAACAGGGAAATCTCATAAATAAGAGGCCAACCAAAGTCAATTAAATTGAAAACATCAATTTACTTCCCGCTGAATCATATTAATAAAATGCAAACTTAGGGGCTGACTACGATGGCAGGCGGACTTCAGTACCACCGCCATCGAATCTGGGAATGGGACCGCTGGCCTTCAAGGTGGAGGCCCCACGATAGGCATTACAATGCGACTGCCACTACGGTGTTCGCAGTGCCTATCTTTTACATTGCAGCAGGTGCTGCTGGCTGCATCATCCGCCGCAAAGTAAAAAAAAAAGGAACATGTTAAATATATCGGTGCCTGCCACATGGTGCAGTGATATGTTGTGGGGCATCATAGATGCCCCCCAGGACCGATGTCTGGGGGCCAGGGGTAAAGGGGCCTGCTACGGGCCCCCAATGTACCTTTCGCAGCATTTCCATGGCAGATGAAGCGCCATTGATAAGCTGGCAGGTAAGGGACATCGTAATCCCTGCTGCGGTGCATGGTAGGCACCACCAGCATTGTAGGAACCACGAGCCCCTCCACCACACCGGCGGGCTCAAGAAGCCCGTCAGGTGCATGGTGGTTGGTCTTTCCGACCGCCAGGTAACCTCCCGCCATTGTAATATGGCGGGCTGTGATGCAGTCACCAATGGCGGTAGGACCGCCACCGACGGGGTGACGTGGTGGTCCCACTGCCATTATAATCACCCCCTAAGTTTGGTGTGCATGCAAATCCTACATTGCCAACCCCTGGCAAGTTGCACTGCTAGTGCTGGAAAAAGGCCAATGGAGGTACCAATGGGTGAGGTGGACTGGCCTCAAGGGTCTTGTGACCTCAGTGACAGATTCACTGTCGATCTAGGATGTGCTTCTTCATATGCCTGCCCGTAAGACTGGAAGTGAACTGCAGTATGGATTGTGGTGGACAGGCCCACCTGCGGGTGCAGAGACACCTGGCCTTCTAAGGTCTATCGGGCCTTCTAAGGTGTAGCATCGGAATAAGCTCTGTCAGGAGTGTGGTATGGTGAACTGGTCATGAAGGTCTGAACATGGTTCTCCAGTTCCAAATTCAGCAGCTCTGGCCAGAGTGCCACATTCTCTCCCACACTGAACACCATACTGCCCCACTGAGAGAAACTCAGTAAAATGCTGCCTGAAAAAAATGAATAACACCCTGGAAAAAGCAAACACTCATAGGGAATGCAAGAATAAGCAAAGCATGTGAACTGTAATCAGAAAAAAACATGGTTACCTTAACGGTTTTAAACTCATTATTCAGAAATCAGTAAGTGATTTTGCCTGAAAAGTTCAAGACATGGCTACAGGACCAGGAAGGGACCCCTTTCAATGTCCATTGCTTATATCCTTTCAAAATGTATGCAGTTTGGTTTAAAAAAGACCACATCCCCAAACACAGAGCCGCATTTTATAAGCTAAAATAATTAAAAAGTTGAAAACGATCATATTAAACGTTTCCACACTACCCATCAACCAGGTATTGCAGTCCCTTTAGGAATGGCGCACTTACCCACCCTGGGAAAACAATGTTGTTCAAAGAAAGAAGATAAAAAGAAAGTAGCGCTTTCACAGGCAAACTCTGTAAAGTGGCGCTAATGTGTGTGGGTGTAAATAACAGTCTGGCCTGTCTGCTGTCCACTCTGTATTGCTTTATTTAGGTATTTAACTATTTTTTCTCTCCATTCCGAGATTTTTCTTTTCAATAGAAAACGGTCAGAAAATGAGGACATTTACAGCCAAAGTGTTCAGCCTTTTTTGGATCAATTTCACAGGGGAACAAATAAAGAAAAGGAGAGGCAAGAGAGAGTACCTTAAGAGCTGCCTCTTGAAATCAGCAGGTAAGCAGGAGCGAGACAGAGACAGAAAGAGATGGAGGAATAAAGAGAGGAGGGCAGACGCCAGAGGCAGATCAGGAGTAGTGGACACGGTCCTTGCCATGAAGGAAAAGAGACCGCGTTTATTTTTTCTCCGTTCTCTGCCCTTCCCAGAACGGCTGAGCCTTCCTGCAGCATAACAAAAGGCAGAGGGCGGGTGGCCTCTGACTCCAGGCAGGTCAAGTGCAGGGCCATTAGGTAGCGCTTTCGCGTGCTAATGGCCCTGCGATAACAGAAGGGAGAGGGGAAATTCCTTTGTCCCCTCGTCCCCCCCCACCCTTGTCCCCCGTGTCCCCCCCACTCCAAAATCTGGGGGGATATATCCCCCGCGTCCCCCACACTTCCTACGCCCATGGTTTCCAGCACCAAAGTCGGCAGTCTAGCCGACAGACCACATCCTGGTGTCGCTGGACACCAAGTCCCTCAAGATTCACTTGAAGCGTCAGAGCACAACACACCCGGGAAATGATCATTTACAAGGACCCAAGGAATCGTCCTGTAATCTGATAGCTACTACTTGCCATGTTATTAGAGCCTGTGAAGGACTAAGGCGCGCACTAAAGATCACCGCTACATCAGTCTGTCTGAGCGTGAGTTAGCGAGCGGTCATGGTCCGTTATTTAGTTTCTCTAGGCCCGGGGTCTGCCCAAGCCGCAAGGGTGCGTGTAGAGAGGCCTAGTGGCTTATTCGTTCCCTTCCTACATTAGTCATGTCCTTGCACTTGTTCGGTTTGTTGGTATTCGGTTAGTGCTACATACAAACATACTGTCATATGATGTAGATGCGATGTCACAAACCACACCAGAGCCTACCTTCATTTGGGTAAGTTTATTCTGGAAGAACGGATGAAGCGTACACCACCCCAGCTGACTGAACACCAACTGACTAACATAGAACCCTGCTTATGTTCTGCGCACGTAATTGGAACATGACAGATGTTCCACTAACAGAACCACCACAGAACATAGAGAACAGACTCACCCATATACTCTTCTCGAAGAGCACATTACACATGATAACTATTTACAACACATCTTCTTCCCTAAACACTAAACAATTAAACTAATCTACAGAAAATACACATACAATAAGCATGAACATAAATGGTAAAACAAATTCATTAACATAGATAATCATTCAGATAGACAGGAGGTCTGCGCGACCTCACTTCTCTACTTACAACCGGTTGTTGATCAAATTGTTGAGAATTAATACTATGAGGAACCCCCACCTGTGAGTTAACACCCATAGAAGCATCTCCACCACCCTTCTCCCTACCACGAACTTCATCAGAGGCTACCGAAAACCCAGCAGTAGGTAACAAGTACCCACTACTGGAACGATCCGGTTCCACCAACTTAATACAATCATTAGATGATGTTGACTTACAATACAGTGCTACCCTGCGAAGGTTCCACTTCTCCCCATTATCCAGTACCACATAATGTGGAAAAACTTCTCTGACAACATGTGGCCCTCTAAACTTTGACAAACCCCTAATCACCCTACCAGGTTTCACTTTAACTAGATCACCCACCGAGATTGTTTTAGAGATACAACCCTCCAACTCTGACTCCGTGCCTTCCACCAGATAATTTTTGATCCAAGAGGGTGCAAGCTTAGTACCTGGAAGTCTTCCACGCATGAGTTCAAATGGAGATTTGCCATCCTCCTTATGAACAGTGGTACGATAGGCCCACACCATATCTTTAACCATTTCATCAGCAAATCCCCCTGAAGCACACGCCATTTGAATAATCCCCTTTACAACTCTGTTAGCCCTCTCACACACACCATTTGCTTGTGGATTATAAAGCGAAGTTCGATGGTGAGTTACACCACAGCTAGATAAAAACGTAGATTGCAGTAATGGGGCGTACACCACCCCAGCTGAGTGAACACCAACTGACTAACATAGAACCCTGCTTATGTTCTGCGCACGTAATTGGAACATGACAGATGTTCCACTAACAGAACCACCACAGAACATAGAGAACAGACTCACCCATATACTCTTCTCGAAGAGCACATTACACATGATAACTATTTACAACATCATACTGTCGTAAGAGCTGACCGGGATTCGGAATCATTTTCAGTTCCGGGGCTTGTCTTGAAAGTTTGTAACTAGGGTTTCCACCTTACCGAAATAACATTTCCGGCCATTTGTTTTTGTTTAGGTTTAGGGGATTTATAAAGCCCATGGCAGCCTGAGGGCTTTCCAGCGCTGCGGAGAGGAGGCAATTTGTTGTTGCTTTATGAGTCTGGTAAGGACCGGACGTGCTACTAAATAGGACTTTAAACAAAATCGGATATATATTGTAAGATGACTTTTGGGAGGGAGGAGCAGGGGGGAAGCAGACCACGGACCCAGGATTGTGTGAAAAAGGCCGCTTTAATTGGAACAGGTGCACATTACAAATTAACAACCTTGGCAAAAGCCTTCCAAAACTAAACCTCACTAAATAAACAGTACACCTAACCCCGCCACCCCGCCCCCTCCCCTAAATTTCTTCGAATCCGCCCTCGCCCGTACATTACAGCATTTAAAACAATACCAAACATTACATTACCTTATACCCCATAAAACCTATAAATACAAACCTTCCGTTAAACAAACTCCCCTGCCTGCCCCTTTACAGCTATCACTCCCCCAACCTGTGTAACCGAACTAAAATAACCAACCTATCCTTTCCCTGTCTATAAGTCAACTTCACAATTAATCAACCAACCTCAGCCAAAAACTGTCCAAATACAAATAACCCCCGCCACCCAGAAAGGCGGGGGGGGTGAGAACTACCCACCCCCCTTTCTGCCCCCCTCAGAAACATTAAACTCCCTGACCATGCTCTTGAACGTTCACGCATCTAGACAAAACTTCCCTCATTTCAAGCAGATGTAAATCCATCCCCAGCTTAGATAAATGCGCTCCATCTCCTCGAAAAAATTCCACTTCCTCAAAACGGATGTCTTTGTGCGTCACTCTCCCAAACCTCGGCAGAACCTTGAAATATCCGCATTCACCTTCCTCCGTGCCCTATCAATAGCTCTGGGATTCACAGCCCCTCTCCATACTCTCCGCGGGACCAACTCAGTCCACAAAACATGGCATCCCGACCAGCGCTCCTTTAATAAGGCTAAATCCCTCTTCATTGCCCGTAGTAAGACCACACCTTTAACTCCACAAAGATCATTTTCCCCCTAATGTATCAACAAAATATCCGGTCACTGTCCCCTCACCATGGCATTATTCAAACACGGAATAAGGTCCTTCCACAACATACCCCCTTTCCCCTTCCACAAAATTTTGAAAAAATGCTCATTAAACCCCAACATTTTCCCGAAATAACTTTGGGAGGCCTGAACCTGGGCCCATTTGATGAACGAATGATGTACAATCCACACCGTCAACTCCTTCGAATGGGGCCCAGCCACAGAACCTGAAAAGAGAAAAACAGAATGAGACTCATAAAAGGGGGGTTGACGCGTGCGCCTCCCCCGCATTAACTCTCACAGATTTTTGAAAACAGTCTGACGACCAGCGCCCCAGTCGCATAATGTCCGCTTGAGACCAACCCCTATTATGCGCCTCAGTCGCTGCCCCTATCCTAAAAGAATGAGTCCCAAACTGAGCCCCGTCGAACCCAATCCTCTGCAACCCTTTACGCAAAACCATACGCAGCTGGTAATCAGTTACCCGAGAGCCATTGATATGTTTAAAAACCAAGTCGCTCCCAGACCCTCCTGACAACACCTTCCATTGCCTTGCCAACCGCAACGGACACGTAACACTGGGAGATTCTGCCTCCCACCACACCCCTTTACCTATGCCCCTCTGATCGGTTTTCGAGTTGGCCAGCCAGATGTTCAGGCCCTTGTCCGCAAAAAACACATCTTGCCAGCAAATGCCCCGCCTACACTTGGTCCCTAAGAGCTCCGAAACTCGAAAAGCCCCAAAAAACATGAATGCCATAAGGGTGGCAAACAAAGAAGACTCAAAATCATCCCTGCAAACCACAGGTAAAACATCCAACAAACGGGCCAACGTCTGCCAAGAAAGAGGTGAGCGAGCCAATGTAACCCCTCCCCGCTCCCTCGCCCAACCCTCAAGCATCCTCCTACCCACTTCACCAGCAGAAGGGGAATAACCCCAAAGGAGTTTCCCCATGAAAGAAATTCCTGCCAATTTCCCGGCAATCGTGACCTTGGACAAGCCTCTCTCAATGAGGTCCAATATAAACTGAATAACATCTTCAGATCGGCGCCAAGACTCCTTCCTCCTGAAAGCTCCAGATGCCAAAAATTCCTTCCAGGCCAGTGCATATGCCGCCCGCGTGGACGCAGACAAGGAACCTACCACCAATTGAAATACCCTACGTTGCCTACATACCAGAGGTGCTCCGGCATCGGGGTCGGTGTCCTGTCCGCCTCCTTGGCCAGCCCATGGAATCTCCCCCACTGCGAACGAGACAAAGCATCCGCTATGTCATTGTCCACACCCGGAACATGCAAGGCCCTGAATGAAATATCATAACGCAGACAGCCCAGCACAAACACCCTCAACAACTTCAAGATCTGTTCCTCCCTTGCTGACTGCCTGTTGACAATTTCCACCACTGCCATGTTATCCACCCGGAAGAGCACCTTTTTATGCTCCAAGTCCTTCCCCCAAATGGTCAAAGCCATGAGTAACGGGAAAAGTTCCAAGAAAGTAATGCTCCTCCCTCCATTCCTCCAGTCCTGCGGCCACTTCTCTGCGCACCACTTACCCTGCCAGTAAATGCCAAAACCATCACTGCCTGCCGCATCGAAAACATTTGAACATCCCACTGTACATCCTCCCCTCTAGCCAGCGGCACACCGTTAAAGGAGTGCAAGAAAACCGACCACATGCGCAAGTCCTCCTTCACCCCTGCTGACAAGCGCACATGATGGTGCGGTAAATGCTGACCTGCCAATGCGCGGCCTAGCCGCCTACAAAACGTCCTACCTGCCCTGACCACTCTGCAAGCAAAATTGAGGTGCCCCAGTAACACTTGAATGTCCCTCACCTTCACCTTTGTTTTAGACAACATTCTGTCCAACAATTCCAGCATTTTAAGTTTTTTGTCATCAGGCAAGCAAGCTTGCATTGCAATAGAATCAATTTCAGTACCCAAAAAGGATAAGGCTGTAGCAGGCCCCACTGTCTTTTCAGGTGCCAACGGCACCCCCAGTTCCTCCATGAGCTCATGGAAAGTGTCCAGAGCAATCTGGCACTCCGCGGAGCCCGGGGAACCAACAAAAAAGAAATCATCCAAATAATGTGTGACCAAAACATGCCCGGTGAGCTGCGTAAAATACCATTGAAGGAAGGTGCTGAAACATTCAAATAGAGCACATGACACAGAGCAACCCATCGGTAATGCCTTATCCACGTACCACTTGCCCTCAAACTGGATCCCCAAAAGAGGCCAATTGTCAGGATGGACAGGAAGCAACTGAAAGGCCGACTTGATGTCACACTTTGCCATTTCTGCAGTTGCGCCCGCGGTCACCACTAGGGACATAGCCACGTCAACTGAGGAATAGGACACTGAAGCTGTATCTCCGTCAATAAAATCATTTACCGACGACCCCTCTGGCCATGACAAATGCTGAATCAGCCTGAACTGCCCCTCTTCCTTTTTAGGCACCACCCCAATAGGGGATATGATCAAATTCTGGACCGGCCAATCATCAAAAGGGCCTGCCATCCTCCCTTCACGCACTTCTTTAATCAGTTTCTCCTGCACCACTGTGCTATGTTCTGCCGCTGATTTCAAATTATCTGCCCATCTTCTGAGCCGCGGCCCCTGGAAACCCAAATGGAATCCCCACTGAAACCCTTCCAACAGTGTCTGTTTTTCCCCCACATCCTCGTACCCCCGCAAAGCCTCCCCTAGCTGAGCCAACTTAATTGGCGTAGGAGCCCTTTGGGCCAGTACCTTGTGCACCCCTGCCCCCCCTTCACCCCTGGTGTTGCTGCAGTGTGCCCGATGTACCTGCAGCTGACTTCTGCCCTTGCTGCCCGCCTGGCGGCCTAATGCCCCAACAGTTAACAAGGGGATGTTTCTTTCCGCACTTAGAGCACTCATGGCGGTTCTTGCAATATTCCCGTGTGCATAAGCCTTTATTGAAGTCCCAACATGCTCCGATACCAGTTTGTGTCGCAGCCGCGCTTCCCACCCCACCACGGGTGGGCTTCCCCTGAAAGGGCCGGTAGACTAAAGGCAAGCCGCTGGCTGTGAAAATGGTCTTGCCCCCAGGAGCAGCCCCCATTGTATGCTGCCACAAATCATTGTCTAACTCCCCCCATTTTGCTTCAGAATCCCATGCCATTCGCGCCCGAAACTCTTCGTCATACTGTGCCCACGCATAACCACTACCCGTAATTTGGGCTTTCCGTATGACGTCCATATACTTAAATATAGCCACGCAGCGCTCAGGGTATTTCTCGCAATAAACGCTGGCGTAAATCAAAAATGCCGCCGTCCAATTCTCAATTGTCAACGGCACCTTAGGACGTTTTGCTAATTCATACTCTTCCTCTTTAGAGCCCTCATTAGACCGCACCTCCCTATGAAGGAGCTTCAAAATCTCCACGTATTCCCCTTTCCATATGCGCTCCTTCGTGGCCAGCATTAGATGCGCACCCAAAGGCTTTGTCACACCCATGTAAGGGAGTTTTTTAATTTTCAATTCTTAACAAAGGCTCTTTCCCCCCTGCCGTGTCCGTGTTAGTCCCACTCTCCACCTTGGCGCCCAGCACTAATCCCCCATCCTCCATGCCTACCCCTGTATCTGTAACATATTTTCCTTTGTACAATCTCCCTTCCGTCACCTCCCACCTCTCCCCCCCCCAGTCCCCACAGACACCATTTTAGGTTTGGTCTGTGTTGCAGCGGACTCACCTCGCTCTAAAGAGGATGCTTGGACGGACTCCGACCGCCGCGCCGACCTCTCATATAAATCACCTGTCCCATGCGCCCTCACCGATGGGCCGCGCTCTCTTTTGGGTCTGACCACCACTGGCTGTTTCCGGGGTACTGCTCCTGCAACCTGCAAAAAACTACGAGACACATGAGAGGGCCCTCCCTCACCATCCCGCAATCCCCCTTCCTCGGGGCTGTCCTCATCGTAATCCAGCAGAAGTGGCTCCTCCACTTGCAAAAATTTTTTATCAAATTCCACAGTACGGGCCTTACCGGACCCTGCATGACCCCAAATGGCCCCAACGGCCCCTGATGGACTACCTATCGGGGGGCCGACTGTACACGCCGGTTCTCCCCCCTCCGTTGACTCTTCTGAAAATCCATTTCTTGTGTGAAAGCTGACCACCGTGACCTGCTTGACGTTGGGGCCAACGAAGTCGCGCCAAACCTTCGTGCGTTGGCCGCGACGGGATCCCCCGCCGGTACGGGATGTGCCGCGCAAGGCCTCACCCTCCCTTCTCCTTGGCGCCACCGGGCCGCACCACGCCCTACCAAGTCTGCTGCGCTGGAACTTTTCCTAACCTGTGAAGAAAAATTTTGGACTGGTGTGCTGGGTCCCTGCAAACCGGCCGCTGCCCGCTGAACCATACCGGCTCGAGGCGTAGAAACCACCCCTTCCTCATCCTCACTCCAATCCAACATTGCCTGAACCACCGCCGACGCAGAATCCGAAGTCTGACCCCCCCATGGACCAATTGTCCTTCAAAAACCACACTCTTGCATCCTCCAGACCAAACTTCTGCAAATGACCTCTGACCCAAACCCTCTTCACGCCTCCGGACCTGAAAAGCCTCCCATGCATCTCCTTTCCCGAGACCCCGAACCCCCTCCGCCCATGAAGGAAAAATATCCAAACCCTCCCAGTCCTGGCCCCCACCAGCAGGTTCTAAAACACTATCATCCCCCCTTTCCTCTCCAAAACCAGCCCCTCCAGCCGACACAAATTCCGTACCTTCCCTACTCCTTACAGGGGAAACATAACCCCTTGAACGCAACAAAACTGGAGTCCCAAAAGTCTCAAAGTCACCATAATAAACCCCCTTTTGCTGCAAACTCCATCCCCCCACCTGAGCTCACTCGCCCTCTCCCAACGAACTTCCCCCCACAGACTCTGGCTCAACTCCCCCCGAAGGGGGGGGGGGAAACAATAATGGGCTATCCAGCCCCAAATCCTCATGACACCCTATCCCCTTTCCAACTAGCTCAACCCCCATGTCCTGCTTCGAGCCCGCAAACCCCAAGGGGAGCCTCCCCAATTCAAAACTTCCTGCCACACGAGAACCTCCCCCAACCCCTGTGCTTCCCACACTCTTAGTTGCAGGAAAAGCGAGCTCCACGCATGATGAAACCTCCCCACACGCGCTCGATATGCCCCCAGAGGCCACACGACTTAAACGCTTGCCCCTGCCGCTCCCCGCCTGCTCATCTTCGCATTGCCCTCCCGCCGGCGCCGAGGGAAGCGAGGCAGCACGCCTCTTAACGGCTCGCCCTCCCCCACACTTGACTCTCGCAGCGGGGGAGGAATAAGAGCGCCCTCCAAATCCTGGCGAAAATGCTCCCGCCCTATCGCGCCACACATCACCCTCAACACCGCCCTCAACACCTGCCTCCCCCGGCGCTCCCAAAGCACAAGGCCGTAATAAACAAGCCGGGGCCGCCTTTTAAAAGCGCGGGCGGCCCCGCTCACTCACCAGAACCGGTCGCGAACGCTTCGGGGAAGTACAAGCAGCCACTGCCGCCGCCACACCCGCGGAAGCCTGCCGGGTAGGTCGCGACGGCCCCGCGACCTCCCCTATGACAAGGTCCATCCGACCCGCCTCACTCAGGAGCCGGAGGGCCTCTAAGACACGATAGTCTTCCGCCGCCATTGTCGTCCTGCAGATTTACCACAAAAACGACTTATAACTCTAACAAATTCTTCCAGACAAAAATTACCAGCTAAGCTCCCAGCCACCAGGTCACCAAAAAACCTAAAATGGTGGCTGGGAGCAGGAGCCCAAAGCATAAATACTTGGGCTCCTTTTGGGCTATAAACTAAAGAAGCCCAAATACAAAATGGCTGGCGCGAGGCCAGCCTCCCCCCGCAAGCCCCTCCCAAACCGCCCTGGGGTGGGGGGGAACTCCCTGCGGTCGGCTGCCCCCCCAAACCCCCCTTCTGCCTTAGTTTTCTTTAATTATTAGCCAGAGAGGATGTAGTCTTACGGCTAGAGTGGTCGAATTCAAAGCGGGTTCGAGTCTTGGCAACGACGCTCAACAGCCTGTCATTCTGGGCAAATCACTTAATCTCCCCGTGCCTAACAAAAAATGAATGGGTCCATCTGTAACGAAACTGGTGCTCATGTAAAGCGTTCTGATACCCGATGTCTTGGGTCTAGTTTGCGCTATATAAAACTATAGAAAAAAAAAACACAGTACCAGAATACATTTAAAAGTGCTTTCTATTTATGTTTGAAGTATAAACAGATAAGGGATAAGGATAGCTGCCAAGGTTTCAGATTCCTTATGTCCTTATGTGTGGCATTTTCATAATTTCAGTGCAATTATGAGTGACATTCCATAACTAAGAGTGACACTTTCTCGCGAGCAAAATGAAGCAATGAAGACGAGGGAAACATATCAATATCAGAAATTAAACCCATTTGAGCAACAAGAAACATAAGATTTTAAAACTGCTGCAAAGCACCAGAAATGGAAGGGCACTAATCTAGTAAAAAGCAGTAACTCACAGATAATCCTCTTAAAGTACAGTTTGGCAAATATGCATGGTTCCTGTTTGTAGGAAGGTGGATATCTGACTATGGTTACCCCCAACTTTTTGCCTAGTGTCTAGCTGGTTTTTCGACTTAGTTGGCCTGAGATCCTGCCATTCAGGGTCTCAGGCTGTCTGCTCTCTCTTTAAAATGGACTCCATGTACCCTAGGTACATTCCCAATTGGTAAGGATCACCTTATTGGACCCTGTACAGTGTACCCTAGGTACCCAGGGCATAGGTGTACCCTAGGCCTCCCAGGGGCTGCAGCATGTATTATGCCACCCCTGGTCTGGCCTTCCAATGAGACACAACTGGCTGATCACTCAGCTGGGGCAAGGTCATGTAATCACCCCTTGCTTAGATATAGTATACCTATATCTACCCTTAAAATAGACACATGTGTACCTATCAGCCACTCCTATGGCAGGCCTTAACAATCCTGGAGGCAGAGTGCTTGGTAACATGTGAGATGGTGCTCTAGCATGAGTTGAGCCTGTCTGCAGCTTTCGGAACCATGTCCTTATAGCTGTTCTATGATATAGCCTACCATATACTCTTAAAGTACCTTATAATCTTAAACGGTTATGGTAACTATGGTTTGGCTTTATCAAAACATGTCGTGTAAGGTGTCTAACACTTTGGAATAATACCCCCATACCATTTCTGGTGATGAGGATATTATTCCCCCCTTCTAGAGGGAGAGACAGGTTAAAATCCTACTTTGCTGTTTAACTCTAACCAAAGCCTCAGCATCACAAAATGGATGCTGCTGCCACAGACACAAGTCTGACCTCCTGCTGCTGGGAGTGATCCCGGCAAGGGAGGCTTGGACAATAGGTTTCCTGCTTGGGGAGGTGCTAGCACCTCCCCAGACAGACTTTAGTGTATTGGGGCAGGGAGGGCTGAAAGGAATGAGACATGCCTGGGGCACACAAGGTGTCCCATGCATAGCCCAGTTCAAACCGGTGCTGGGGCACACCAGCCCCAGTCCTGGCGCGAAACTGGACAAAGGGAAGGGGGTGTAACCACCCCCCTCCCAGGTCCCACCCATAAGGCGTGACCTAGCAGGTAACCCAGCCCCCCAGATTAGTATAAGAGTGGTAGCTGGGCCCCAGGAGATTAGATTATCCTGAACCTGCAACTTGAACAGAAACTCTGGACCTTCGACATTCGACGAAAGAAGAAGACTGAAGAATCTCCCTTGTGGCCAAGGAGTGGCTACCCTGTGCAAACAGGCACCATCAAGAGACTACCCTTTGCTTTGCTGAAGTTCTACGAGGGACCGACTGCAGAGCCCGACCAGAGCCTTGACTTCCAGACTTCTCCGACCCTGATCCACATCCACAGCCGAGCTGAGATCCGTGGAGGCGACGAGAGACGTGGGACCGGCTACCTGGGAAAAGTGGCTAGTACCTTCCAGCGCAGCTCTGAGGCACCCTCGAAGTTGTGCACCGGGGATTGAGAAGCCCCAACCCCAAGCACCATCTGCACCGAAGATCAGCCCCCCACACTCCACGAGTCCTGCGTGGGGCCCTTCTGCATTTTCCTGCTTGCCGCGCCTGTCCGGTTGCTTGCCCGTTGGCTAGTGGCCTCTGTGACGACGCATCCTGAAATCTTCACTGCTGGTTTGGCTCCTCCAGACTGGCTCCCGCTTCCCTGCAAAAGAGAAGCACCCCAGACCTTCCTGGTCTGCACCAGAAGCAAGTCCTCCGTTCTTCGTGGGTTCCGCTTGCCAAGGCTTGGTGAGTCCTAGTTCGACTTCGACGCCGCCGACAGCAAGAGCCTTCGTGGGACAGCTCGCCTCCTGGTCGTGGTCGTCCTCGACGTCTCCTGGTCCCCGTGGCTGCAGCGACAAGCTTCACCTTCACCTGCAATCTTCACGACATCGCCTGGTTCCTTCCTGGTTCCACGTGGTCACTGGCTAGTGACCTTGACTCTGTTCCCTCTGCTTGCAGGTCTCCTCTCTTCTTGATCCCAGCCTTGGGATCCACCGGACACTCTTCACTGACTGCCTGTCAGCAACTTTCCTTCAGGCATCCATAGAAGTCCTTGACGAAACCTGACGCAAGTTCACACCTATGCACCCGCAGCATGTGGGCTAGGTAACTTGGGTACTTCGGTGCTCACAAGGGTAGTGACTATCCTAGGGTCTAGTTTCCGAGTCTCGACTCTCTAGCTGCTTCAGAAGTGTCCTTAAACTGTTAATTTCTAACTGCTAGTAATTCTATCGACTTTTACGCATTACGCGTGAGTGTTTCCACTCTGCACCTGAATCCCGTGGGCCTCCCACTTCCTAACTGTTGCTAGTGTAGTGTAGCCCCAGCGATTCCCTAGGCCTAGGCCTATCCTATCTCCGTGACAGTGGTCCTTATACCACTTCTTTAGTATATGGTTTGCGTGGCCCCTAGGGCCTAACTGTATTACTTACATGTGTGACTAAATGTATGCTTAAATAAGACTGTGTTGTACTTACCTCTAATCTCATAAAGAGTGCTGAGGGTTTAACTAGAATAAATACACTTTATTTTATATATATATCTGTTGTGGTGTCCTTTCATTTGGTATTCAAGGGATTATATATGGTATCACAGCTGGCTTCACATGCCATTCAGAGTTTAGCCTAAGACTGCTCTTGTCCATGCTACCACTAGGATAGCTGGTCTATAAGGTTGACTTTACAACCAATCACCATAAGGGTTGTTTGGACTGATATAAGGTGTACACTAGAACTAGTGACATCATACATCAGGCCAACTTCTCACATTGGTGAGCAGCGGTTGTGATCTGAGCTTGCTGTTGTAATACCGTTGTAGTCTTGAGATACTAAATTGAAAGATCACACAGATATTGTTTAGGTACATATAACATAGATTATAATACTTAAGTCCTACTGGACTTAGTGGTTGTAGGTTGAAGGGAGTAACACACCCTGACTACAACTACTAGAGAGGTTTAGTAGATACAACTAGTGTAGGTAGGTGCACACACCACACCCTCACTAGAATCATGTCCCTGAATGGAGATCACACTGATACTCCCTCAGGAGAGGAGAATCCTGGACAGATTCCCTCTAGATATGATGCATTCACTTTCCAGGAGATGAGACAACTGTGTACCTCCAGGAGATTAAAACAGGGTTCCAACCCTACCCTTAGACAGCTAGTGGAGCTTCTGGAGGCCTATGATGCTGAAAGAGCTGCCAAGTATGGTGCCATAGCTGTAGATAAGGGCCTCCCCTCCACAGAAGAGACCCCTGACTTAACTGATACAGATGAGTTAGAAGAGACCTCAGAGGAAGAGGGAGGTAGCAAGACCCCAGTCAGAAGACTTAGTCAGGCTAACTTAAGCTTGCATGGGAGCTTGCATGGGAGCTTCCCTTACAGGCCCCCAAGTAATCTTAAAAAGAGAGATAGGAGGGGTAGATCTCCCTCGGGGGACTCTCTCCACTCCTATCACTCAAGAAGCTCCAATGCTTCATCCCACAGGGGATGACTTCCCCCCCAAAGGAGAGAGCATGAGGCCAGAGGCCAGAATGAAGGAAGCCAAACTGAGGATTGAAAGGGAAGAACTTGCCCTTGCCAAAGAGAAGCTTGCTCTGGCCAGAGAGCAAAAATTGTGTGGGTCAGAACCCACTGGTGGCAGCAACATTCCTAGAGATAGGGATAGGTCTTATGACCATAGAAACCTAAGCAAGATAGTCCCCCCATATCAGAATGGGGATGACATCCACAAGTGGATGACTGCTTTGGAGAGGGCCTGCAAAGTACAGCAGGTACCCCAGAGTCAGTGGGCAGCTATCTTGTGGCTCTCCTTTTCTGACACAGGTAGAGACAAGCTCCTCACAGTCAGTGATGAGGATGCTAACAATTACAAAGTCCTGAAGAGTGCTCTGATAGATGGGTTTGGCTTAACCACTGAGCAATATAGGTTGTTGTTCAGAGACACCTAGAAGACACAGACACAGGACTAGTCTGATTTTGTGGATTGTGCCACTAAGGCTTTGGAAGGTTGGTTAACTGGCAGCAAGGTGCAGGACTATACAGGATTGTACAACTTGATTATGAGGGAGCAGATCCTTAGTAATTGTCAGAACCACCTTCTCCATCAACACCTGGTAGACTCAGATTTGACCTCTCCCCAAGAATTGGGAAGGAGGGCAGATAAATGGGTCAGGACCAGGATTAGGCCTAAAAATCAGGGTGGTGACCAAACGAAAGATACCACCAAGCCTCAAGAGAAGGGTGGGGATAAAACAAAAGATAAATCTTCCTCAGGGCCCCACAACTCCATACAGGGTGGTGGGTCCCAAGCTCCCTCCTCTACCACAGTTAAAAAGCCTTACTGCCATGAGTGTAAAACTCCTGGGCATTGGAAAACTGACAGCAGTTGCCCAAAGGCTAAAACCAAAACTGTTCCTCCAACTACTCCTGTCACACCACCTATTACTGTCAGCAGTAATCCCCCAGGTGGTGGGAGTGCCCCCAAAAATTTGGTTGGGTTTTCTTGGGGAACACAGGGGGACCCTGGCTTAGCCAATTCCCCTACAGCAGCTACTCTTGTCTGTGATGGTGGCATGGGGTTTGCCAACTTCACTGCCTGTCCCAACACTTTGGGTAGGTACAGACAGGAGCCCTACATCAATGGTAGAAAAGCTGAGGCCTACAGAGACACTGGAGCTAGCTTCACTATGGTGGCCCATAGGCTAGTTCCCTCTGAGAAGCTTTTGCCTGGTTTCTCATACCAGGTAACTAACATTGATGGCAAACAGAACAGTCATCCCATGGCAGAGGTATGTCTCAGCTGGGGAGGTGTCACTGGCCCTAAAAGGGTGGCAGTGTCTCCAACCTTGCCTGTGGACTGCTTACTGGGGAATGACTTAGAACTCTCAGCTTGGGCTGGAGTTGAACAAGACACCCATTCTAAAATGGTAGGCCTTTCACAAAAGGGTAGTGGGGTTGTGCCAGCCACAACCCCTGTCCAAGTAGATTTCCTCCTTAAAAAGGTTGGAAGGGCAGTGGTAGCCACAGCCCAGGCAAAGACAGACTTCCCTATAGAGATTGGCAGAGCTGTGACAGTCACAGCTCAAACCCAAACTGAGTGCCTCCCTGAAAAGGAGGGCAAGGCTGTAATGGTCTCAGCCCATACTCAGACTGACATAGGTGTAGTGAAGCCTGAAACTATGGATCACTCCACACAAACAGAGAGTAGTGGGGAGGAAGAAAAGTCTCCCTCTCCCCAGACATTAGGAAAAGGCCAGCCTCCTCAGGGATCTGACCTCACCCCTTGTGAAGGAACTGCCCCAGAGGTAGCCAGGCCTGGCCTGGCAGAGCCTCTGATGTCAGTGGCCCCTTCCAAGGTTGGACCCAGTCTGGTGCAGGTAGCCTGCCTCTCTCTACCCTGCCTCAGTCAGCCCAGGGCTGCAGAGGTCAGGGAGGCCAGTGGACCCCAAGAGGGCCCCTGTCCACAAGAACCCCCCCATCAAAAGAATGAGGATTGCCTGGCTAGTAGCCCTAGCCAGGTGATGGTTAAAAACATTCCTGAGGGATCTCCTTTACAGGTAGTTAGGGACCTCCCCCAGAGGGATTCTGTTGGGCACGGGCAAACATGGGACCTTAGGGCCCCAAACCTGACCTGTCTCTCCAGTAAGCTCACAAAAGGGACCCAGCCTCCAGCTTTAGGTAGCCAGAGGCTGACCCTGAGAGCACAGTGCAACTCAGTGAAAGAAAGAAAGGCATCCATGGTGGAGGATGATTGGAGGAAGCTGAGGCCTCACTTTGAGGACACTCACTTCAGTACTCCATCTCAACACCAGCCTTTTACTTTGCAAAGACACACCAAAGGTAGAGATTCCCTATGGTGGAGACCCTATGATACCTTTAGGGTGAGGGATTGCTTAGTGGACCATGAGACAGGGGGTAACCATGCCAGTGCTGGTTCTTCCTTAGATGGCCACTTGGGAAATAGAGGCTTACCTTGTCAAGGCCAGCCTTATCTCCTTTCGTTTGGGGGGGGTGGGGGGTGGGGGGGGGGGTTGTGTAGGAAGGTGGATATCTGACTATGGTTACCCCCAACTTTTTGCCTAGTGTCTAGCTGGTTTTTCGACTTAGTTGGCCTGAGATCCTGCCATTCAGGGTCTCAGGCTGTCTGCTCTCTCTTTAAAATGGACTTCATGTACCCTAGGTACATTCCCAATTGGTAAGGATCGCCTTATTGGACCCTGTACAGTGTACCCTCGGTACCCAGGGCATAGGTGTACCCAAGGCCTCCCAGGGGCTGCAGCATGTATTATGCCACCCCTGGTCTGGCCTTCCAATCAGACACAACTGGCTGATCACTCAGCTGGGGCAAGGTCGTGTAATCACCCCTTGCTTAGATATAGTATACCTATATCTACCCTTAAAATAGACACATGTGTACCTATCAGCCACTCCTATGGCAGGCCTTAACAATCCTGGAGGCAGAGTGCTTGGTAACATGTGAGATGGTGCTCTAGCATGAGCTGAGCCTGTCTGCAGCTTTCGAAACCATGTCCTTATAGCTGTTCTATGATATAGCCTACCATATACTCTTAAAGTACCTTATAATCTTAAACGGTTATGGTAACTATGGTTTGGCTTTATCAAAACATGTCGTGTAAGGTGTCTAACACTTTGGAATAATACCCCCATACCATTTCTGGTGATGAGGATATTATTCCCCCCTTCTAGAGGGAGAGACATGTTAAAATCCAATTTGCTGTTTAACTCTAACCAATGCCTCAGCATCACAAAATGGATGCTGCTGCCACAGACACAAGTCTGACATCCTGCTGCTGGGAGTGATCCCGGCAAGGGAGGCTTGGACAATAGGTTTCCTGCTTGGGGAGGTGCTAGCACCTCCCCAGACAGACTTTAGTGTATTGGGGCAGGGAGGGCTGAAATGAATGAGACATGCCTGGGGCACACAAGGTGTCCCATGCATAGTCCAGTTCAAACCGGTGCTGGGGCACACCAGCCCCAGTCCTGGCGCGAAACTGGACAAAGGGAAGGGGGTGTAACCACCCCCCTCCCAGGTCCCACCCATAAGGCGTGACCTAGCAGGTAACCCAGCCCCCCAGATTAGTATAAGAGTGGTAGCTGGGCCCCAGGAGATTAGATTATCCTGAACCTGCAACTTGAAAAGAAACTCTGGACCTTCGACATTCGACGAAAGAAGAAGACTGAAGAATCTCCCTTGTGGCCAAGGAGTGGCTACCCTGTGCAAACAGGCACCATCAAGAGACTACCCTTTGCTTTGCTGAAGTTCTACGAGGGACCGACTGCAGAGCCCGACCAGAGCCTTGACTTCCAGACTTCTCCGACCCTGATCCACATCCACAGCCGAGCTGAGATCCGTGGAGGCGACGAGAGACGTGGGACCGGCTACCTGGGAAAAGTGGCTAGTACCTTCCAGCGCAGCTTCTGAGGCACCCTTGAAGTTGTGCACCAGGGATTGAGAAGCCCCAACCCCAAGCACCATCTGCACCGAAGATCAGCCCCCCACACTCCACGAGTCCTGCGTGGGGCCCTTCTGCATTTTCCTGCTTGCCGCGCCTGTCCGGTTGCTTGCCCGTTGGCTAGTGGCCTCTGTGACGACGCATCCTGAAATCTTCACTGCTGGTTTGGCTCCTCCAGACTGGCTCCCGCTTCCCTGCAAAAGAGAAGCACCCCAGACCTTCCTGGTCTGCACCAGAAGCAAGTCCTCCGTTCTTCGTGGGTTCCGCTTGCCAAGGCTTGGTGAGTCCTAGTTCGACTTCGACGCCGCCGACAGCAAGAGCCTTCGTGGGACAGCTCGCCTCCTGGTCCTGGTCGTCCTCGACGTCTCCTGGTCCCCGTGGCTGCAGCGACAAGCTTCACCTTCACCTGCAATCTTCACGACATCGCCTGGTTCCTTGCTGGTTCCACGTGGTCACTGGCTAGTGACCTTGACTCTGTCCCTTCTGCTTGCAGGTCTCCTCTCTTCTTGATCCCAGCCTTGGGATCCACCGGACACTCTTCACTGACTGCCTTTCAGCAACTTTCCTTCAGGCATCCATAGAAGTCCACGACGAAACCCGACGCAAGTTCACACCTATGCACCCGCAGCCCGTGGGCTAGGTAACTTGGGTACTTCGGTGCTCACAAGGGTAGTGACTATCCTAGGGTCTAGTTTCCGAGTCTCGACTCTCTAGCTGCTTCAGAAGTGTCCTTAAACTGTTAATTTCTAACTGCTAGTAATTCTATCGACTTTTACGCATTACGCGTGAGTGTTTCCACTCTGCACCTGAATCCCGTGGGCCTCCCACTTCCTAACTGTTGCTAGTGTAGTGTAGCCCCAGCGATTCCCTAGGCCTAGGCCTATTCTATTTCCGTGACAGTGGTCCTTATACCACTTCTTTAGTATATGGTTTGCGTGGCCCCTAGGGCCTAACTGTATTACTTACCTGTGTGACTTAATGTATGCTTAAATAAGACTGTGTTGTACTTACCTCTAATCTCATAAAGAGTGCTGAGGGTTTAACTAGAATAAATACACTTTATTTTATATATATATCTGTTGTGGTGTCCTTTCATTTGGTATTCAAGGGATTATATATGGTATCACAGCTGGCTTCACATGCCATTCAGAGTTTAGCCTAAGACTGCTCTTGTCCATGCTACCACTAGGATAGCTGGTCTATAAGGTTGACTTTACAACCAATCACGATAAGGGTTGTTTGGACTGATATAAGGTGTACACTAGAACTAGTGACATCAAACATCAGGCCAACTTCTCACACTGTTCTTTTGTGAAAACTGTCACTAGACAAAATGCTGATCTTGCTCCAATACTCAGCTATTCACGAGAGCTATCTTGACATTTTTATTGTTGCATGTAAACTCCTAGACACACAAAGAATTCAGCCTACTGCCAGGCGGTTTTAAACCTATGTTAATTAAACAAAGAACCCTTGACCCCTCAGTTGCGCGCTGGGTGCGACAGAAGTTCCACAAGTAAAACAAGCATTTGCAATGCAATAGTTCTCGCATTACTAAATGTTTCAGCTATTGGCGTTGCAAATGATAATGTTTGTTACATTTTATTTTGTTAAAAAATATCCCAGCAATAGCATAAGTAATAAAATTAAATCCATGAAGCTAGAAAAGGGTGCCTTGCCACAGGCTGTTACTAGGTGTCTTTGTGAAGTTGTAAACGGGCCTCTATTAGACATATAAGGTACTGCACCCTTACTTATGCTACTGCTGGGATATTTGTTAACAAAAATACAATTGGTCTCGCATTAGTTTGAGTAACAGTTATTGGCATTGTAAATGGCAATGCGTTTTACCTATGTGTTATGTATGTATGTAGTGTGTAGTGGAATTATGGGGGTTGTATTGGATTAGTTAGTTGTGTAATTCTGTGGTGTGTAAGTGTGTGGTGTAGATTGGGTTTTTGTAGTGGAATTATGTGGCATGGTGTACTTTGGAATTATGGGGATAGTAATTCTGTGGTATTTAGTGTACTGGAATTATGTAAAATGGGATTCAAATTATGGAGTGTAATTATGTGAAATTGTATTTTGTATTGTGGAGTGGTATGTAGTGGAGTTTAATTATGTGGTGCAATGTTGAATTTTGAGGTATAATGTGGAATTGTGCCGCGTGGATTGGATTTGTTTGGTGTGGATTGTATATATGTGGTTTGTTGTGGAATTGTGTTGTTGAGTTGTATTATGTTTTTGACGTTGAATTATGTGGTTTGGATTGGAAATGTGTGGAGTTGAATTGTGTGGAGTGGACTGTACGGATAGTGTTGCGTTTCTCGTGACGGAAAAAAAGAAATAGGCAGGAGCTAAGCTCCAGATCTGTGTGCTTAGGTGTTAAAAAAAAATAGAAAGGGAGTTAGAGGTATTGGTGTTGTAAATGTAAATATCTTACCTATGTGTTAAGGACTGGATTGGCTGTAAGTGGTCTGTAGTGGAATTATGTAGGTTAGATTGGAATTGTTAGTTATGGCATTGTGTGGCATGGATTTGTGTAGTGGAATTATGTGGCATGGTGTGAAGCTGTATTATGTGGATAGTAGTTTGTTGTTTTTGACTGTATTGGAATTATGTAGAGTGAATTGTGTGGAATGGCATTTTGTTTTGTGGATTGCTAGTTAGTGGAGTTTAATTATGTGGTGTGCTGTTGAATTTTATGGTATGATGTTGAATTCTGTGTTCTAAATTTAATATATGTATTGTGTTGTGGAGTGGAATAATGTGGTTTGGTGTTGAATTATGTGGTGTGGAATGGATTTGTGTGGAACTGGATAGTGTGGCATGGAACTGTCTTGTGTTGAGTGAAAGCATGGTGAATGGAATTATGTGGCATGGTGTGGAGTGCATTTATATGGATTGATATGTGGCTTTGATTGTATTTATGTGGAGTGTATTTATGTGGTATTGAGTAGCGTGCAATCAGGTGGAGTTGAATTAAGTGGTGTTGAGTTGTATTATGTGGATTGTAATTATGTTGTGTGGTGTGGAATTGTGTGGCGCTGAATTGTGTGGCATTGTATTGATTTATGTGGCGTTGAATGCTTGTCTACAGCACTGCTGACTGAGTACATATTAGAAAGCCTTCCCATTAAAAACATTGAAAACATCGCACAAAAGCTTCTGAAAAACAGTGTTAACATTCCTACAATTTCTAGAAAGAAAGCTGCACTGTTTATAGTTCCTGGGTGAGCAGAAGTTTTGTAGAAGCATGTGGGTTATGGTTGTTTTCCTATAACAAATAGCTCATATATATTGGTTACATCTAACATGCCCTGTTTACAGTCCTTGAGTACCCTTGGATTTTGTATTATATTGTAGATGTTTTCGAAAATAAAGAGATTAAAAAGGAATATTTTTACAAAAGCGGCACACTATCCAATACTAAAGAAGAAAAGCCTATGAGGATATCACAAAAAACTTTTATTATAGGCTAGTAGTGTTGGGATTATTTTGTAAATGTTTGTTAAAAAAAGAAGAAAAGGAAATGGATGTATTAGACAAAAATTGCAAACTGTATCATATTAATGTAACAGAAAAGCAGCACATGTTTCACGAAAACAGACATAGCCTTTAATTGCTGATCCTTATCTTATCAGATCTGTCTCCTTCCTGGAGCACCCATAAAAAAGCTTGCAAGTAGTGTGAACACTTAGCAATAAACTCTAGTTAAGAATAACAAAAGGCTGGATTTCACAGAGCAGTGACACTTGCATTTTCTAAAGCTTTGTATTTTAGCAACTCAAATGTGTGTCAAAGAAAAACACTCCCTTTGCATTAAAGCCAGAAAACTGCATTAAGTGACAGTTAATTGGATTTAAAAGGGCTCACACGCTGTGGTGCTGCGTGTTATTCAAAGATGCAAGGGGCTGTTTATGTTTATTGCCAGAGGTTAGCAGTGGGCTCCAGTATAATATCTGGCAGAAAACCCTGTACAAATAAAGACACTTTCACTGAAGACTGAAGGTTAAGTGAATTCTGTTGTGGTGCTGCATGTTACTAAAAGATGCAAGGGGCTGTTACTGCACATATAAGCATAACAAAAGTATTTCTAAAATGCCCGCCCCCCCCTCCTATGTCCGCAGAGATGCCACGATTTGGACACTTAGGGGCTCATTACGATATCAGGCGTATCATACGGAATTGGGGCACACGCAGTTGACTGCTCCCAGCGTTTTGTAAATTCTATGAGGGCGCATTGGCTGCTCCCAGCTGGTCACAGGCCCTCAAAACTGCTCCTTCACTCGGCCCCCAAGAGCAGACACAACCCACGAGACAAGAGAAGGGCCGCCGAGGGGCATCATGGGAACAGAGTTAAAGGGTCCAACAAAGGCCCTGGCCTGGGTTGCCTGACCTTGGCTTTCCGAGCTGGCTGTAACATGGCACCCCGAATTTGGGGGAGACGGGGTGCTCGATCTGGATAAAATCGTGGCTTCCATGCTGAAATTGTGTGATCTTAGGCAAATATTTATTTTCACTAAGGTATGTTCTGGAATGCCATTTCCTATGGGATGCTACCAGGCCATCTTTGATGGGCTTCTCAGAACCTATACTAAAGCAAATGGAGGATTGCATTTCCAAGGGATAACAGCCTTCACCTGTGGGCTACTTCCTCTGTTCCATATCCCAGGTTGCCTATTTCAAAGCGGAATACTCTGCTAAAACAGTTTCCATTGATTTAAGGCTGAGATTGAATGATTATGAGTAAAATAAAGTGCTGCAAAAATGCCGCTAAATTTCCATATTTGTGCCGCTAAATTTCCATATTTGTGCTGCTAAATTTGCTAATCCATGCCGCTATATCCTGGGAGGTTTGTACTGTAACTGGCCCTGTTCACACTCACTTCTCGCCCCAATAAACTGGTCGCACTTGTGAGCCGTCTGTGTGCGACGATCTATGTCCTGGCCTCTGCACGTGGCCTCACTCGTGAGACTCCGGCTCACACGGAGCAGGTGTGAGCGAATACTTCACAGGACACGAAAGGCCATCTGTACTGTTTGTATGACTTCAGTTTACATTTCGCGGGCACTTTTGTAAAAATCGCGCCATTGTTACAAAAGTGCCGATTTTGCGGCAAACTGCGAAATCGCGAAATCCTGGAGGGTCTGCCTGGGCCTCTGCCGGTACTCGTGAACGCGCACACTCGGCGCCTTGAGCTCGCGTCCGCTGCAGCGCCGACCCACCTTGTAATAAAGAGCTCTGGTGGGGTCTCCAGAAACAGTCAATTACTGGAGGGTCCCAGACTGGGGTAGCGTCTAGAATCAGTATGAGCGTGATAGGCTCAATGCTGAGATGCGAGCATCAATACCTGAATAACACTCCTAGCTTCGCTTCCAAAGGTTGTCAGTCATCGTAAGGAGTGCTAAGCCGGGTTTACTCCACACCTGCCGAGGTGCAGCTGGATGATGGGGGGTAGCAGGGAGGGGGTAGACACCCCATATGAAGCAAGTAAAGGGACTTTAGATTCTGTCAACAGACATGCCAGCAACCACAGCTCTGAAGCCAGGCCCCCGTGCAGGCTGGTCATGAATGGAAAATGTTCCGTCAGTCTTTTAAAACTGGGGTGAATAGGGTACAACAGCTCCGGGCCCTGTCGACACCCCCCATTACTGAGACTTTGAGCATTTTTTGCATTCTCCTATGGGCTTATGATCCTTTTTGTTTACAGCGCCTCAAGGCTCAAAAGCAGCAGGAGGGCGTGGCGGTGCTATAAAAACACGAGATCCAATGAAAACAAGCCGTCTTAAGGGCGACACTAAATACCAAAATAAAAACCAAACGTCTAAGGTTGTAGACTGCACCTGCTCTTTAAATAGTACACAAACACTTAGTATGAACACAGCAAACCATATTTTCTCAAAGCACAATTCACCATATTAACAGATAAAACTGACAGATGCGACTGTCAGCGCCAACATAACCTCCTCAGTGACTTGTGCACTACACAAATATACATAGCATAGCAGCCATCTCAGTGGTGCTCAGTGGGTTGAACCCACCAGCAAGGGTCTAGATTCACTCTGCCGGGATTCCAATATTCCATCCGTGAGTGACACACGGGCATCAGAAGAGGAGGCATCAACCAGCAGAGCTATCGAGCCTTTGGATATTAGCACTTCCAACTACGCATCCAGCCACAACGGTAAACAAATCAATATATTGAACATCAAATCAATACCCCGAACCTTGACCTATTTTTAGGAATGAAGAGGAAGTAAGCAGCAGCTATCAAGACACAGGAGGGTCAGGGCACCCCGGACCCCTGAAGGTGTTTCTTCGGAGGTAGTGACCACCGACTTCCTACAAGGTGCACCGGGCCATCTGGGGAACTCTTAGGAAACTCTGTGTCAGCCGCAGGTGACTCCCTCCACAATACTGGTTTTTAAGTCTGAGTAAAATTTGATTTGGACAAAATGAGTCCAAATGTGGGGCAAGTGGGCTGAATAGTGTTACAACAAATGTTTAACAATGACTTATGAAATTTCTTTGCCATCATTAATATTTTTAATTTATGAATTACACACGTCAACATTCCGATCTGATATTTCGAAAGTGGGCCCGTAGTTTGGAAAATAAAATGATGCCTTTAAATGTCTGCAGTTTGCAGCCCTCCGTGCCACTCCCTGTCATCCTGCCTGGCGACTGGCTCCGGTCCAGCGCCATGAGGCGGGTATAGAATCTTTCTGAGCTCGTCATGAATCCCGAGGGGAAAGCTTCCTCTGATTACTGTATCTCTATCGTCAAATGTGCAAACATTTCTACAGCTCGCTCCTTCCTCCTTTACCCTTTGCAAAGTGTTTTGAGATTATTATAACATTTATTTCCACTTTTATGGTGCTGCTCTGCCTGTAAGGCATCAGGGCGCTTCAAAAATAAAGCATAGAATAACAAGCGCTCATCCATCTGTTTTCACCCAGCCGATTGTTTATATTTGCATTGCGCTTTTACTTTCACAAGTGAAAGCGCCATGCAAAAATAAACACGGGGCTGAGTGAAAACAGTTGGCTGGCCCCCATAAAGATAAGAAATTGCTTTGCGACAGCAGCAATGCAGGGGACCCAGTCTGGATCGGAGGCGAAAGGGCACCAACAAAAAACCCTCATTTCCAATGGCAGGCCACCGTTTAGCATAAATGGTGACGCAAGCCAATGGAAATGAGGAGCGGGGCTTCGATTGCCTTTCTGAAAACCCTTCATCCACAAAATCTCTCAGCGAGCGATCAGCGCTTTGCGCTGCAATGCCAGGCGAGACCTAAAAAACGACAGGCTTGGGAAATGAACCTTAGTGGGTTTGCCGCTTGACTCACTCTGCCACATCTCCTGGATTTCATGTTCACAACAGCCTCACTTTCGTCATCCACATTCGTAATACGATAGCATACATTGTGATACTATGTTTTCCTCCTCAGACTCAAGTTGTGCTTTTAGGAGCCTTCAATCAAATCGGACATTCAGAAAACGGTTCTCTCCCTCCTGGACACACACTAGCAGTGGCTGCTCGTCTGCAACATGCCTGGCTATATCACCTTCAGATTCAGATTCAGCTGCCCCTACTAAAAGGCAGTTATCTCCAACTGACCATCTTATCTCATAGCTTAGATAAATATTTCTGGTGACCAACATAAAACTCACAGCTTACAAACAAGGTTGATGTACTTAACCCCTTTATTATTTGCTGCACTAACTGCTTACTTTGTTTCATAAAATCTTGAGGCACAAAGGAAGCTTACATTTTTTTGGTACTGAGTTCATATTTTCCAAATTATATTCATTATATTCATGTCCACATGTTCTTATTGTCGTTATAAACTATCAGCATTTTAGTAAAATGTACAATTATAATTCCTCTGTGTTTTTTAGATCAAGTAGGAGAACATGGATTATTTTACTGTAACAGAGATACTGATATTTTAGCCAAAACGTCTTTAACCTTTTGAGGATTGTCCCCAGTCTTTCTGAAAACGGGCTTATCAGAATTGCATTATTGACAAGTTAAGTCCGAAGTCCCAGAATAATTTTAATATAATTCCTTCGTGCATGTCTTCAAAAAGTATACAGGTACTTTTCAAAGTATGTTCTGTACAGTACATAAAAGTCTCCATGAATCTATGTGTTTTTGTATCGTAAATGTCAACAAGAATTTAGTGAATAGCAAGTGGAATAAATTAATTCTACACCACAAAAAAGTGCAATCTGATCTATTTGTACCTTAATATATTTACCAAGCAAGCACAGGCAACTCATATCACTAACCATCAACGTCTTGTTAAGTGGTGAAACCTTGTTTGAAGGCATTGTTCATGACTGGACTACGGGCTAATCCCAGTGAGAGCACCAACTACACCGAACAGAATACTGAAATACGTTTCTAAAAATGAGCGTTAATTATTACATACCAAGCTACAGGTAAAGGCCACTGAATAGGAATAGTTTACCATGCTCGAGAACCAGAAGAGGAAGAAAAGGGTGAAAGACCACTTTTCTACTATGTGAGAATGATCGGAATCATCATACGGACCTGGATCGTCCTCTCCCTCATTTCAGAAATCAACAATACACACAACTCTTCAAGGATCGCTTCAATGAACTACTTCTACTGCATCGTTCTTATTACCACCATATGATAAAATTCATGCCCCAAAAAATACATTTGTGCTTACTATCCCTCCTACTTTGAATCCTACCCCTTTCCCTTGTACAGCACTCTGCTCCTTCATCAATAGTTCTGCACTTTGTAAATAACCTTAGGTTTGTGCTTAAGTCTGTGTTACCTCTAAGAAAACAAGTGAATTGTTCAGGGGTTAAAAGGGTCCTGGGTATAATGATCTCCTGGCAGAAGAAAGGGCTGCTATGAAAGCATTCGTCCACATTAAATTTATTTTACAGGCTGCTTCAGGTTCAAGAGATTTTTCCATGAGCTGCTCAACAAACCTGCGATTCCGTGATTGAAAGGGACCTGTGTAAAGGGGGAAATGAGGTCTAATCACCTCATTACATGAAACCATTCAGAATTATGTGAATCTCAATAGAAGGCAAACATCTCTAGCTGATAGGAACAAAATTGTAGCTGGTTAAAAAGACCACTGTCAGACCACAACATTTTGACCACTACGGCAACCATATTACACCTGTGCCCTATAGCCTTAATTCTGCTCATCAAAACTGCTGATTATTTCAATGTCCTATCAGTGGCATTTTGGTGCTCAGGTGGCATGCAGACCTCCCATCACAGATACCCAAAATGAATGCGTAAGGTGTCTGTGCACTGACCTGTGCCTTGTAAGTGTGATTCTTCTCAAAGAGAAAGTGTCTTTCATCCGGATGAGTCTTTTTAACGCACTAGATGCCCCCAGTACTCTCTCACCACCTGGGAGCTTCTCATGTTCCAAACACACCCAAAACTTTCCTTTTCAACTCATACCAAAGGTCCGTCTGTTGCATTACAAATGAATGCTTTTCTTCTTGCATATTTCTCCTTATAAATATGTGCTGTAAACATTAAAGCTTTCTGTGCCTAACTTCAGCTGACAATTAGATAGCTGTTTTGGTAAATCCACCCTATGCACGGCTACGAATTCCACCTGACGGTGAATGGATCGAAGTTAGGGGGTGAGAGTGGGGTAGGAGATGGAATGGGGAGGGTTACACACGTTTTTAGGTCTCGGCTGGCGAAAGCAGCGCGCATGCGCTGCCCTCGTCATACGGGAGCTTCTTGGGATCAATACAGATTCCAAAGCTCTCGGGGGCGGAGTTGAAGCCCCGCTGTGTGGAAATTTAGTTCGTATCTGAACATTATCTGCGCCATCTTGTCTCTCCCCAAGCGCCACACGCAGAAAACGCGCGACGGCCATTTTAGGCACCATGGTCTCATTGCCGATCCCCAGCGCGTCCCTCAGGCGCTGCAAACATCCCCCGTGCGCCGGCCACCCCCCGCTCTCTCATACATGGGCCATAAACCCTCTCCTTCTGCGCGACCCTGCCATGGAACCACATCCCGCGCCTGACCAACACCTCCTTTCATCCCATACATGGTCATACATCCTTTTGATAACCCCCTTCCTCTGCGCCCGATTGTCCGAACCGATCCCAGGCCATCACCTAGCCCTGCGGATGCAGTTTATTGCCCCTACTGTAAGGGAAACACCTCACATCAAAGGGATTACAGTAGATCAAGGCCCCCACCCCCTGAGACCCGACCAGTCGCACACACCCCCGGGAATTGGTGGAATGTCCAGCTGTGTGATAGCCATCTCCTACTGTGGGTGGGGTGGGGACTTTTACTGTAGTTATGTGTGGGAGCGGATCCGAGCCGGGGATTCCGAGGATGTTCTTTCATGTATCAAAGCAATCTCAAGAATGTGCCATGTACAATAAACCGGTAATAAAGTCAAAAATGTGTGTATAAGAGACCAGGTCTCAGAGATGCAGAGAGAGCACCTCGAGACGATACCTTGCTGTCCGATCTGATGTGTTCTGCTCCGACGGAATAAAACTTTGTTTCCTGCCTTCCAGTCTCCGGCGCCTGCCTCTTTTGTTGGTTAATCATCGAATGGTATAAGAGGCGATTACCGCCGGGCAATACTTGAAAGGTTATCGACTGAAACTGCCGCTACCATTTTACAATTGGCTTCCCAAACGTGGGGCCCATCAGCGACACGTGGATCCAACGGGAGAGGTCCCGATGACAGAGTGAACGACTGCAACGATCGGGAAGAGCTCCTGCCCGATAGACCCTCGTCTGGCGGCCGATCATCCGAACTTCACTGGTTCCGAGCAGACCTCTCTCGAATGATCTACGGTCCTGACTGGGAACCATCAGGAGTGCCGCGGCAAATACGGAGAGTAGAGGACGATCGGGCGCTGGAGGCGGAAGACGAGAAACTGTCCATGCGGTCCGGGTAAGGTCATGTAACACGACAAATTGCGAAACGATTGATTGATTGATTGAAAATACTAGTATTGCTTATTTGATTGTTCTTTTTGAGATATTCGCTGCCTACAAACGGGGAAGAGTAGAAATACTCTCTCTCCCTTTGCAGATAGTGAAGGGTAGGTAACACGGACACTGATTGATTGTCCGAACATTGATTGTTTTTGACGAATAGTGCTTTTTGAGATATTCTCTGTTTGCAAATAACGTAGAATAGAAATATTCTGTCTAGTCTTTGCAGATAGTGAAGGATAGGTAGTGCGGACTTTTGTCCCCCTTTGTAACCTGTCATGCCTATCTTCTCCCCACTGATTGGTAGTTGGTTCTGCCCGGACCGCTTATTAGAGATGAACCATCCGGCTCCACTGGAAGGCACCCCTAATAAGGACATGTTTACTAAATATGGACTAGTCGCTGTAGCTTATAGCAAACTATGGCATAAATATACAAAGAAGGACTCCGAAAGTCAGTGGCCACTGATGGGATCCTTTGATGACCATAAAATAGAAACGCTAGAAATAGCTCTACGTAGCAATAAAACGACCCCCACTATGCTCGACAGTATCGGCATGTGGCGCAAAGAAACAACGCAACGGAAAAAGAGAGAAGAAGTAAAGGCAGAAAAAGAACTACGAAAGGCAGCTCACCTTGTCGCTAGAAAGTTAGAGGAAGAAATAAAGGAGAGAAAGGAAGCTAAACAAAAACAAGAATCTGAAACGTCAGGCCAGTGCCCTGTTAGGACCCCCTCTACGCTCTACCCTGAGTTGCCTTCCAAGCAACGGGCGAACGATGAATTGCTATTAGGTCCTCCGATCATCTACATGCCCCCTCCATACGCTCCCTCCCAACCTATAGTGCAGCACCCACAACCCCCGAACGCAAGCGAAAGCAGTACCAGGGCCTCGGTCCTCACGGCCTCCGCGCCGGCCGAGCCTCTTGTACTGAACACAACGTTAGCAATAACGTTAGATGACCCCGAGACAAGAAAGAAAGATTCCGCCAGAATGAATCGGCTAACAAAGGGTGAACGAGCCGGAATCGATAAGGTAGTGAGAACACTAGTAGAACGGAAGGAAAGTGAGGAATATGTGACAGATATGTATAACTCGTATGCCGACAACCACAGACGACACTTTGTCGTACGACTTTGTTATCACACTCTGAATGCCTATGAGGATAGGTACCAGGATAGAGGTCCCGAAGGCTTAGCAACCTTGTATAGAAAGGTTGATATTGGGGAAGAGGGAGAGGGCGATGTGATGGACCTCTTCACACGTACACTCGAAGTCTTCCGACATCTTAAAGAACACAGGCGGACGACCAAGACAGAAACCCCCATAGCGACTGAACCCCAGGCAGGAAAAGCTGATACCATGATGCCCATCAAGGAAGCCGCTCCTTACTGGGTCCCCCCACGAGGTCAGGGAACACACGATGACATCAACCACCAAGATGCGAAGGGAAGGGTTGTATATAACTGGGTCTATCAGCCATGGGACCGACAAGACATCCTGACCTTTAGAAAAACCCTACCCGACTTAAGAAAGAACCCGACTGCCTTTTACACAGAACTAGGTACGGCCTTAGGTTTAACTATAATGACCTTGGCGGATATCGATTTGTTCTTCGGGTTATGTCTGCCGGCTGATGTGTGGAAGCAAATCCGGAAAGTCGACCACGCTGAGCCGTTCGGATATACCTGGGTACAACTCGATACCATAGACAAGCAGCGAGAACCTGGACAGAAACCTCTAAAGGCCATATTGGAACTCCCAGACAAGATTGTTCAGAAATTAAAGACCCTAATCCCAGAAAGGAAGGTAGACTGGTCGATAGTGACGGCTTGCCGCCAGAAACCCAAGGAGGATGTATCAGAATACTTCTCTCGATTCTAGACAGTGTTTTCCGATTATAGTGGCCAGGACATGACCACTGCAACCGGACATCACCTCTTTGTCCAGAATTATGTGAAGGGTCTGTCACAGGAAGTCTCCCAGAAGTTACAGACCAGCGAGAGTAGTTGGGCAGCCTCCAAACCCGCGGCTATCCTCCAGATGGCCCAGTACTACGAACACCAAAAGAATGAGAACGATAGGGCGTCCGAGAGAAAGAAAAAGGAGCTGAAGGAAAGGGTAATGATCGCACAGTTGCAAGGGGTGACCATAGGAAGGGAACCTCCCAAGGGAAACTACCAACCGACTGCTCCTAGAAAACTACCCCCTAGAGACCATGCACCCACACCCTACGCTGGACGCAGGGACTTAGACGAGAATCAGTGTGCGTTCTGTAAAGGGTTCGGACACTGGAAATCCCAGTGCCCGGTCCTTCTGGATATGAACAAGAATAGGGACACAAGAGACATAGCAAACAGCCCCAGAAATAGAGGACAGGGACGAGGGTACACGAACGACACCACCAACGACAGGCCAGACAGACCAAACACCTTCGACCGCTCTCGACAGAACCAGTGCCAGCAGTCCGACTACGAAAACACCCATGACTTTGCATAGGACCGCCAGGGGCAAGGGAGGGATCCAGTCGAACTCCGTGTTGACCAGCAAGGTCCTTACGTCACTGCTAAGGTCTGGGCACAAAGTCTCCATTTTTGGTAGATACTGGGGCGACACGTAGTGCGCTATCTAAACGGCTGATCCCAAGGGCACCCTTGTCTGGCTCACATGTAACCTCAATAGGCTTTGATGGAACGCCCTCCACTAATCCCTTGTCCGCACCAATCTCCTTTGACTTGGAAAATAACACCACTGACACGACATTTCTGCTCTCCTCCAACACCCCCGACGCCATTATGGGTCTTGATTTACTAAAACATTTCCGGGCTACCATCAGATGTTCCCCAGACGGAGTTCGAGTCATACTGCACGATAACCCAGATCTGTTCAGGCCTTGTCTCGCATGACGTATGTTCTCCATAACCGATGCTGACCTGTCCCTACTTGACACGTTACCCACACAACTATGGGCTAAAACCGACTCCGACGTAGGACGCATGGTGATCGACCCTGTACACATAACTGTCCGACCGGACGCAGTGCTCCCAAAGCTTCCACAGTATCGGATATCGCCCGAAGGCGAGAAGGCGTTGGTGGAAATCATCCAGTCCCTAGTCGATGCAGGAGTGGTAGAAGAAGTAGTTAGTAATGTTTGCAACAGCCCTATCCTACCCATTGTTAAGAAGCAAGGCGAGGGAGATGAGAAAGCATACCGCTTCATTGTCGACTTACGAGAGGTTAACAAAGTAGTCATACCTCAGTACCCCGTAGTCTCAGATATCACCACCATCCTCACCCTGATTCCGTCCACTGCCACTACCTTTACCGTTATTGATCTCAAGAACGCATTCTTTTCCATCCCCATCCACCCAGACAGCCGCTACCTTTTCGGCTTCACCTTAAAAGCCCGTTCGTACAGATTTTGTAGGGCACCACAAGGCTACACTGAGAGTCCCAGCATATATAGCCAAGCCCTCAAGAGACAACTGGATGCAGTTCAACTACCGGACGGAGTGGTGTTAATACAGTACGTCGATGATATTCTTTTGGCGGCCGACACCACTCCGCTTGCAGTCAAAGCCACCATCCACCTCCTCCACTTCCTCGCGGAGAACGGTCACAAGGTCTCCAGGAAGAAGTTGCAATTCTGCCAACCCCAAGTGACATACCTAGGCCACCTCCTATCCAAAGATGGGAGGAAGCTTACACCTGACCGAATTCAGACCATCCTAGAAACCCCTGTTCCCAAAACTCAGAAGCAAGTGCGGTCTCTGGTAGGCCTCACCTCCTTCTGTCGACAGTGGTTGCCAAACTTCAGTCTTATTGTAAAACCTCTGCTTTCCCTGTTGGCTAAAGATGTCCCCTTCCCCCTCCCCTGGACACCCGAATGCCAATCCTCCTTCAAAGAATTACGAGATGCCCTTTGCTCAGCACCAGTCCTAGGAACCCCAGACTACACTAAACCTTTCTCCCTCTTCACCCACGAAAGGGAGGGATGCGCGTTGTCTGTTCTAACCCAGTCCATAGGTCCCAAGCAACGCCCTTGTGCCTACTTCTCTGCCACTCTTGACCCTGTAGCCAGAGCTTTGCCCGCCTGCCTTCGAGCGGTAGCCGCCGCTGCTGTCTCTATCCGACAAAGTGAGGGGATCGTGCTTTCAAACCCCCTCACCGTGCTAGTACCCCATGCAGTTGACACTCTCCTGAACCAGACTAAGACTCAACACCTGACTAGCGCACGACTGACTGGTTATGAACTGACTCTGCTTGCACCCCACATCACGTTGAAACGATGCACCACTCTGAACCCAGCCACTCTGCTACCTCTCCCTGACAATGACCCCAATGCGTCCCCTATACATGACTGTGTGACCCTCACCGACGAACAGACCAAGAGTAGGGTTGACCTCCGAGATACTGCCTTCCCAGATCCTGACGGAGAGCTGTGGGTAGATGGCTCATGCATCAAGCTCCCCGACGGCACCACTTCAGCCGCCTATGCAGTCCCCACGGCCCGAACAGTTGTTGAGACAGCCCGCATCACACAGCGATCCGCACAGGCGGCTGAACTGATTGCTCTCACACGAGCATGCATCCTAGCAGCGGGGACAACCGCAAACATTTACACCGACATCCAGTACGCCTTCGGGGTGGTTCACCACTTTGGGCTCCTATGGAAGGAGAGGGGATTCCTGACTTCCCATGGCACACCCATCCTACATGGAGATCTAGTCTCCGCTCTGACCGAAGCAGTCCTCCTCCCCACACGGCTAGCTGTGATCAAATGCCAGGCACACAAAAAGGTGACGGACATTATAGGACAGGGAAATACGCTGGCTGACATCACTGCCCGAACCACAGCCGAGAATAGGTCAACAACACGCATGTACGTGACCAGGTCACAAACTGAAAAATGGAAGGATGCTAGGGAAACCATTAGAGACATACAATTGGCCAGCTCACCACACGAATTGACTGAATGGGCACGGGTGGGATTGAAAGACGATGAAGGCTGCTGGCGAACTAGAGACACAAACAAATGGTTGCTACCTGACTCATACCTGATTCCCATGCTGACCATGACACACTCCCCCGCACACATAGGGTCTGCCCCCATGATTGAACTCATCTCCAAAGTCTGGCACAACGACAAAATCCCACACTCAGCTAAACGCCTAGTCCAACAATGTCTGATATGCCTCCAACACAACCCTGGTAAAGGAACTGCTGTACCCCGGGGAGGGTTTGGGGTTCCTAGTCACCCCTTTGAGGTCCTACAGATGGACTACATTCAGTTAGAAAGGTGCCAAACCCTGAAGTACGTGCTTGTCGTTGTGTGCGCCTTCAGCAAATGGGTGGAAGCCTACCCAACCCGCGACAACACTGCTATGACTACCGCAAAAGTACTACTGAAAGTATTCTTCCCCCGTTACGGCCTTTGTCGAATTTTGTGGAGCGACAACGGCCCCCACTTCGTAGCCGAAGTTATCCAACTCATCTTAAAAGGGTTGGGTGTAAAACAGAAGTTTCATGCGGTCTTCCACCCCCAATCTGCAGGCTTGGTTGAGCGACATAATGCCACATTGAAACTCAAACTAGCCAAAATAGTTGCCACCACAGGACTGAAATGGCCAGACGCCCTCCCACTAGCATTGCTATCAATGCGTTCCACTCCTACCAAACACCACTTAACCCCCTACGAGGTCGTCTTCGGGCGACCCATGAACCTTTGGACTGCACCAAAACCAGCATCCATTCACGACGTCCCGGACGTCCTCATGTCTGACTATCTGTACAATCTAACTAAAACGTTGTCGGTTATCCATCAGCAGGTGCTGCAAGCCATTCCCGATGCTTCCAGGGGCCCCGGACACGACATCCAACCCGGTGACTTTGTCCTAGTGCGCAACTTCCAGCGCACCAAGAGTCTGGAGCCCTGGTGGACGGGCCCCCTGCAAGTCCTGATCACCACCCGAACAGCTCTTCGAGTGGAGGGGAAACGTAATTGGCTGCATGCACACCACTGCAAGAAGGTATCATCGACCCTGACGACCACCGACAACATCACCGCCCAAGAGGAACTTCTGGACAAAGACCGACCATCCCTGAGCTGCTACCCGAATACAGAGACACTTGAATTGACTGAATATCCCGATCCCACTGTGCCATCCAAAGAAGGGTATAACCTACGACGAAAGGAGGGAACTTCGGCTAAGCAGACCACGAACTAAGTTGAAATCTCAGAGCGGTAGCCTAGTCACCTCAAAGGCCTCCAGGAGAGAAACTAAACAAAGTCTGTGGTTCTGCCCGCTACCGAGTCCCTTGAAGGTGATGGAAGCGCCCGACATGAAGATGATGGAAGCAACCGGACGTCCGAAGATCCACTACAAAAACCCAAAGACTGACAAAATGCACAGCTCAAAGACTATTGCACTTTTTATTACCCTTCTCCTTTGCCTCCTTCTCATGGTCACTTTCTGGATCATGGAAGAAAACGCACCCGCTCATAAGACATTGCTGACCACTGCTCAACCCACCACCATGAAAGAACACCATCTGATTTCACTTTCACCCCAACTCCGAGAGAGACGTAAGGAGTTCTGGAATAACTCTTTTGTGCAACTGCTCCACCAACACAATCTTGCCGCCAATGCCACTAACTGCTGGATCTGTGGATTGCTACCACATGCCACTGGACATTCTATCCCTTTCATCCCTTCGCCCTTCTCTGTCCATGGCTCCTGCCTCGCTTGGCTAATCCTCCTGCAAGAAAGTTACAAGGACAATGCCACTTCCGGCAAAACTGTGTCGCACTTCTATCATGGGTTCTGGCTGAACCAAACTGGAAAAACCTCTGCCCCCTTTTGTCCTCTGAGATCAAACACCTCTTTCCATATGGACATCCCTGCCAAGGAGCGAGTTGAAATGCAGGTGTTCAACAACCCAGCCAGACCCACCTTCTCTTACCTCTGGAAACGAACGGCCGCCACCCTAACAGTGGCCCTATCCGTCGTCAACATCACAGGTCTGGTGTGCCTCGAAGGCCTAGGAACACAGCCGGTAGGCCACAGTTCCTGTCTCATCACCCGAACATTGGACTCAGTTGACCCACCCTCCTTTGTTACCTCCCCAAATATGTACTTCGTCTGTGGTACTAAGGCCTACACCTGGCTTCCGAAAGGTTGGGGAGGCACCTGCTACATCGCTTTTATCCTTCCTCCAACATATGTGGCTCCAGCAAACCATCACCGGCAGAAACGTGCAAAGGACATTGTACAAGCCGACTCCACTGGAACACAGTTCATGGATGCAGTAAAGGGACTTGTTCCACTGTCGGGTCCAATGGCAAACAGCCGTGCCATCCGGCACCTAACCCAGGCAGTCGAAACCACAATGAACATTACAGCCGGCATCCTCACCAACAACACCGCTGAGCTTCAGGCCGTCCGCCTGGTAGCTCTTCAGAACCGCCTTGTTCTAGACGTGGTTCTGGCTGATCGTGGAGGAGCATGCCGCATCATTGGGTCCAGCTGTTGTATCTACGTACCGGATAACTCACCCTCGGTCTACAAGGCGATTGAACACCTCCACAGACTTTCCGCAGAGGTTCATCAGGAGCAAGAAGGATGGTCGCTTGGGAGTTGGTTTTGGGACACTATTAAAAGTTGGGGGTGGAGGTTGTTTACATTTATCATGATACCAATTGTGATACTGTGTGGGTGCTGTCTGGGGATTCAGTGCTTGCCACCTTTATGTTCACTTTTCACGAACTACATCTGCCCTAAGACTCTGAACTTTGAAGCAGAACGAATGAAACCCTGTACGAAGTAGAAGTACGTGGTATTATGGGGATAGATCCGAACTAAACAAGCTGGCGAGATATGTTAAAAGGGAGGACTGTGGAAATTTAGTTCGTATCTGAACATTATCTGCGCCATCTTGTCTCTCCCCAAGCGCCACACGCAGAAAACGCGCGACGGCCATTTTAGGCACCATGGTCTCATTGCCGATCGCCAGCGCGTCCCTCAGGCGCTGCAAACATCCCCCGCGCGCCGGCCACCCCCCCGCTCTCTCATACATGGGCCATAAACCCTCTCCTTCTGCGCGACCCTGCCATGGAACCACATCCCGCGCCTGACCAACACCTCTTTCATCCCATACATGGTCATACATCCTTTTGATAACCCCCTTCCTCTGCGCCCGATTGTCCGAACCGATCCCAGGCCATCACCTAGCCCTGCGGATGCAGTTTATTGCCCCTACTGTAAGGGAAACACCTCACATCAAAGGGATTACAGTAGATCAAGGCCCCCACCCCCTGAGACCCGACCAGTCGCACACACCCCCGGGAATTGGCGGAATGTCCAGCTGTGTGATAGCCATCTCCTACTGTGGGTGGGGTGGGGACTTCCACTGTAGTTATGTGTGGGAGCGGATCCGAGCCGGGGATTCCGAGGATGTTCTTTCATGTATCAAAGCAATCTCAAGAATGTGCCATGTACAATAAACCGGTAATAAAGTCAAAAATGTGTGTATAAGAGACCAGGTCTCAGAGATGCAGAGAGAGCACCTCGAGACGATACCTTGCTGTCCGATCTGATGTGTTCTGCTCCGACGGAATAAAACTTTGTTTCCTGCCTTCCAGTCTCCGGCGCCTGCCTCTTTTGTTGGTTAATCATCGAATGGTATAAGAGGCGATTACCGCCGGGCAATACTTGAAAGGTTATCGACTGAAACCGCCGCTACCATTTTACAGCTGTAGGAAGGTGGAATCTGACTGCATGGTTGCCCCCACTTTTTTCCTGGAGTTTGAATGGTTTTTGACTAGTCTGGCTGGGATCCTGCTATCCAGGATCCCATCCTATCTGCTTACTCCCTTAAATGACTGGTGTGCATATTAGATACACTAGTGATTGGATACTGTGGTACCTTATGAGCCCCTAGTATATGGTACCTTAGGTACCAAGGGCATAGGTACTTTCCAGGTGTGAGAAGTTGGCCTGGCATATGCTGGTCACTAGTTATAGTAGCCACCTTGCACCAGTCCAATTCGACTCTTATGGTAGATAGGTTTAAGACAACCTTTTAAAGAAAGCTATCCTAGTGGTAGCTGTGGAGAGCAGCCTTCAGGCTAAGTCTCTGAGGAATGTAAAGCAGCTTGTTTTACTTTATAATCTCTTGAATTACCAAATGAAAAGGACACCACACAGGTACATATATCAAATATATATGTATTTATTTCTAGATACACTCTACTAATCTCTTTATGAGATTAGAACCCAGATACACATTCAAATGTCAACAGTTCTCAATAAATTAAGCACAAATATGGCTGGAGCCCTAGGGACGTACCAGACCATATACTAAGAAAATGGTTTAACAAAGTCGACTTGCAAAATGACAAAGCCTAGGGCCTTGGGAATCGCTGGGGCTTCACTACTGCAGTGTTAGCAGGTAAGTAACAAGCCCACGGGAGATGCGTGTAGTGTCTAAACACCGCCGTGGGTTTCCTATAGGTTACAATGGAGCAAGTCGCGGTTTGTATTTTAAAGTTTTAGGGTACTTCGAAGAAGTCAACACGCAAGCCACTTACAGGGTAAGTATTTCGAGGGCCAACACCCACTTGGGCACCGGAGTGCACGAGTTACCTCACCCAGGTAAGCCGGGTGCATAGGTGTCTTTTGGTGTCGGGTCGCGATGCTGTTTTCAGTGGAGACCAATGAAGACTTGCTGCTTGAGACGACTGAAGAGGTGTCCGCTGGAATCCGAAGGTGGATTGAAGATGAAGAGGACCTGAAAATTGAGGGGACAGTGTTCAAAGTCACTTGCCAGTGACCGGTGGCCAGCAGGATGGATGACCACAGATGTCGCGTCGCTTCAGGTCATCAATGGTGTTTTGTCTCTTCGCTCACGAGGTCCAGAAGGGATCGACGATGACCAGCAGCTGGATTCAGAGTGTCCCACAACGTCTGCAGATGATGACGGTGTCGGCAACCGGATTGGAGCCAACAAGCCTTGGCAACTGCAAGTCTCATGTGGACTGAAGATAGTTGGTGATGCAGACCAGCAAGGTCTGATGGACTTACCCAGTGAGGGTAAGTGAGGGCAGGCCCGGAGCAACCAGGAGAGCCCTTTGAATTGTTGAGAAAGTCTTCAGGGGACCCACTAGCCAACGGGCAAGGGATCGCAAAGACGCCACCACAGGAAAAGTTTCACAGGAGCCCACGGTCACTCAGGATGGGGTAGGCTGCTGATTTTTGGAACAAGACCAGCTGGGGACTTGAGCCACAAATGGTTAAAAGCACAAGTTCGTAGAACGTTGTTTAGGGTTTGCACTCGAAATCAGTGCACGGTTCCCAGGTATTGCAGTTCCTCGTCACTCGTGGGGTCCAGATGCCACACCTTCGCTGGGGACTCAAAATGGCCAACGAGAGGTCAGGAAATCCACTTCTGGGGCCGCAGGGACTTCGGACTCCATCGGGAGCGGTGACGTTTGCAACCGTTGATTGAGGTTATTGGTGCCTACCAAGCAGGGGAGTCACTCCTTGACTCCAAGGGACTCCAAGGGAGATTCTTTAGTCTTCCAGAGATAGTGGAACGTCGTGAATAAAAAGCACTGGCACCGCCTGCTGCGGTCTGCGTCCTCACTCGGCGTTAGCAAAGCAATCCACCCAGGCAGGGACTCGGAGAACGGCGGTGCGAGCGAGTGGCTGCTGTTCTGGGGATTAAGTTGTGGGAGGCTGCAACCAGTGGCACCTCGGTAAACTTTACATGAAAAATGACCCAAACCATCGACCTCGGCAGCGCAGAGCACACCATTGTGCAGCTGCTGCTGCTGAGCCGGAGAATCTTAATCACGCCTGGGCTGTCGGCGTTTCTGAAGTAAGTAAAGTGAGTCAGTGGCTGCAGTGAGCTAGCTCTCACTCTGCTATTTCTAATTATAAAAATGGGCTTTGTAAATTATAACATCACTTAACGCACGCTCGTCAGCTACCTCTAGTGCAGGTGAAGTTCTGCAGTCAGTCTTTGCGGCTGAGGTGGCACCCGCTAGGCACCAGCCCACCCCCCTTCTGCTCGGGGACCCCTCGGGGAGAAGCCCCCCCCCCACTCTTAGCAGCCAGCGGCTGCGGCGAACAGGGCGCTTCACTTCCGGGGCGCGAGGAACGAGGGGGGGTATATAGGCCTCCCCCACCCTCTGACCTTCCTCTTTTCGTGCCCTGGACACGCCGTCTTAGGTACCTCGCGGGACACGCCGTCTCGCTGCCAGGTGTGCCCCAGTCCCCCAGGAGCTGTACCCGGTGAGTGCGTTAGCAGCCCCCCCCATCCCTTAGGCAGGGCTGCTTAGCCTGGCCATTGGCTAGGCAGCGGCCCGCCATGGGGGGGTCGGTCAGCTCCTGGGGGGTACAGGCAGTCTCCGCAGGAAGCACGGTGGCTTAGTTGGTCTAAGTGCCGCTCAGCTCGGCGATGCGGGGGAAGGGGGGGGAGAGCACTGAGTTCCACCCCCCCCCTTTTTTAGCTGTTATCAGGATGCGGTCAGAGGGAACGCATGCACCGCGCTTGTATGGAGGCCCCAGTTTCAAATCTCCCCGGGCCTCGGGGTCGCGTCCACATCCTGGGTCCCTGGGGCTAATCGCCCAACCTCCCTGCATCCGGCCGCTGCAGCCCCCCCTCCCCCTCGGAGGGGAGCGCTGGCCCCCCCCCCTGTCCATCACCGGGCCGTTCTCAGATGAAGTCGGAGCAACAGCTCATGGGGATACTTCCACCACTGCTGGAATCCAGAATTCCGCCCAGGGGCTCACCTTTCCTTCAACGGGTGCCGGTTTGTTGTTGGTGTTAGGTGTAAAAGCTTATTGAGGCAGCCCCTCGGGTCCGGGTATCGGCGGCGGAGTGCGCGCGCACGAATCTCCATGGACGGTGGTTTTGGCGACGGTAGCGCTGCCATCGCGGTGTTTCGAGGGGGAGTCCACTGCAGCAGTAGCAGCTCCCATCCAGGCAGTGGATGGGGGTAGCAATTTATTAATTTTATGCGTGTTATAAGAACGGACTTTACCCGAAGGTGTCAGAGCGCTTCATAATATTGTCAAAACTGTCCTAAGGTGCCAAATTTTCAAACTCTTCTTTTACCAGGAGCTGTTGCTCAATGGTAAGTCTTGTGCCTGTGGTTGCAAAGGATCTCACAGAACAAGGTTTCGAATCCCGCTAATGCGAACAGCACTGATACATGAGAAGAAAATCACTAGTGAGCATCTTACAAAAGCAAACGTTACGTCACATGAGGCAATAGTGTCAATGGTGCAAGTATTTAGAGCAGGGTTACTCATAGTACGGCCCGCGGGCCGCCAGCGGCCCGGCAAGCCTTCCTCGGCGGCCCGCGGACCTTGCAGACATCCTACATGTGTTTTAAAAAAAAATTAAATAGTGTTAGCAAACACTGCCGGTTGCAGCAGCCCGGACTCTGAGACTCTGCTCTGTGGGGGCCTGGGGATTCCAGTGATTGTTTAAGTGGAGATGCAGGGGCCTAAGAGGTGAAATACAACAAAGCTTTATTAACATGTAAATAGTCTTTTAAAGACCTGCGAAGTACTCGGGTGCGGCTGTGTGTGAGTGCTGGGAAGCTGTCTCAGTGTGGCTGTGTGTGCGCACGCTGGGAAGCTGTCTCAGCCCGGGCTGAGGGCTGACACACACAGGGGTGAGATGACAGAGGGTGACGAGGGAGGGAGATGGAGACAGAGGGAGAGGGAGGGAGACAGAGGGAGGGAGAGAGACAGGGAGAGATAGAGGGAGGGAGACAGAGAGACACGGAGGGAGGGAGACAGTGGGAGGGAGAGGGAGGGAGAGGGAGGGAGGGAGATGGAAGGAGATGGAGGGGGACGGAGGGAGGGAGAAGGAGGGAGGGAGGGAGACAGGGAGGGAGGGAGAAGAAGGGAGACAGAGGGAGAGGGAGGGAGACGGAGGGAGAGAGACAGAGGGAGAGGGAGGGAGACAAAGGGAGAGAGACAGAGGGAGAGGGAGGGAGACAGGGAGGGAGACGGAGGGTGACAGAGGGAGGGAGAGAGAGACAGAGGGAGAGAGACAGAGAGAGAGAGAGAGACAGAGGGAGAGGGAGGGAGAGGGAGGGAGACGGAGGGAGAGGGAGGGAGAGAGAGGGAAGGAGAGGGAGGGAGGGAGACGGAGGGAGGGAGACGGAGGGAGGGAGACGGAGTGAGGGAGAGAGAGAGACAGAGGGAGGGAGACAGAGTGAGGGAGACAGAGGGAGGGAGACTGAGGTAGGGAGATGGAGGGAGACAGAGGGAGGGAGACAGAGGGAGGGAGAGAGAGACAGAGGGAGGGAGACAGAGGGAGGGAGACAGAGGGAGGGAGACAGAGGGAGGGAGACAGAGGGAGGGAGACTGAGGGAGGGAGACTGAGGGAGGGAGAGAGACGGAGGGAGACAGAGGGAGGGAGACAGAGGGAAGGAGACAGAGGGAGGGAGACAGAGGGAGAGAGACAGGGAGGGAGACGGAGGGAGGGAGAGAGAGACAGAGGGAGGGAGACGGAGGGAGGGAGACGGAGAGAGACAGAGGGAGGGAGACGGAGAGAGACAGAGACAGAGGGAGACGGAGGGAGAGAGACAGAGGGAGAGGGAGGGAGACAGGGAGGGAGACGGAGGGTGACGGAGGGAGGGAGACAGAGGGAGGAAGAGAGCGACAGAGGGAGAGAGACAGAGGGAGAGGGAGGGAGACGGAGGGAGGGAGACGGAGGGAGATGGAGGGAGACAGAGGGAGGGAGGGAGACGGAAGGAGGGAGACGGAGGGAGACAGTGGGAGGGAGGGAGACCGAGGGAGAGGGAGGAAGAGGGAGGGAGAGGGAGAGAGACAGAGGGAGAGGGAGGGAGTGGGAGGGAGGGAGAGGGAGAGAGACAGAGGGAGAGGGAGGGAGAGGGAAGGAGAGGGAGAGAGACAGAGACAGAGGGAGGGAGAGGGAGAGAGACAGAGGGAGAGGGAGGGAGAGGGAGAGAGACAGAGGGAGAGGGAGGGAGAAGAGGGAGGGAGACAGAGGGAGAGGGAGGGAGACAGAGGGAGGGCGACAAAGGGAGGGAGACAGAGGGAAGGCAACAGAGGGAGGGCGACAGAGGGAGGGCGACAGAGGGAGGGTGACAGAGGGAGGGAGGGCGACAGAAGGAGGGAGGGCGACAGAAGGAGGGAGGGCGACAGAAGGAGGGAGACAGAAGGAGGGAGGGAGACAGAAGGAGGGAGGGAGACAGAAGGAGGGAGGGCGACAGAAGGAGGGAGGGCGACAGAGGGAGAGAGAGAGACAGAAGGAGGGAGAGAGACAGGGGGAGAGAGACAGGGGGAGAGAGACAGGGGGAGAGAGACGGGGAGAGACAGGGAGAGAGAGACAGGGAGAGAGGGGGAGGGAGAGAGAGGGAGGGATAGGGGGAGGGAGGGGGAGGGAGGGGGAGAGGGAGAGAGAGAGCGAGAGAGAGAGAGAGAGAGAGAGATCTGTGTATGCCGGATATGGTGGCTCAGTGGACGAAGGCGTCTGCTGCAGGGACCTGTATTCAACCTCATGGTCACCATATTTTTTTTGGTTTAGCCCCGCCCCGCCCCTCCCCCTCTGACCTCACCCCCACCGGTGCGGCCATCGGCCACAAACCACACTGTAAATTTGGCCCCCGAGAGAAAGTTTGTGAGTACCCATGATCTAGAGCAAACAATATACAAAAGGTAGCAAACGATACGTTACAAAAGGAAAAGGTGACGGGTGTGCGTGTTACAATTGCATGTTACGTGTTGTGTGTAGCTGGTTACCTGGGGGGGGACAGTTTCCGCAGTGTCTTTCTTAAATGGGAGTTCCATTGGGTGGCTTTTGAAGTGAGGGTGGTATGAATTGGTGGTTACAGGGTGTGTCTAATGCATTTCCCGCGTTCCCCCCGCCCCCCTGCCCTCCCCATTGTTGCGTGTGTGGGAGTGCTGACCTGCTGGCGAGCTGCTCGGCGCAGTGTTTGGGGCGCGTTCAGGGCCTAGGGCCTGTTGCGGTTTGGACCGGCAGCGCGATCCCGCAGCGGACATGGCCGCGCCTGCTGGGGCAATCGTTGGTCACCATGGACCCCAAGCTGAGTTTAGGGTGGGGACGTCCACGTGTACCACTGGTGCAGCGAGACGCGGATGGGGGTGCTTGTTAACGGTCCCCATATGTTGCAGGCACGTGTCATGCAGCTTTTGATGCGGCGATCACTCCTTCCTTCTGCGTTGGCCACGTTGGGGCCCCGCCCCAGCAGCCCGGTAAGACGGCGGCAGCGTAAGGATCGATTGTCACACTATGTCGCGCCCGACACAGGTTTGCACGTAGGGGCCGGGCCGCATTCGGGTTCTCAGGAAGCGTGTTCAGGATCCGCGCAACTGTGGCCTCGTATGCGATCCTTGAAGGTGTGAGAGGATGAATGCAGACATTTTACACAGGTTGGCTGAGCTAAACATCTCGTTTGGCTACCGACATCAACGGTTGATTGTCTAAGCAGTGCTTTGCCCCAACCTACATAGTAATATAGAATAATAAGATTTAATTGCTTGTATTTTCCATGTGATTCACTGTGGCAAAGTGTTGATGTTCACATGGTGGCTCTATGGTCACAGCAGCAGTTAGGCATCGGCAATTCATGAAGTGTGCGGGGAGGCAGCAGTGGCGGGGCACATCCTTTGTATGGGTTGGGTCCCGGGTTCTACCGTCAGCACTGTGGGTCATTTCGGACACACACGCCTCCAGGCCGGGAGCCCAGAGTGCGTGCTTCGGGTTCCCCCCCCCCCAAGCTTGCGGCGCATCCGACTGCCTTTAAGACTATGAGGCCCTGGTGTCACCTGCCGGACACGCGGTCGCCGGGTGTCATCATGTTTTAGGGAGGGAGCAACGTAGAACAGAAGTTCATCCTTTCCCCCCGTTGCGGGTTGCATCGTTGCCACAGAGGGGCTTTTGATGTTTAGCTATCGTATCGCAGCATATGTTAGGGTTGGGTGGCGAAGCAAAGACGCGCCTGATGTTGCTTGGGCGCACATTGACTGAATAATACCTCCTCTCTGGTAATGCACTGCCCTAACCAGAATGCGTGGGGGGCCCTGGCACTTCTAACAAGGCATTTTGAAGGTGGAGGTCAAGACTGACCACCCCTCTGCGGTCGGATCGAACTGTAAATCTTGTCAGCGCTCACCTGCTCAGTTAAGATGTCATAGTTAGTCATTGAAAGGCCAGGCTGTGGATCTCTCTTCTCCGCTTGTAACTCAGTATTACTGATGTAGGATGGGGAAGAGACGATGTGCTTGAGGTTGCCCGGGGCACATTGATTTGTTAACTCCTTTTCTCTGTTGGCAATTCACAGCTTTCTTCAGGATGCGTCGGGTGGCTCTGGCGCGTTTAACTCGGCATTCTGAAGGTTTGAGGTCAGGAGGGCACTCTTGTTCACACAGCACATGCGGTAGTTGGTAGAGACTTATTGTCAGGCTCGGGAGTATAGAGTGCCACTAACCTGGAAGCCGGGTACAGCAGGAACGATGAGATGTTTAGTAACCCTTTCCCCTAAGAGGTAACACCAGTGCGTGGTGAGTATCTCACGACACAGGAGGCACCCTTATCGGGGAAAGGGAAAAAAGGGACAAAGGAAACAAAAAGTAGAGTCGTCTCCCGACGTGGTAAAATAATGTAGATTACAGTGATGACCCCTCTCTCCTGCACTCCACCCCAGTACTCTGAAAGAAAACACAAGAGACACACGTCAGGGTATAACTAAGACACACTCAAATCCTTCCTCCCCCCGTTCTCTGAAGGCGTCTTTCACTTACGTGTGTACATGTACTACTGACGTGTAGGGTAACAGGGTAGGTCATCAACTAACGGGAGTAGGTTAAGCAATAAACAATATCAATAGTACACAGTCTTGCACTTAGTAACGTAAAGTGATACTTATCAATCAGTCGAGATGTAAATGTCTTCTCTCTCTCTGAAAGCACAAGTGTCCTGTGACTGGTGCAGGGGACTTCCCTTACTTCCACGGTCCAGGTTTCTGTCGTCTTGGACAACCCAAAACGTGTGGTAACAAAAGTGCTGGTTCCTGACCAGCTGACAACAAAAGAAAGAAGTCTGACGATTCTCCTGGAATCCAGGCAAATTATGTTCCTCTTGATGCTTCTCGCCTCACTGGAAATGCAAGAGCGCTGAAATGTCTCAGCGTTAATTCTCCACTGGTTGAGAGCTGTGAAGGAATGTTGTGGGTTACGTCCGTACCCACTCGGTACCTAGGTTTCTGTGGGGAAAGATTCCCGCGAGCCGACTACCTGGGATGGTCGCGCTCGGGAATCGGGTTAGCGTTGTTTCTTCTCCGCCTTGCAGCCGCTATGGCTGCCGTGTAATCAGGATCCTGAGGTTGCGCGCGCAGCGCGCCAGATTCAAATAACCGCTGAACGGTTTGCGGAATTGCGGAGCTGACGGGTGTCGTCGAAGATCTCCTCGGTTCGGTATTTCTCCCAACTGCAACTGGGACGATGGTTGAAGCTTTGGGACGGGCTCGTTCCTCCGTAGTGCTGGTGAAAGCTCAAGTGACAAGCACCGGTGATTATGGGGGCGAGGCTTATATAGCAAGATGAATTCTTCCCCATGCATTATGGGAGATGTAGTGTACTTGCCCCATTCATACCGCTCGACAACCTGCTCTCTAGCGCCCCCTCCTGTGGGTCATGACAGTACCCCCTCTCAACGTCCGTCGTCTCGGCGGACCTCCTGGTTTGGAAGGGTGTTGTGCATGGAAACGTTTAACGAGGCCCGGACAATGTAAGTGGCTCTTTGGTTCCCATGACCTATCTTCCGGCCCATACCCTTTCCAGTCTACTAGGTAGTGTACTTGACCTCTGTATACCTTAGAATCCAAAATGGCATGTACCTCGTATTCTTCCTCCCCTTCTACCTCTATTGCTGGGGGTCTAACGGGTAGGCGTGTGTTTGCTTTGCAGGGTTTCAGGAGCGACACATGAAACACCGGATGTATGTGCCAGGCAGAGGGTAGTGTGAGTTTCATAGCAACGGGATTTATGATTTTGTTGATAGGATAGGGACCTATGTATTTGGGCTGTAGTCTACTGTTCCCTTTGAGTCGTAGGTTTTTTGTGCTCAGCCAAACTTTATCCCCTATCTTGTATGCGGGCTCAGGGGACCTTTTCCTATCTGCCTGCTTCTTGTCTCTCGCTCTCGCCTCTTCGAGGTGTATTTTAGCTGTGTCTAGAACGGATTTTACATGAGCATGGTGTTCCTGAATTGAAGGGAGCCTAGATGTAACGGGATACTCAAAGGGCAGCATGTTTGGGTTGAACCCAAAAAGACAGAAAAAGGGAGAGCACCCCAAGGTCGAATGAGTGGCATTGTTGTATGAAAACTCAGCGGTCCATAGTAGCGTACTCCATTCATTGGTGTGCATCAATGTGAAACATCGGAGATATTGCTCTAAGGTTTGATTGAGCCTTTCTGTTTTACCATCTGTTTGAGGGTGATAGCTGGTGGATAACCGTGCATCCACTTTCATTATCCCACATAGCTCCTTCCAAAATCTTGAGGTGAATTGGGTCCCTCGGTCTGTGATAACGACGGCCGGTACTCCATGCAACCGTATTACGTGTTGTAAGAGAATACTAGCGACTTCCGCAGCTGTGGGTAATTTAGGGAGAGCAAGGAAGTGGCCCATTTTAGTCAGATGATCTATGATTACTAGAATGGTGTTATTCCCACAACTGGGAGGCATTTCCACTATAAAGTCCATGGAGATGGTGTGCCAGGGAGAAGGAGGTATAGGAATAGGTCTAAGGAGACCGCTTGGTCTCTGGTGTGTTGCCTTTGATTGGGTACAGATGGCACAATTTGACACGTAGGTGGCGGTGTCTTGTCGGAGATTTTCCCACCAGAAATAACGTAACACAGCTTGTTCCGTTTTCCTACTCCCTACGTGACCGGCTAAGGCAGTGTCGTGGGTCCAGTGTAACGCCTGTTGCTGCAAGGATACGCTAGGTAGGTAGATTTTATTGTCGTGAAACAACAATCCATCTTTAAGGGTTCTCTGCTGGGGTTTTTCCTGAGACCATGCGAGTGTATCTATGGTGGTTGTTTGTTGTCTCACCTCGGTGAGGAAGAGGTCGGTGGAAACCACTGCCGTTGTTTGCGTAGGGAAGATTGCCTTCTGTAAGATTATAGGCGATTCTTCGTCCTTCTCCTTGTCGTGGGTGCCCACAGGTAAGGGTCTGGAAAGCGCATCCGCCTTTCCATTTTGTGGTCCAGGTCTGTATTTGATGATAAAATCAAAATCAGCGAAGAACAGCGACCATCGCAGTTGTCTGGGGGTTAAAGCTTGAGCGCTCTTTAGGAATAGGAGGTTCCGATGGTCCGTATATATTTCCACGGTGTGTCTAGCCCCTAGCAGATGATGTCTCCATTCCTCACAGGCTCGCTTAATGGCCAACAATTCTTTGTCTGTCGTGCTGTAATTTACCTCGCAACTTGTTAGTTTCTTCGAGAAGAAGGCGACAGGGTGGAGCTGTCCTGTGTCTGGATGTCGTTGAGATAGAATACCTCCTAAGGCATAATAGGATGCATCCGTTTCAAGCATGAAGGGCAGGGATGCATCTGGATGTCTTAGGATTGGGGCTCTCGTGAAACACTGTTTGAGGTAGCGAAAGGCCTCTTCTGCTTCTGTGGTCCAAGTGAAGGTTGCTCCTTTCTTAAGAAGATACGTCAAGGGATGAATAAGGGTAGAAAAGTTTTTTATGAATCTTCTATAGAAATTTGCAAATCCCAAGAAGCTTTGTAAGGCTTTTACACTAGAAGGCGACTTCCACTCTTGAATGGCTTGCGTTTTCTTGGTATCCATACACACCCCTTCTGGTCCAATGACATACCCTAGGAACTCGACCTCAGGAGTATGAAAAAAGCATTTTTCAAGTTTCGCATAAAGCGAATAGCGCTGGAGCCGCTCCAACACTGCTGTTACGTGGTGTATGTGTTCTTCCAGGGATGAAGAGTAAACCAATATGTCATCGATGTACACGATGCAGGACACGTCCAGCAGTCCTCTTAGTACCTCATCCATGAAGTATTGGAAGGCGGCGGGGGCATTACAAAGACCAAAAGGCATGACTTGATATTCGTATAGGCCAAACTTGGTTCTAAACGCCGTCTTCCACTCATCCCCCCGCCGCACTCGGACCAGATGATATGCTCCACGGAGATCCAATTTCGTGAAGACTTTGGCTCCTTTTAGTTGATCTAAGAGTACAGGAATGAGGGGGAGAGGATATCTGTTCTTTTTTGTGACACGATTCAGGGCTCTGTAGTCAATGCAGGCCCTCAAGCCTCCCTCACGTTTCGGAATAAAAAAAAGAGGAGATGAGGCAGGAGAAGAGGAATGCCGAATAAAGCCATTGTCTAACAGGGAACTGAGGTATTGTTTTAGATAGGTTGTTTCGGCTTCCGTAAGGGCGTAGATACGGCTGCATGGAATACTGGCTCCCGGTTCTAGGTCTATCACACAATCATATGCCCTATGAGGCGGTAATTTATTGGCTTCCTGCTCATTAAATACGTCGCGATACCTCTGATATTCGGGAGGTAACGTTGAGGTACATGCCACGTTCGTGTGACCCCCCCCCCGCTCGCCAGAAACATCGCCGGGCTTTCCTTCTTGTCTTGGTCTTTCATTTTGTCAAGAGTACAGTGTTCCAAACAATAAGGAGAGTTTAAAGAGACTGTTCGCGCTGTCCATTGGATCAGGGGATCATGGAGAGTCAGCCAGGGCATTCCTAGTATTAACGTGAATTGTGGGGCATCTATCAGATCGAACTGAATGGATTCACAATGCTCCTTCCCTGTAGTCATGCGGAGTATGGGTGTATGATATTCTACCGGCCCGGACGTTAGATCTGTGCCGTCCACTGCCTTAACCATCTCAGGAATTTTCTTTTTAACATATCGTATGCCCACTTCTTTGGCGTATGATTGATCCATGAAGTTGCCGGTAGCCCCGGAATCCAACAAGGCATGCACTAACACCAACCCAGCATCTGGTATGGTCAGCGTGACGCATACGTTCATGTGTGCGACAGCGCGTTGAATGGTATTGACTATAGCCGGGCAGACCTCTTCCTCAGGTGGCCACAAACAAGGGGTCTGACTCTTGTCTGGGCGTTCTAGTTTTCCGAGGCCTCTGACATGTAATCTGTAGCGTTCACCTTCTGTGTCTCCTTCATGTCTCTATACGGTGTCTTGGTCCTGGCCTTGCACTCTTTTATGAAATGACCTGATTTCCCACAGTATAGACACAGGCGTTGCTTTCTTCTTCTTTCTCGTTCATCCTGAGTCAACGGTCCCCTTATGCCACTGATTTGCATAGGTTCTACCCCTTCTCCTCCGGTTGATGGACCATTGCTTGGGGGTCGAGAACGCGGAGCCACGTATCTCGTTTCCATTCGAGTTTTATCGCCTCTCCTGTCTTGTAGGCGGTGATCTAATTGGACTGTTAGGTCAATGAGTTCATCGCAAGAGGTCGGGAGGTGTACCACCTGCGCCAGGACATCTTTCAATTCTCCCTTCAATCCTTGATAATATAATGAAGTACGTTTTTCTACGGGCCAATCTGTTTCGGAGACCAATCTGTTAAACGTGGTGATGTACGATAGTAAGTCCTGAGAACCTTGCTTAAGGGTGATTAGATCTCTGTCTAAGGAGAGGGAGTGAGCCTTTCTGTCGAACAACTTGCGCATTTCCTCGCAAAATGTGTCGAAATTGCGCAAGGCCGGGTCGTCTCTTTCTATCAGGGGGAAAGACCAGCTAGCTGCATTCCCACTTAAATAGGACATCACAAAGGCGGTTTTGGTCTTGTCATCGGGGAATACTGCTGGTTTGCACATGAAGTGTAGTTTACACTGCCCTAAAAAGATGCCAAACTTTTTTGGATCCCCAAAAAAGCGCTCCGGGGGGGCTAAAGGTAAGTGCGCCGGTTGGATAACCTGTATTGTAGAGGATCCAGTACTACCTCCTCCCGCTTGCGTGGTATGCCCTGTACTCGCGCCACTAGGGTTTGGTGGGGGTAGCGTCCATTGTCTGATATAATGCGCCCCTCTCTGATCGCTAGGACCCGGGCGAGATAGCCCAGCTACCTCTCTTCTCATAGTGCCCATCTCATTACGCAGTTCTAGGTTTTCACCCCGAAAAGCGTCTACTTCCATTCGCAGTGCAGTCAGTGTTTCTAATACTGAAGTAAGCACTACACTAGTGTCCATCGTTCAGGCTGTATAAAACCGTGGGCTTGTCACTCTGTCAGGCTCGGGAGTATAGAGTGCCACTAACCTGGAAGCCGGGTACAGCAGGAACGATGAGATGTTTAGTAACCCTTTCCCCTAAGAGGTAACACCAGTGCGTGGTGAGTATCTCACGACACAGGAGGCACCCTTATCGGGGAAAGGGAAAAAAGGGACAAAGGAAACAAAAAGTAGAGTCGTCTCCCGACGTGGTAAAATAATGTAGATTACAGTGATGACCCCTCTCTCCTGCACTCCACCCCAGTACTCTGAAAGAAAACACAAGAGACACACGTCAGGGTATAACTAAGACACACTCAAATCCTTCCTCCCCCCGTTCTCTGAAGGCGTCTTTCACTTACGTGTGTACATGTACTACTGACGTGTAGGGTAACAGGGTAGGTCATCAACTAACGGGAGTAGGTTAAGCAATAAACAATATCAATAGTACACAGTCTTGCACTTAGTAACGTAAAGTGATACTTATCAATCAGTCGAGATGTAAATGTCTTCTCTCTCTCTGAAAGCACAAGTGTCCTGTGACTGGTGCAGGGGACTTCCCTTACTTCCACGGTCCAGGTTTCTGTCGTCTTGGACAACCCAAAACGTGTGGTAACAAAAGTGCTGGTTCCTGACCAGCTGACAACAAAAGAAAGAAGTCTGACGATTCTCCTGGAATCCAGGCAAATTATGTTCCTCTTGATGCTTCTCGCCTCACTGGAAATGCAAGAGCGCTGAAATGTCTCAGCGTTAATTCTCCACTGGTTGAGAGCTGTGAAGGAATGTTGTGGGTTACGTCCGTACCCACTCGGTACCTAGGTTTCTGTGGGGAAAGATTCCCGCGAGCCGACTACCTGGGATGGTCGCGCTCGGGAATCGGGTTAGCGTTGTTTCTTCTCCGCCTTGCAGCCGCTATGGCTGCCGTGTAATCAGGATCCTGAGGTTGCGCGCGCAGCGCGCCAGATTCAAATAACCGCTGAACGGTTTGCGGAATTGCGGAGCTGACGGGTGTCGTCGAAGATCTCCTCGGTTCGGTATTTCTCCCAACTGCAACTGGGACGATGGTTGAAGCTTTGGGACGGGCTCGTTCCTCCGTAGTGCTGGTGAAAGCTCAAGTGACAAGCACCGGTGATTATGGGGGCGAGGCTTATATAGCAAGATGAATTCTTCCCCGTGCATTATGGGAGATGTAGTGTACTTGCCCCATTCATACCGCTCGACAACCTGCTCTCTAGCGCCCCCTCCTGTGGGTCATGACACTTATTCGGGTGACCCTGTGTGGAACAGCTTTGAATGTGAACAGTTCAGCTCTTCCGTGCCCATCTTGGGGAAAGTTACTGACAGTGCATGGTCATACTCTTCCAATTTCTAAATGTATTTGTATACAATATCGGGGGATGATGACATATTTTAACACAGTAACACGGCAACAGCTCACTAACATCACTGGAAATAATAGGGGAATCCACCCCTTAGCAGATAGGAGGTTCTGTCTCGATCTAAAAGACTCATTTTAGTGATGTTGTAAGTGTGGAACACATGGCCCTAGCGGCGCAAGGTGAAGCTTTGCAGGTATGATACCGGGGTCGGTAAGCGGAGCGCTGTGGGTCGGCAGTGCGACCGTTCGTTAGTTTTGCTCTCACACTGAAGAATTTAAGAAATTTGCATCTGTGCACTTCACTTAACTGGCACACCGGTGCTTGTGACAGCCTGCCACGGGTTGACCTCAACAGGCATGGTTTAATTCAATTTACATTAAAATAACTATTGCCTGCTGCCCAAGCCATTCTTTTAAATTTGAGGGCCTTGGAATAGGCGGACTTGTCACGCTTGCACGGGTCAGGGTTAGTAGTTGTGGTGATAATAGGATGGGCAGCACAGCAGGAGCAAGGTATGGTGCAAAGGAAGTGGCCGCCTGACGGGAGTCAAGGCATTAGTGGCACTAGTGTCAGGTTGTCTGTTGCACTGCCTTGCGGTAAGGTAGCACAAGCATATGCGGATTCTAGTTTTGCGCAATACTGGGCATCTATGTAGGCGTTACCGGGAACAGCTCTAGGTCAGAACTTGTTATGCTGCCTCCAGTTGGCGTTGCGGTGCATCCAGAGACAGCTTAAGGAGGTTGGGGGCCCTGGGCGAAACATATTTTGGGGGCCCGTGTTCAGAACAGCTCTGAATTGATGATCCATGCCCCCTGCGGCCAGGACACTGAAAGTGCACAGGCACACTTGTCCAAATCCCCAATGTGTCTACATCTAATATCCAGGCATAGTGAGGTAGGTTTTCAAATTTGGAACACCAGCAGCACACTAATATTACTGCAAATAATTTAATTGACACCCTCCTATCTTCAAATGTGAAGTCCTGTTTTAAGAAAAAAAAAAAGGTTTTATTGGTGGTGCATGAAACAAACACATTTCCCTGAATAAAGTCTAGGTCTGCCTTCATTGGTGTTGCGGTGCGTCTTCCTCGGCAACAGAGTGCCCGTGGTGGGGCTAATTCATGTATTTCGTTCCCATTGCTGCAGTTCCAGAGTTTTCATTTTCCGTTAGCTGCAGATATAGCACGCCACCAGCCTAGGTCGCAAGACCACAGATTATTCAAAGGCAGGTAAAGAAAGCACCTTATTTGAGGTTCCCTCTTATAGCAAGAGCCTTTGCACTGTGGGGAGCTGTGACACTGATATGCATCTTTTAAGTCACCAGGCATTTTGTTAATGATTATCGAGTTTCAGGTGGAAGGGATAGGTTGTCTGGTATCGGTCACGTCTCTACAATGCCCCAGATAAACTTCGTCTATGCTTTCGTCTGGCCATGGCTGGGTTCTCACACATTTTACCTGTTTGACAGGGGGTATGGTTGATTTCTGTTGATTGGTGGTGTTGCTTAGTGTAATGGTCCCATTTGCGGTTGAGCTTGCTATTCATGGAAAGCGTTGTTCAGAGGTGGATCCTCCAGCGGTGCCTCGGTGAGTGACTCGTGCAGGGTCTTGGGTTTGTGGTTCCTTTTCTTTGGAGTCGGGGATGTTGGCGCCTGGGTGGCGTGCGCCGTGAGAAGTCTGTTTAGGATTATTGCGTTGAGCAAAGATTTCGCCGCTTGGCCAGCAAGGCCCTTTGGCCACTAGGAGTTATGCGTGTGGCCCTTCTCAATGTCCTATTGATGAATGTGCTACGGAGGACAAATGGTTGGCGGTTCTGGCCGGGGCTCGGCAAGTATGGTCCCATCTTCCTCACCTATCACTTGTGCATTAAAGTCCTAGAACCAGGCATACTTCACGGGGCTCTGGTCACACCATAGGGGGCCAAGATCACACAAAGCACAGGCTGTAAGTGCGGTGTCAGTCACATATGGCGAATTATGAGAAATACGCCACAGGTAGCGGAGAGGAAATCACAGACTTGGTCAGTGATAATATCATGGTTCATCTTTTGTCCCTATATAGGCAATAGATACGGACAGGCTCTGTTTTGCAAAGAATAGTTATTTTGTCTCCGCATGTGCTCTTTCGCACTACAACAAGGTAAATTTTGCCTCCAACGTGGGGATTGTGCACCGCTATTCCGTTTCCAAGGACTCCCGGTTCCGGTACCTGGCTCACATGCAGGTGACCTGTCTGGCTGTTGCGGAAGTTGATTAGGGGAATGGTCCCAATCGTGGGTAAGCTCACTACTCATTGTAGGGAGACAATTCATGCTTGTTCAACACGTTAAGGGGACAGTCCCACCAGATCGGAATGGAGGCATTTTCAATGTGCTACGCAGCGAAGCCGGAATTGTGACTTCAGTTACCTATGCAACTAACAAGCATTGTAAAGCCAATGGTACTGGTGTGTTGTAGGTGTACTGTGGTTTTGTAGTAGTTACACAGCGGCAATGTCAGAAGCCACTAATTAACAGCCTGCCTTTGCCACCGGTTTCCTGCCCAATGGTGGGAAAGTATAATTTTACACTTACTCAGGAAATTTCAATTCAGAGAGAGGGACTTACAAAATAATGACTGCTCTGTGCATTTGGCTACGAGGGCCTTCATGGGGAACACCTGCGGGCACCGTATAGAATGTTCACGGGATGGGCATTCAGCTGCAGCCAAGGGCAGGTATCGGGTCGCTTCAGGCATGATATATTCTCCCACGTGTTAACCAGGGCTGAAGGCGGGTGGTGGTAGTGGTCAGCTACTAGTGTGCTGTGGCGCAGTAAAGTTTTGTTAACACTGCGTAGTGCCATAGGGCGACAGGGTATCAGATACCTTTTGGTGTCCCTAGATTCAGGAAAGGGCAGGTTTTGCACAGTTGTCCCCACCTGGTTACCACAGACTTGTCCACTCCCTGGTTATCCCCCTATGGGCTAGAACCTGAGACTAGAAAGGGCATTTTCTGCGACCGGTGTCCCAAATATGTTGATAGTCATTGCTGTAGATGTACCTTGAAGGGCGTGATTACTTGGCCTGTCCCAAGTTTTGGGTCAAACTGGGTTGGAGTGTTAAGTCCGCAGTCCTTGGGAATCATTCAGCTTTTCTACTATCCTAATAAGGGCAGTTAGCGATACATCAGCGAGTGGGTAATATACCCGGTCATCAGTGACTGCATGCCCCGTGGGCACGCGCGCTTTACATAAAAACAGAGCTGCAACCAGTAGGGTACCAAGTGGCAGAATCCAGTAAATAGGTTGAGCATGGTGTCTCTCTGGCCTACAGCTGTGTGGAGCTGGTCTCATTGAGGGGTACTTCCAGGAGGTAATTGTGTGCTTCTTGAGGTTTTTAGTACCAATACGGTTTGTGGCAGCACACCACGCAGATTGTTTAAGGGTCATCCTGGGCCGCAGTTACCCAGCCCAGCGGGAGCGTTACAGCTGGGTGGAGCCAGTCCCATTTAGTGGTACGCCCAGGTGTTAATGGTGTGCTCCTTAAGGTTACCATGACCTAGACAGTGTGTGGCATCCCCCACTTCGAGTGTTAGGCACTGGATTTCAGACAGTGCGCCCTGTATCGAATCAGACAGATTCTCTGAGCGGGTATGCCTAGGGGGCTTCACCAGAGGGAGCTGAGTGTTCGAAATTCCCACAAGGAATAAGGGATGCAGGACAAGTGCTGGAGGGCAGCCGTGCTCATTGTCTCATACGCCTGTAAGGGTCACTCCTGTGCGCATGGATTTAGCAAGTAAAGGGACCGTGCCAGGGTTAAGCATAATCCCCCTCATCCGTATCGACCAAGCTGGCAAGCGAGGGTTGGAACGGTCTCCTAACAAGTGAGTGCTGCCCCAGAGATCGGAGACACATGTGTCCAGCCACACATGGTGCCAGAAGAGCGGCATCCAGTGTGTGCAGCAAATAGGTGGGGCATCATGAGCCAGGGTGCCCGAAACTGTCCCGCCCTGGGTTGGACTGGGCTGAGTCATGTCACGCAGTGGAACTTTGCGGCGTGAGGTGATCTGTGCTTGGCACAACTTCACAGGCATAGGGCCCTTGTTTCAACAGACACTAGCTGACCCAAGCTAACGTCTAGGGCTATTGGGAGATAGATGGGGCATCGATATCCAGTAGGGATGTCCTTTCATCTAGATTTGCAGTAGGCTCTAGACAGACGATCTAGTGGGCAAGACTATAGCTATTTTGGTGGGGGGCCCTGGCGGCGACGGTGGCCACCTCCAGAGCTGTGGTGGAGTTACAGGGCGATCTCTGCGACCTCTGCGCGGCACCATAGGGGGTGCCAGAGCCCAGGAGCCTCATGGGAGGTTCTTGGAAAACTCTGTCTGCGCCCCGTCAGTCCTTCGGGCGGTTGTGGGCCTGAACAACCGGGGGCTTGCCTTGCTACGCTCCGCCCTGAAAGGGGCGTGAGTAATAAGCGACCGTGATCCGGGAAGAGGATCACCGAATGGGCAGCACAGACGGGGTTCGCCCCAGTGCTGCTTGGCTCATCAGGCGGGCAGGCGGCCCTGTTGGTTGCCTGCCCTTGGATCACCCGTAAGATAACCCACCATATTACATAACGGTGTATGTAATAAACCTGCAGCAGTTTCTTACCCAAACAAAAATGTGTGTGGTGTGTTTTATTTATGTGTAAGATCATGCATGCTATTGTGGGGGTGGGGACTGTTGCCTCCTGCTGGCGCTATGCAGCTGCCCTGGCGCCCGCAGGGTGCCCTAGAAGAGTGGGCCTCTAGTGCCAGCTAGGCACCAGCCCACCCCCCGTCTGCTAGGGGACCCCTCGGGGAGGAGTCCCCACACTCTTAGCAGCCAGTGGCTGCAGGGCGCGTCACTTCCGGGGCGCGAGGAACGAGGGGGGGTATATAGGCCTCCCCCACCCTCTGACCTTCCTCTTTTCACGCCCTGGACACGCCGTCTCCCACCCTACCGCTTACCCAGCGTGGAAGCAGCGTGGGAGGCATAGAATGTTGTAATGTTGTTCCTTTTTCGTTGCAGGCGGAGTTACAGGGCGATCTGGAAGCAAATGGGTACCGAAGGGTACCTCTGCACAGCACCATAGGGGGTGCCAGAGCCCAGGAGCCTCATGGGAGGTTCCTGGAAAACCGTGTCGGCGCCCCGTCAGTCCTTCAGGCGGTTGTGGGCCTGTACAACTGGGGGTTTGCCTTGCTACGCTCCGCCCTGAAAGGATCACCGAATGGGCAGCACAGACGGGGTTCGCCCCAGTGCTGCTTGGCTCATCAGATGGGCAGGCGGCCCAGTTGGTTGCCTGCCCTTGGATCGCCCGTAAGATAACCTACCATATTACATAGCGGTGTATGTAATAAACCTGCAGCAGTTTCTTACCCAAACAAAAATTTGTGTGGTGTGTTTTATTTATGTGTAAGAACATGCATGCTATTGTGGGGGGTGGGGACTGTTGCCTCCTGCTGGCACTATGCGCCTTTTCAGCAACGAAAGAGCAGCGCGACAGATTTACTAGTCGCAGTACTAATCTCGCTTTGGGCCGCTCAGATCATGACTGAGACTGTGATGCCGGTCCAACAAATTACTTTTAACAGTGACACAGCGGCGTTACAGTCAGCAGAGCCTGGTGTAGCTCTGTGACAGCCTGCTTGTTTTATTTTACTTTACATACAGGTCCTCATCAGAGCTGTGGTACGGGCCACTTCTCATCAACAGCAAGGGCCTGTGTTGAGGCGCTTGCCGCTTTGATGCACTGTTGATGACACAGTTGTTCTGAGGATGACACTTCAGTGGACGGCAAGGTCCGTCAACCCACCGAGATGTGGAAGAGACAATAATAGCTCTGCCGCAGGCGCACGAGTCCGCCAGGCTACCTAATACACTTCTGGAACTGGAGATAGTTGGCTTCTGAAACACTAGGGGCGTAATGGGGGGCAGTTTTTTATCCGGAAGGGGGTGGTGGCGTGAAGTAGCCATTGCGTTGCAGACACATGGTGTGGCACCTACAGGACGCACTAGTGAGGAACCTTCCCAAAGCAGGAACAGTGGAGGCATATGTGCCCCGTAATCCCTCCCCCCCCTGCCCCCCCATACAATTTACTGAAACTGCAGGTCGCCTGGCTCCCTGTGCCAGATTATACACTGATAGGAAACAACAATTTGGAGACTGTAAAATCAGCGAGCGATAAAAACGAGAAAACCCGAGCCTTATCTGCCCAGGGATATAATTGCAATCCTCAAAAGTTTCTTATCTGGCTGTCTGAGGTTCCTGCATCGGGGGTGATGGGACGGACGCCCCTGAAAGGGAGGGGTGGGAGGCTCCCCCAACTCAATGTCTCGGTCTTTACGACAGGGGATTTTGATAAATGCCAGAGCTGTAGCCCGCGCCCAGGGAGCGAGGGGTGTAGCCACTGACTTGGGGAGTCAGTGTTTAGCGCTTCTTCAGTGGGTGATGTGTTTTGGAACCTGGGCGCGTGATCGGTCTCTTCGGACGAACCCCACATGTAACAAGCATTGGTATAGCCAATAGGTCTCGCTTTTGGGACCTTATAAGTATTTAGTTATGCAGCACAATATCCTTGGTGCAATAATATCAACTGTTGCATGGCTAAAAACTTAAAAGGGCCCAAAGGCGAGCCCTATTGGCTATGCCAATGCTTGTTTGTTTAAGCATTCGAGAGTGCATGTATTTTCCAGCTGACTCCTTTAAGTACTGGCCTCCCACTCCTTCACGTTCCTCTCTTGTGCCCAAATGCTTCTCCTCACCAGCTCCATGTTGCTCTCTCATCAGTTTACTGTTTCCCCCATTTATGCTCGCCGTGTTGATGCCGCTACTCACTAGGCACTCAGTGTTGCTTCTGCCCCGTTTCTTTCCCCACCCACTTTAAAAACTATTGATCTGTAAATGAAAGTAAAAAATCAGCTGCGTTATTTTGTATGCGTGCATATGCGTGGTGTGTGCACCAATAAAATTACGTGGTCTGCTACGTCAAAGGCTTTTTTCCCCATTCTTTAGCCATGCTGCTTTGGGAATGCTGTGCAGCTTTACTAAAAATCCACTGACAAAGCCAATAGGTCCCAATGGTCAGATTGATTGGCTTTGCCAATGCTTGTTTACTCTTGGATTCTCATTCACTGGCCTCCTTGTACATGGAGATGGGGTGGTTGTCAAATAGAGACAAAGTTTTCAATTTGCGGAAGTCACCCCCCAATCAGTGCCGAAGGCTAGACAAGCTTGTAGAGTTAGCACTCACGCACATTATAACAATGTTTAAAATTGGGTAACTGTGGAATGATTTGATCACCGAATATTAAACAATCAGTGTAATAACTCACAATCAAAACTGTATATTATGACATTAATATTTTTTCCCTTTCTTTGTTCACTGTGTAATAAAATTCGAGCCTCTGTTTGGTTCAATCTTATGAAGGCGGCAGACTCTAGTCAGCGTCAGCATGAAGCCCAAATTAAAGCCAAACACAGGTCCAGTTGCATCATAGGTTCTTGCTGTCAGAAATCTGGCTAGCTAGGCCTGAGAGAGAAGATGTTCCTTACCTGTAAACATAAACGCATCAAACACTTGCTGGAGCACGACCCCACACAATGATTCCCATCAGATCTACATTTATACGGCCGCGCAGCAAACCATTCACTCTGAAGGCTAAATGTGCCTGCTTATACAAACTGGCAACAATGGGGGCAGTCACTAGGCCTGGCATGCTCTCAGCACTGCAGTGTTATTTCAAATGTCAACACAAGGTCACGTTTGGCTCTTAACACCCATGGACAAGCCTATTCGAGCAGTACACATTTTCTTCAAATGTGTGAGTTGTTCATTAGAGATGAAAGGCTGGGGAAGCAGTACTAGAGCACAACAACAGCACAACCCACATTGGTGAGGAAACTCACACAACTGACCACTGCCTAACATTCCAGTGACCACAAATGCATTGATGCTACCACTAATAAACTAGACCTTTTGAAGACAAAAAGAAAAACAATCTATCTTTATATTTTACTGTAACCGATAGCAGAGTTCTTTGGTCTTGTAGGAGTAAGCTCACTGGGTAACAAAGCTATAACTTTACTCCTGGCTCTCATCTAAGTCATGCATCCCATGTCAGCGAGCTAGATATCAATAAGTGAGGCGTAGAACAACGGACAGTCACCCCAGAAAGGGAAATCGTGCTAATAGAATTAGAGGGTTAAACAAGCATTGGCATAGCCAATAGGTCTCGCCTTTGGGACCTCATTGCTCAGGTGAACACACAAGAACAAAAACTCTGCGAGTTCAAACATTGCATCTAAAAAGGAAGCTGCATTTTGAAATGACATCCCATGTGAATGCAGTAGCACTTAACAAAAGAATAGTCAAAGAAATAAAAAACTAAAGATGGCATGGCATGAAGCGCAAAAAAAGTATTAGGCAATATACACAAGCGTCTTGTGGTATAACACATACCTAAGAAGGACCCAGTGGAAGTGAAAAAAAGCAGCGCGGCAGTAAAAGTAACGCAGTGCTGCCGAAAAAGCGAAAGTGATCGCGATCGCTCTGAAAGCGAAAGTGATCGCAATCGCGATGATGCGCTAAAGCATGAGTTTTCAAAGTGCTGCTGAAGGCTAGCAGTTCGCGCGTGCACGCTCGCGTGAACGCAAGCGCTAGGCCTGCCAGCAGCACTTTGAAAACTCACCTCCAAAATGTCTCTCTGAGCCAGCGCATGCGCTGGGCTCAGCGAGACCTAAAAAGACTTATACTGAAATATATTTCGGTTTACATGTAACAAGAGTTGGTAGAAATCGATTTTTTACACTGTAAATTGTAATATGTAATTAAAACCCACCTCAGTAATAGCAGCACTATTCCACGGGAGTCGACTTTGTGAAGTTGCAGGTCTATTAGTACCTTTCAACTTTGGAAAAGGCTTGCTACATTATAAAAAGTATTTACCTACAGCCAGTCTTTGCTTTTTTAGCTTCCATTACTTTGCGTTGGATCGGATTTTAAACAAAGGATACAGTCTGGGCCTCTTCTGGGTGTCCGGCAGGGGTGTAGCACCGCTGCCCCCACTTCACAAGCTGTTAGAATTACACTCACTCACGCAGCAGACTCTACTAAGCAACCTAAATGTGAAAATCACATGTACCTGCCGGCCAGGCCTGACATCACCAGTCTAGAGCAACTTCACAGCACATTTACTCATATTCAAACACACCCAGAAGAGAAGCTGTCCAAGAAACAGCTGATAGTCACTGCCCAAAAACCACATGCAAACGGAGTCAAGTGAAGACTTCTTCCAGTGGTTCATCTCACGCTACACTCCAGGAAAAAAGGCCGGAACTTTCTTTTTTAAAGAAATGGCGCTGCACAGAGCTACAGACAGTACAACAGGCCTGTCTATCTCTGATCTGCTCTGTCTTGCACACTTAGATTTAAACTTCTCCAGTAACAATCATTTACATGCCACAGATATCTTCAGCACAAGAAGGAATACCTCAAGAGAAGTGCACTTCAGCCTGCACACAGAGAGCTCCAAACCACAATTGTGACCCGGAACTCTTTACTGCTGTGGTTGCCTAGGATGATGGCTCCGGTGGCTACAGGGTGCCTTCTACTTAGACATGCAAGGGGGCGCTCATCTCCAGCCTCGCTGTCAGCCAACCTAAAGCAGAAAACCCATGGTGCATAGTCTACCGTTTCAAGGCTGCTCTCTCACAGTGGTCTTATTCAGAAGATTCACATATGTCTAAACTAAGTTGAAACAGGCCGCAAGTGGAATATCTATTTAAGACAACTGGATCCACAGGCAAGAAGTACACAGAGCAGACCCACAATTCCACAGAATCATTTTAAGGGTAGGCAAAGAGCATAACATACAATATCTAAATTACATTTTTTAATGCAACCAAAAAAATCGGCTCAGGTTGAATAACAAACTCCCAGCGAATCCAAGATATTTTTTTCAGAAATCAAACACCTTCTTACAAAACTACATTTTCATCACAAAGTAAAATACTGCCTGCATGCAAGTCTGGGCAGTCATGGCGTATCAGCAGTGGTGCGCGCGAAAGCACTTAATGAGCCATGACGGCTCGTAACTGTAAAAAAAAAAAAACAAGACGCGCTCTGTGACGGGAGGGGGAGCAGGAGGTGAGTCTGTGAGTGGTGTGCGTGGCAAAGGAAAGCCATAAAGGAAAGCCAGGGTGCTGAAAGCAGGCGGCTGCACGCGTGCACTCGCACGTGAACGCAAGCACTAGGTCGTGTGGCAGCACTTTTAAAAGCCCTAACTAAATGTCTCGCAGTGCATGCGCTGGCTCAGGCAAGACCTAAAAAAAGGTGCAGAGACAAACATGCCGAAAAAGAAGGATGCGCCAAGGGTTTCTAAGGAAAATATGAAATTGCATGCACTCTCATTACAGTGCTCGTGCGCTCTTCCCTTTTATAACCACTGCATCCGGGCCTTAAAGTGCTGGCACTCTGCTTGCCAAATAAAGTGCATTTACTCAGTACCTGTCCGGTTAAAGCACAGCGGGCACCTAAAAGGGAAACGAGGCGCTGAGCAGATGTCTGTAAATAAGGAGGCGCTTTGATGCAAAGCGGTGCAGGAGTGGACCTATGCGTCCATACAGTAAGGTTTCAGGTGTGCACATGGAGAGTATATGCACTTTTTAGGGGCTGGCACATCGTCGCACCCCCCGCGGTCTGCCTAAAGTGCAAGGGGGGGTACGGTACCTATATAACATGCGTTTCTAAGTACCAAATTGGTTGTGCTCAACTGGAAGTGCGAACAGTCATCTGCCGATCCTGGGTAACTTTGTATAAAGTGACGTCACGGTAGTCCGGCTGTACCGTGAATATGTGCCGATGTCTGCTTGTGCAATGCCTGTACCTCTGAATACTGGTATTACTAGTGCCTAGAAATGTGTTAGTATGTATTTGTGAAACATATATATATATATATATATATATATATATATATATTGCAAAAATTACTCCTTCCACCTCTACCTCGGCAGCGAAGAAAGAGATACGAACCACTTGTTTTCTCAGGCAAGGTGTTTTATTTCATACCCAGCAGCAGTCGACAGATGACGCGTTTCGGGCTCAAGCGCCCTAGTTCACATAAAGGCTGCAGTTGATTTCGCCATTTTTAAATAATATGCCCTTCCCACAATAGTCACATGATACGAAAGTTAATGAAGGACATAGAAAACAGACTCCATAAATATAACCAATGTAATAAATACATATCGGTAATATGAAAATTCCTGGATAAATCCAACTTCACATTTATAAATAATGTAAACAATTCATTCATTGTAACTGCATAAATGCATACAATCATTAACAAACTTGTGACTTTGGAAGGCAATGTGCAAAATAATTTTTGTGCGTGTATTTAAAGTGCATAGCAGAGCTAGTTGAAGAATTAATATTCCAAATGATTCATGTGCAAATTAATGTGATATTAAATGTGAAGAATATTGGTTACACAAAATGACCACACAGATAGAAGAAAATATAATATATACATATAAATATAATCTATATACATTTATCAGCAATCTACACTCGGCTGAGACATAATTCCAAATATACTATGTATTGTTACAATATGGCGCCAACTTCTATTTGAAAAGTTTATCTTTTTAAACCCAGATCATGTCTAAGTTTAACCATTTCTTTTGAAACAAAAAAGAAGAACAATGGATGCCATTCCTTTGATACTAGATCTCTGCCACGGTGTAAATGTATCGCCGCTGAAAATCGTAAGTACAAAAGTACCAACCATTCTTTGTATATTCCATATCCCTCTCTCGTGATCACAAGTTTCACCAATACTCACAAAATTTAAACAGTAAGTTGTATAAAATCAAATCAAAAAAAAAAAAAGCAAACTCAAAAAATCTGTACCACATATGAATACAATAATTCGGGTAATCTACAGAATAACTGTTCACAAACATGTGTACATATCTTCGGTATTATTCAGACCATTTGGGCATTTGCTATCGAAGTTAAGAATGAATTTAGTTTCTAATCTCCTTAGCATAGCCTCTCTGTTTCCTCCTCTGCGTGGTTTAGGAATAGCAGCTACCACATAGTACTTTAAACAAGATAAATTATTACCATGAACTTGTTTGAAATGGCGCGCCACTGGGTAATTGGGATCACTATGCAAAATGGCACGTAGATGTTGAAGGATTCTCTCATGTACCTGTAGTTTGGTGCTTCCGATGTAATGAAGCCCACAGGTGCAAGTGAGAACATAAACTGCAAAATCAGTTTTACAGTTATAGTTTCCCATTATCTTGTGTGGTATAGGGCTGAATGGAGTATAGTATTCTGTTGTGTTGACCCCGAACTTACAAGCCCGGCAAGATGAGCATTTATAAAAACCATTCTTTGGTTGTAACCAATTAGATTTGGTTCTTATTTCCGGGCTAGTGAGATCTAGTATTGCCCCCATGTTTTTAGCTCTACTGAATGTTATAGTGGGGCTGGATGGCAGACTCATTCTTAAAACAGGATCAGTAAGTACTATTCCCCAGTTTTTGTTAACAATAGATCTAATTTTGCGTTCGTTCTCACTATATGCTGTGATTAGTCTAGGACATTGGGTTTTGACTGTTGCCTCAGGAGTAGCAGGTGAATCAGATGACACCTCCAAGGCTGCTGTTGGACCTGGGAGTAAACTAGCTCTAGATCTGGTTGATGTCTTAGTTAGAGCTTTAGTCAAAATCTCATCTGAATAGCCTCTTGCTTTCATGCGATGCATGGATTCTGAAGCACAAATGTTGAATTCTTCATCCGTGCTGCATATCCTTTTCAGGCGTAACAATTCCCCATAGGGAATGCTCGCAATTAGATGTTTAGGGTGGGTACTGGAGGCATGAAGTGTGACGTTGCCAGCAGTGGGTTTCCTAAAAAGGGTACTTTCTATTCTATCATTAGCTACATACAGTTTAACATCCAGAAATTCCAAGCTGGAATTGTCTATGTGGTGGGTAAAGTGGAGATTCAAATTGTTAACATTAATGCTTTCAATGAATTCCAATGCTTTTTCTTTATTACCATGCCACACGATGAAAATATCATCGATAAACCTGTAGTAGTGCACTATGTTTTCTTTAAAGATGGAAGAATAGTTCCTTTTAAGTACCTGCTCTTCCCACCAGCCTACGTGCAAGCACGCGTAGCTGGGGGAAAAGCAAGCACCCATAGCCACGCCCCTTAATTGCTTAAACAGCTCCTTTCCAAATAGAAAGAAGTTGTTGTTGAGACACCAATTCATCATACTCACTAGGGCCTTATTATGCTGATAGAATTCGCACGCTTTTTGGTCCAAAAAGAATTTTACAGCTGACAGTCCTGCCTGGTGATCTATACTGGTATATAAGGATTCAATATCCAATGTAATTAGATACATCCCATCAGACCAATGTATGTTCTTAATCTTACTCAAAAAATCACCCGTATCCTTGATGTAACTAGGCAGTGTTTTTACATGATTTTGCAGAAAAAAGTCGATGTATTGGCCCACCTGTTCCGCCACACTCCCTATAGCCGAAATGATGGGCCTACCCGGTATAGGAGAGACACCTTTATGCACTTTCGGTATTAAATATAACACAGGTATAATAGGGTTCTCATTATGCATGAATTTAAACTCATCATTGGAAATAAGGCCATCACCACGAAGTTGTACTAACAGTTTCTTAAGAGAATCTGTGGCCCCTTTATAATTTTTGATGTTGGATGGCTCGTAGCAATCTCTATTATTTAGTTGGCGTTTTGCCTCCTTGATGTAATCTTCTCGGGGCCAGATTACCAGATTGCCCCCCTTGTCGGATTTCTTAATGATGATTTCGTTGTTTTCACTTAGTTTTTTCATTAACTGGGCATAGTCTTTTTTCTTTTTTTCAACTTGTTTTCTTTTTTTGAATTTTTTGGACTGCATTTGTTTGTTCAGTTTTTTAATGTCTTCCACTACACAGTCGTGGAACGTATCTAATGCATCTCTTGGCATCATGGGGATGTATTTGGATTTTTTCTTGAAGGGGCTGATCCCAGCACCCTTTTGTAGCAGATTGATGTTTTTAAGTCTAGTTTGCGTTGAAGAATCATCATCGACCTCGTCACATACTGCCTCGCCAGTATTTAAATCATGTAGGTTTAAATAGAGTGGAATATCCGCTGCCCTGATACCAAGACTTTCATCATGGTTATTAACCCCTTGTAGCAGCTCTTCGTCTTTTTCTTTTACATGTTTCAAAGAGAAATGTTTTTTCAATTTGAGTTTTCTGACGAATTTGAAGACATCAATCCTCGTGGAGCTGTAGTTGAAAGGTTGGCCTGGGCAAAAATTAAGACCTAAGGATAGCAACATTTTCTCAGCATTCGACAAAGACACTTTGGACAGGTTGATTATGGTTTTATCCAAATCTACTTCTTCCGATTCCAATTGCGTCTTCTGTTGTTGTTTCCTTTTTTGTTTGCTGATTTTTCTTCGTTCTTTCCTTCGTCTATTTTTTCTTTTTGTGTTTTTTGCTGTTGCTTGTTTTCTGTTCTCGGTCTCAGTGATCGCAATCTCTCTGCTACTAAAAAATCCAATTCTTCTCCTGCGTCCAGTACTATAGCTGGTATGGGCCTCTCTCCACTTTCCATACTTAGTTCGCTTGAGGTAGAGATTGAATCAAAGCTAGCGCTGTCTGCTGCTGCTTCTTCCGTTGTAGTTGTTTTTTGCACATTGGTCTCCACATTGTTTTTGCTTCTCTGTTCCCCGAATTTTTTACGATTTTCATTGTTGTATTTTCGGGCGAATGTGAAGATTTGCCCATTATTGTAATCTGCTTCATCCCTGGCAAATTTATGTGCTTTGCGTTGTTTTATTTTATCCTCATGTTTACGCAGTCTTTCCTCAATGGCATTTCTTGCACTTTTGATATAATCGATCTTGGCAGATTTCTTTAACTCCTCTTCGATGTTTTCTATCTTTTTAATGATATCCACCCGATCTATTGCTGCGTATTTAATCAAAATACGAACTGAGGTCATGGAGGCTTCCAAGTTATTTTGTGCCCATTCCTTTAGCATAGCAGGGTTGGGGTTATCGTAACTTGGGGCCAAAAGGATACGAAGACCCCTCGGTACCCGTCCAACTTCTGCATATTTGGTTAATGAGCAATGTTCCCACCATTTGGTGATTTCCAGGCGTTTGTATTTTTCTAGTTCTTTTAATAGAGTCTTTTCATTTTCATCCACCCTTGCCGATGTGCTTGCTGTGGGTACAGTATTTGCGTTTGCTGCTGGTCTTTTGCAAAACAATTCTTCCGCTGCCATTTCACTCTGGCGTACAGCCTCGTCTGTCATGCTGACTGCTGGGTATATATTACAATTGTAACTCGGGTCGTATTTCGGGTTAACTGATAAGTGCCTGCTATCTCCCCACCTCTGCCCCAATGCCGTCGTCACTCACCGGATACGGATACGGTTCCGCTTCAACTTCAAACTTATTTCAGTTTTACTCGCTGGCCAGTATCCTTCTCTTTTCATGCGACGCGTGGCGGCTCGAGGGGGCTGCGCCCAATATTTCACCACGAACTTCCTTTCCTTCGACTTCAAGGCAGCAGCCACTTCCGGGTGAGAGGGTTCGTCAAACGGAAGAAAGTCGGACCTCCGTGAATTCCAAATTGCAAAAATTACTCCTTCCACCTCTACCTCGGCAGCGAAGAAAGAGATACGAACCACTTGTTTTCTCAGGCAAGGTGTTTTATTTCATACCCAGCAGCAGTCGACAGATGACGCGTTTCGGGCTCAAGCGCCCTTGTTCACATAAAGGCTGCAGTTGATTTCGCCATTTTTAAATAATATGCCCTTCCCACAATAGTCACATGATACGAAAGTTAATGAAGGACATAGAAAACAGACTCCATAAATATAACCAATGTAATAAATACATATCGGTAATATGAAAATTCCTATATATATATATGTATGTATATATATATATATTCACTTAAAAAACCATAGGTTTCACACACGTTATAGTTAGGAATTAGCATTTAAAAAACCTTGCAAATTCACTTAAAAAACCATAGGTTTCACACATGTTATAGTTAGGAATTAGCATCTAAAAAACCTTGCAAATTCAGTGAAAAAAACATAGGTTTCACAGACGTTATAGTTAGCTGGACATTTCCCTCGTAAAAAACCAATGATATTCCCCCGTTATAGTTAGTGCAGGCAACTATAACTCACGCGACCGCAATCCTCTGCTGATGACGTCAGATATTACATCACTGATTAAATATGTGTCTTTCTGAAAAATAAATATTTGTAATATATGTATAGCTAAAGATTAATGGAAGAAGACATGGGTAAATAGGTGTCTAAATACAGTGATGTAATATCTGACGTCATCAGCAGAGGATTGCGGTCGCGTGAGTTATAGTTGCCTGCACTAACTATAACGGGGGAATTTCATTGGTTTTTTACGAGGGAAATGTCCAGCTAACTATAACATGTGTGAAACCTATGGTTTTTTAAGTGAATTTGCAAGGTTTTTTAGATGCTAATTCCTAACTATAACGTGTGTGAAACCTATGGTTTTTTAAGTGAATTTGTACGTTTTTTTAAATGCTAAGTTAAGTATTTATTAATATTTTTTTTTCCAGGTTCTTCACCGTGCGCGCACCGTGCGCGCACCGTGCGCTGCGCGCACGGTGCACGCACTGTGGGCGCTCGGTGCGCTTCGCGCACCGAGCACCCACGATGCGTTGTGCGTGCCGTGCGCGCACAGTGCACGCACCCCGCGTTTTTTCGAGAAAAAAAATAAATGTTTTTTTCATCCTTGGGGGTCCTTCAGTGACCCCCTGACAAAGGCTAGGGGGTCAGGAACTTTCCACCCTGCCCCCTTTTCACATTCTCCACCTTTGTTTTTCACTGCCTCAGACTGCGAGAGACAAAATGGCGGCCGACACTTCCTGATTTCGACCGACTGGAATGTTTACTGTCATGTAACCACCAATCAGAATTACGCTCGCGCACGGCAGCGTGCGCGTACGGTAAGCTTACCGTACGCGTACGGTGCGCGCTTATAGATATATATGTACTTTTAACTGAAATATTCTCAGGAACTACAGAACAGATTGACTCCAGATATTCAAAAGGCACATCCCTGACCTGAGGACTACCTCTCTGCCAAATTTCAAGTAATTCTGTTCAGCCGTTCGGGCTGTACCTTGGACTAAAGGTCCCTATGGAAAAATGCACGGGGAAAACGCGTTTTGGGACCACCCTTTTTTCTCGGCCCCCGCTTGACTAATCACCCCGAGTCTTTCAGGGTAGGAGTGGAGCGCAGCGCCCCACCTATTTTGAAAAATTCGCGAGGATTCGTCAACTGGCGCCAAAGTTATTCAAAATAGAATTTTCAGATTTCCTATGGAAACACGGTCCTAACTATAACTATCTACTGGCGACCGCCAGTAGATAATATATATATATAGATAGATATATATATATGCACAGAAACCCTTCAGCAAGCAGAAAGGAATAAGCCACACGAGGAATCCGGTTTGGAGGCTTTAATATAGACAGCATGTAGGCATAGTGCATTTCGGCTGATGGCCTTCCTCAGACGCCACTGCTAATCAGGAACACAACCAACTCGGCGCCTTAAAGTGCTCCTGCTGTCCTCTCATTTGCGAGAACTGGCACCCTCTCCAACCACGTGATCGCCCACCAGGTGAAGTACTGTAGGCACTACATCTCCCGGGTTGCATCAGTACTGGGCAGGTGTTGCGTGGAGAAAAAGAAAATAAGTCCATGTGGGAAGGTGCCATGCAGGGCAAGGCGCTGTGTGTCCGATTTAATGAAAGTCCAAAAAGCCTCCTTTGGTAGCAAGAGGTGATTAAGGGTGAAGTGAGAAGTTGAATGGGGAGAGTTTAGAAGTTGTAAAAAGGGGTGAAAGAAAATGGCCTGCAAAGTGAGAGAGGGATCTGGGATTGGGAGATGAGAAGAGAGAGGGATGGAAGGGAGGGGTGAGAGGAAAGCGGCATGGTTAAATTGCTTAACTCTGCACAAGACCGCCAGGGTTTTAAGGGACGCTTGCGGCTCCCTGCCAAGGCCAGGCGAGCTTCTAATGTGGCAGCACGTATGCCTGCGGAGTGGAAGGCCCATCACAAAGGTTGACAAGACATCTTTCTGATCTTAATTGCTGTATTTTGGTTATAAACTGGTACTGATGGGGTGAAATCTTTCCACAGTGTTACTGTGTGCAAAAAATGTCAAAATAATGAAGCAATTCTATCCCAAAATAACGCGGCAACACATAACATTATTTAAATTTTCTTCCCACACAATTTAGTCAAGCCTGTCGTGTAATTTGGTCCTCACCTGCCTTGTAATTCCAGGTGACAGGGGGCTCACGGCACCCAAAAGTTTGAAGACCTCTGTTCTAGAGCCATCTGGTCATTATATATATATATATATATATATATATATATATATACTTTTGGAAGAACAATTGTTACTTACCTGTAAACAGGTGGTTCTCCAGTATTGGTGTCTTTCATAGATTCACATGCTTGAATATTCCCCGTCGTCGGAGTGGGAGTCCCACGGTAAATAATATAGCAATATATACAGTCATAACATATATATTATATATATATATAAATATATACATAAGTAATCATATAAAAACAGAGATATAAGTAGGTGATAAACATCAAGAATGTCCCTATATGGAATTTCCATAGAGATACATGGAAAGAGAAAAAAGACATTCGCAGTCTATCTCTGTCATTATGTTAGTCCAAACTACGGCCAATCAGGCGCCAGCTCATCTCTAGAACCTTCTCCTCAGAGCTCCTCACCTCAGATTTTCGTAGCACCAAAGTGACTTCAGAGTGTATGAGGAGAAGAGAGCCTCTGAAGGGAGGAGGGAGGGTCGCATGTGAATCTATGAAAGACACCAATACTGGAGAACCACCTGTTTACAGGTAAGTAACAATTGTTCTTCTCCAGTATTGGGGTGTCTTTCATAGATTCACATGCTTGAATATAGAATAGCTAGCAGTAACAACTATCATTGTTTCAATGATCACACAGATCTGAAATTGTAATGACAATCAATATTCTTATGTATATGATATTACTAATATCTATATCAGTGTAAAAGAATCATTATGTCAACGATAAATGGAAACAATTTGGAGGAGGGAAGGAAGAGGCTCACCTTATTTAAAAAGATTGCGAAGCACTGCCTGCCCAACTGCAGCATCCTCCTCGTTTAAAGTTGCCAAGCAGTAATGTCTTGTAAACGTATGTCTGCTTGACCACGTAGCTGCTCTGCAGATCTGATGTAAAGGCACTCCAGCAAATAATGCGGTTGTAGAAGACATCGCTCTAGTGGAGTGAGCCCTCACTGGTGACTGCAATGGCTTGTTTGCCTTTTGATGGCAGAAGACGATGGCTGCTGAAACCCAACGTGCAATAGTTGGTTTTGTAACTGGACGTCCCTTGTGATAGCGTCCATAAGCTATGAAGAGTTGATCAGTCTTTCGTAAAGAAGCTGTTCTGCTGATGTAGAACTTTAAACATCGTTTCACATCCAGGAAATGTAATCTTTGCTCCGCAGGAGTTTGAGGATTAGCAAAGAAGGTTTTCAAAATCACTGGTTCGTTAATATGAAAGTCTGAAGGCACCTTCGGCAAGAAAGTTGGATTTGTACGCAATACTACAGAATCTGGTTTGAACTGTAGGAAAGGTGGATTTATGGTAAATGCATGAATGTCACTGACGCGACGTGATGACGTTAGCGCCAGAAGAAGAGCCACCTTCCATGTTAGATACTTCAACTCGACCTTGTGAATAGGTTCAAACGGTGGTCTCATTAGTTGTGCCAATACAATGTTTAGATGCCACAATGGAGGCGGGTGTCTAACAGGAGGAAATTTGCTAAATAACCCCTTGAAGAATTGATGGATAATCCTTGAAGAACAAAGGGACGTCGAACCATCCTGACGGAAACGGGAAATTGCCGCCAGAAAAACCCTCAAGGTTGCATGAGATAATCCGGAGTTAGCTAAATGCAAGAAGAACGGTAACAATTGTTGTGGCGTGGAGTGAAACGGGTGAACCCCATTAGCTGCACACCAGTGGCAGAATCTTTTCCACTTTAATTTGTACGTTTTTACCGTAGAAGGAGCCCTCGCCTGAGCCAAGATGTCTCTACAGTCCTGTGGAATGTCTAAATGGGCAAATTCACAGTGCTCAGGTTCCAAGCTGATAAGCTCAATGAGGAGGGATTCGGATGACAAATTTTCCCCTTGCTCATTGTAAGTAGATCTGTACGAGGATGTAGAAGGATTGGTTCGCATTGAGACAGTAGGAGTAACTCTGAGAACCATGCCTGCCGAGGCCAACGGAGGGCTATTAGAAGTAGATGGCAAGGTTGCCTCCGCATCTTCCACAGGACATGAGGTTTGAGTGGGATTGGGGGAAAAGCGTAGGCAAACAGATTGTACCAGTTCATCAAAAGGGCATTGCCCCGTGATCCTTGGTGGGGATGCCAGCTTGCATAATCTCGGCATTTCCGGTTCTCTGGTGTGGCAAAGAGATCCAGTTGTGGGCGACCCCACCGTTGAAATATTTTCTCCAGAGTTGGCTGATGTAACTCCCATTCGTGGGTCGATGAGGAGGACCTGCTCAGGGAATCCGCTAGAATATTGGATACCCCCGGTAGATGAACTGCTGCAATCGTGATGTGATGGTCGAGAGACCAATCCCAGATCGACTGAGCTAGTCGAGACAGGTTCGGAGATTTTGTTCCGCCCTGCTTGTTTATATAGTGCATGCAGGTTGTGTTGTCTGACTGTATTAGGACTGATTCTCCTTGGATTAAAGGGAGAAAGGATTTGAGAGCCAGAAATATAGCCATGAGCTCCAACCTGTTGATGTGCCAGGCTTTTTGGCATATTGTCCATTTTCCCTTGATTGATAGATCCTCCAAATGAGCACCCCATCCTTCTAGAGAGGCGTCTGTTGTTATTGTCATGTCTGGTACTATTGACAGAAATTAAATGCCTTCCGTTAGATTTAACGGTTGTGTCCACCACTTCAGCGCCGACTTCATCCGATCTGTGACGGTTACGAGATCGTTGAAAGAACCCGTAACCTGACGCCATTGAACATCCAGTTCTTCTTGGATGGGGCGTGTCCGTAATCTGCAATGAGGGATCAATGCAATGCATGATGACGCCATTCCCAGAAATGACTTTAACAGTCTTACAGAAACGGATCTTTTTGATCTGATAAGGGTTACCAGTCGGAGAATCCTTTGAAGACGGTCTTGGGAGAGAAGTGCCCTTGCTGACACTGTCTCCAAAGTTGCTCCCAGAAAAACCTTGTGATGAGAAGGCTGTAGATGGGACATCGTGGTATTTATGGAGAGCCCGAAGGCGCGTAACACCTCCTTGCAAAGACGTGTGTGCTGTAGAAGTTGAACTTCCGATTGTGATTTTAGGAGACAGTCGTCCAGATATGGGAAGATCTGGACACCCTGGAGACGTAGGAACGCTACCACAGGGGCTAGCACCTTTGTAAACACTCGAGGGGCCGAGCGTAGCCCGAATGGTAATACCTTGAACTGGAAATCCTTCCGACCCACTCGAAAACGAAGAAATTTCCGATGTTGTCGTAGTATGGGGATATGAAAATATGCATCTTGGAGATCGATTGTTGCCATGAAATCTCCTTGTGAGAGTAATCGCAGGATCTCTACAAGCGTTAACATGCGAAAGGATTGTTTCTTTAGAAACCTGTTGAGAGCCCTCAGATCTAGAATGGGTCTCCATTCCCCGTTCTTTTTGGTGATAAGAAAAAATCGGGAATAAAATCCTTTTCCTCTTTGGGATCTTGGTTCTACCTCTATAGCTCCTTTGTTTATTAGAAGTTGAACTTGATGTAACAGTTCCTTGATATGAGTCGGTGGCGGTCCGGTAGGTGGTGTGGGTGGAGGGAATTCGATGAACTCTAAAGTGTGACCTCTTTCTACAATGTCCAAAACCCAACGGTCCCTTGTTATGGAGGACCATTGAGAAGAGTACAGAGAGATTCGACCTCCAATTTTCTGGGACTGATACAAGTCATTGTCTCTTAGGGGTGGAACCCCTATAAGAGGATTTTCCTCTGTAAGTCTTGGAAGACTGCTGTCGAGAGGTTTGCTGTTGGTTATAGGAATAACGGTTGGAACCCTGGTTATATGGTCGATACTGGTTGTTTCCTCTTCGAAAATTAGAGGAGGTGCCGCGTTTGCGTGCACCCCGAAAGGGCTGTTTCCGAAATTGTAATGTGCCCAGAGAGCGAGCAGTCTCCGTATCCTTCTTTATCGATTGGAGAGCTTCATCCACATGATCTCCGAATAAAGCCTCTCCGTCATAAGCCATGTCCAATATTCTTGCCTGTACTTCCTGACGAAAGGATGTTGAGCGCAACCAACCTTGCCTGCGCAATACCGCTGCTCCAGCAAGTTGACGGAATCCCATACAGGCGATATCAACTGCACAGTCTATCATCTCTGCAGATGTACTCTCTCCCTCCTGGAGTAGCTTTAGGGCTTCACTCTTCGACGGTTCCGGCAGTTGTTCAACTAGCGTTGATATATCCGCCCATACTTGACGGTCGTAACGGCCTAAGATGGCTAAAGCATTAGCCGCTCTCACAGTGGTGGAAGCCATTGAAGAAAATTTTCGCCCTATGGCATCCAAACGACGTCCATCACGATCAGGTGGTGCAGTGATCGTCGACGCAGGGTTTCTAGCCCGACGTTGCGCTGCCTGTGTGACCACAGAATCTGGCTTTGCTTGACCAGTGAGACACGCTGGCGCTCCTAACGATGACTTGTACTTTTTTTCCAATCTGGGCACCTGTGCCAGAAGGCTATTTGGGGTCTTCATAATCTTTTTGCCTTCCTCCCAAATAAATTCGATTATAGGGATTGTATGTGTTTGTTTAAAAGGTTGATTTTTGAAATCGTAAAGGAAACAATCCTCTTCCTTATGTTCCGTTGTTAATTTGAATCTTTGTACTGCCCTATCCATTAACTGGTGAAAACTTGCAATATCAACAGGTGGTGAGTCACCAGGTATCACTGGAGAGGGAGATGGTGTTTGAGCATGATAATCATCCCACTCCGCCATACCATCATCCTCATCATCATCATCGCCACCATAATCGAGAATCTCACCATCCTCCCTGTCCTGAGGAATTTCTTCTTCTTCTTCAGTAGCATGAGAAGATACTGTCCGAGTTGAAGAATGTCGCAGCGGTAGTGAAGGTGTTACCACAGATGGAATTGGAGCCGGCACCGGTTCCGATATAGTTGTTGGCACCACTGGAGTAGGCGGAACCACAGATTCTTGTGGTGATAAAGGAAACCGCCGATTATAATCGTCCAACATGAGATGAAGATTTGTTATCAGGGACAGTGGTAGCGTCGCAGTTTGCCTTTCTGTAGGAATTTCTTCCTGATAAAATTGTTCCTCATCTTCACTACTATCCTCTTGGCATTTTATTATTAAATCTGAGGGACTGCGTGCCGTCCCAAACGAGTCAGGTAAACCTTCTTCTGAATCTTGATCTGAATCAGTGGCAAACAATGGTGAAGGAAGGTGGGAATCCTCCAACGATATAACTTCACCTGACATATCTGGTCGAGAACTCGGTGGCAATGGTAACAAAGGAACAGCGGCAAAAGACGAAGTAGGTGCTGTAGACGTGGAAGAAATTTGATTTTTTAATGACCTCTGAGCAGAAGTCGTCCTTTTAATCTTTATTTTCACCGATGAGACTGCAGTCGACGGGATCGGAGACATAGAAGGTACTGAGGACATCTTTGTAGACGGACTTGTCAACGGAACCATCGTCGACGGGACTATCGTCGACGGAACCATAGTCGATGGAATTGGCGTCGACGGAACCATCCTCGACGGAACCATTGTCGACGGAACTATCGTCGACGGAACCTTCGTCGACGGAGTCGTCGTCGACGGAAACGACGACGAGGTTTTCTTCTTCTTCGTCGACGGAACACTCGTCGACGGGTCAATCGACGACGTAATCGTCGACGAGGAAGATTTTACAACCTTCGACGACGACGATGGCAACGTCGACGAGATCTTTTCCTTCTTCGTCGACGACGATGCAATAGGTAATATAGATGATACAGTCTTTATGGTACTGATGATCATCGTCGACGCCAACAACGTCGACGGAACCGTCGTCGACGATTTTGATGCTGACGTCGTCGTCAGAGTCACCGTCGACGAGCAGGAAATTGCGGATTTCGTCGTCGGAAGCTTCGTCGACGATGAAGCCAGTTTTTTTCCTGAAAACTGGGAAGTGGAAGCCTCAGCAGCCTGAGAACTATGTCGTGGGCGACAAAGCAGTAGTCAAAGAAGAAGAAGTGGCAGATGTCATAGTCAGAGACATTTTCTTCTTTTTAAGAAAAGGAGAAGGTAAATCTTGTACACTACTGCGCTTTGAGGCTGTGTGGGAACGGCCAGAAGTAAAGCTTTCTACTTCAGAAACCACTTCATCTTTATCTTTCAGTCTCTGGAGCCACAGCAAGAGACGGCCTTCCCTGTCTTTCAGAGTTTTTGTAGAAAAAGTTCTACAAAATTTACATTTAGCCACTTCATGGTCTGGGTAAAGACAGTAAATACACTTACTGTGTGGATCTTCTGAGAATAAACGTAGCTTTCCACAAGAAGAACAAGGTCTAAACAAAGACTTCTTACTTGAAGACATGCTGAAGAGAAAAAACTGAGCAGAGCTCAGGGAGACTCCCTTTCACACGACGTGCGGTAGAAAATCTGAGGTGAGGAGCTCTGAGGAGAAGATTCTAGAGATGAGCTGGCGCCTGATTGGCCGTAGTTTGGACTAACATAATGACAGAGATAGACTGCGAATGTCTTTTTTCTCTTTCCATGTATCTCTATGGAAATTCCATATAGGGACATTCTTGATGTTTATCACCTACTTATATCTCTGTTTTTATATGATTACTTATGTATATATTTATATATATATATATGTTATGACTGTATATATTGCTATATTATTTACCGTGGGACTCCTACTCCGACAACGGGGAATATTCAAGCATGTGAATCTATGAAAGACACCCCAATACTGGAGAATGCACGTTATCCCTGGCTAGTATAATAACGCACTTGTACGACCTAGTACCTATCCATATGGTAATGTGTATTTTTAAAATACGAGCACCGGTAGATATCATGAATATCACACTTATGCCACCAGGTCCATATAGCTGTGCATGTGTTCACTTGTTAAATAAATGGACCCCATAGTGTATCACACTTTATTCCAGGTGGTCCATACAGACACATGATTAAGGAATACATGTACCACTGCCTGGTGTAACGTCACACATGTACCAGGAGGTCTTCTTGAGTAACTTCTACCTCTGTGTTGTGAATAACCATGTTAATTGTACGTGGCAGGAGTATACCTGTGGAACACATGTACCTCTGCGTAGTGTGTTAAATGTATTGCTGATGGGCCACATTGATGTGCAAGTGTATTATATAGGTGTGCAGGAGTATACCTGTGGAACACATGCTCCTCTGCGTAGGGTGTTACATCAATTGTAGGTGGGCCATATAGACATGCAGGTGTGTACCTGTGGCGCACATGCACCTCTGGGTAGGGTGTTACCACATTTATTGTAGGTGGGCCATGTAGATGTGGAACACATGCACTTCTGTCTTGTGTGTTACTACATTTATTGTAGGTGGGCCCTGTAGATGTGCAGGTGTATACCCATGGAACACATGCCCCTGTGTGTAGTGTGTTACCACATTTATTGTAGGTGGGCCATGTAGATGTGGAACACATGCACTTCTGTCTTGTGTGTTGCTACATTTATTGTAGGTGGGCCATATAGATGTGCAGGTGTATACCCATGGAACACATGCCCCTGTGTGTAGTGTGTTACCATATTTATTGTAGGTGGGCCATGTAGATGTGCAGGTGTATACCCGTGGAACACATGCCCCTGTGTGTAGTGTGTTACCACATTTATTGTAGGTGGGCCATGTAGATGTGCAGGTTTATACCCGTGGAACACATGCCCCTGTGTGTAGTGTGTTACCACATTTATTGTAGGTGGGCCATGTAGATGTGCAGGTGTATACCCGTGAAACACATGTCCCTGTGTGTAGTGTGATACCACATTTATTGTAGGTGGGCCATGTAGATGTGCAGGTGTATACCCGTGGAACACATGCCCCTGTGTGTAGTGTGTTACCACATTTATTGTAGGTGGGCCATGTAGATGTGGAACACATGCACTTCTGTCTTGTGTGTTTCTACATTTATTGTAGGTGGGCCATATAGATGTGCAGGTGTATGCCCATGGAACACATGCCCCTGTGTGTAGTGTGTTACCACATTTATTGTAGGTGGGCCATGTAGATGTGCAGGTGTATACCCGTGGAACACATGCCCCTGTGTGTAGTGTGTTACCACATTTATTGTAGGTGGGCCATGTAGATGTGCAGGTGTATACCCATGGAACACATGCCCCTGTGTGTAGTGTGTTACCACATTTATTGTAGGTGGGCCATGTAGATGTGCAGGTGTATACCCGTGGAACACATGCCCCTGTGTGTAGTGTGCTACCACATTTATTGTAGGTGGGCCATGTCGATGTGCAGGTGTATACCCGTGGAACACATGCACCTCTGCGATGTGTATTATCACGTTCATATAAGACCGGGGTAAGAGATCTAAATTCTGACAGCCCTTACGTGGAACAGGGCTGGTAGGGAGGCGCAGGAAGTGACGTTTTGAATAGGAAGTTACACCTTCGCTTCCCTAGTATGTACCTTTGTGCGTCATGAGGCAGGGCGCCACGGATGCTGCTGCTCCCTGTCTTCGTCTCGAGTGGAATGAATGAGTGTATTTAGATGGATGACTAGCCTGCAATAAAGTACAGACTATCCACGTGGTATGTCTGTTCCAATCTGGTTTTATTCGAGTGACAGTTTTCAAGTCCAGTGTTGCACAATGGATTCACACGTGTCGCCACATCTGCCCCGATCATCCCGGGCCCATGGCCTCCCTCTGTACCACTGCCTGCGGTGGAGCCTGTAAGTGACACAGAGTGCAGGCCTCTCTTGCTGCAGTGTTTGAAGGCGCCTTGTATCCGGAACCAGAATTACAGATTTCATTACAAGAATGGAGGCTACATTATGCATTATTCCTTTAATGCAGTCCAAGCAGCTGCTAACATCACAATATTAAAAGGTTCCAGAATAGATCAATAGCAACACATGAAAGGCATGAGCCATCAACAATCTGCCTCTTTTAAATGCGGCTCCAAGCAGATAAGTTCATTTTCCTTCATTACCATTATTCAATTTTATCTCTATTTTGAAGTTCCCTTGTGTGTGGCATAACCCCACCCCCCCTTCCTACTGCCTCTATACCGATCTCCAATTTACGGAGATCTCCTTGCACCCCCTTCCCTAGTCCCATCCTTGCGTGACTGACCAGATTAACCTGCCTTTTCTTTCAGCTTATGTACTATTTCTAATGTTTGAATATATTTAAAGATTTTTAGATGTTTAGATGAACCTTACTATTTTGTTTTTTGTGTAAACGATTATTCTTCAATTTCATCCTTGTTCTACTTCCTCATGCCATAATGAGCTTACCTAATGTCTTCATTTAACTCCAGTTTTTCACCTCTTTCCACCGATGCAGGCCGCGCACTCCATCGCTACCTTTTATTATTTCAGATTTCATCCGCAAGTAGTTATTATTTTACAAACTTATTCATTAAAAAAGAAAAAAGGGTTTTTAGCAGGAAATCCTCATTTAACTGGCCTTTTCAACATTCGCCTAATCATTTACTTAGACGACATTCTTATAATGTCTCATGATCCTTCACAACTAGCCAAAGACCTGAAGACTGTGATGGATCTCCTAGAAAGTTTAGGATTCATCATAAACAAAGAAAAATCAATTCTGTCCCCTTCCAGACCTCTGGAGTTCCTAGGTTTCACAGTAGACACATTGAAATGTCTCCTTTTACTACCTTTCAAAAAGATTACCAAAATAAGGAAGGAAATAAGACATGTCCTGAAACAACAAGACTTATCTCTGAGAGAGCTAGCCAGACTTCTGGGTCTCCTCTCCTCCTCCATCCAAGCCATCTTTCTCGGTCCCCTTAACTATCGGTCCCTCCAAAGGGTAAAGGCGAGAGCCCTAAGATCTGGCCTATGGTACGGAGATTGGATCTGTCTGGATCAAGAAGCCAAATCGGAACTAGCCTGGTGGCTCGAGAACCTAGACGCGTGGAACGGAAAAGCAATCTTTGGTTCAAAACCAGAGTTTGTTTTAGAATCAGATGCAAGCCTTCATGGCTGGGGAGCTTGCCTTCTCAATCGGAACACTGGTGGTATCTAGTCACAAGAGGAATCATCTCACCACATAAATTATTTAGAACTAACAGCTGGGCTTTACGCCCTCATGAGCTTCAAACACTCTACGGGGCGGTCCGTCACTCTAAAGATGGACAACATGTCAGCGGTAGCCTATATAAATCGTCTGGGAGGCACCAAATCTGCGGACCTCTCAAATCTAGCAAAGAAACTTTGGATGTTCTGTCTGGAACACAAGATCGCTCTCTAAGTGGAATACCTTCCGGGGAAATCGAACATCTCTGCAGACTGGAACTCAAGATTCCTGTTAGATCACAGCAATTGGAAACTGTATGTTTCCGTGTTCAGGACCCTAAACAAGTTCTGGGGCCCTCTAGAGATGGACTTATTTGCGAGCAGACTAACCTTTCAACTGAAGAACAACTTCAGCTGGATGCCCGACCTGGGTGCTCTAGCAGTCAACGCCTTACTACAATCTTGGAAAGGAGCCAAGGTGTACGCATTCCCTCCCTTTGTCATGATTCAGAGAGTTCTTCAGATAGTGAGACAGGATCAGTGCTTCCTTGTCCTAATAACTCCCTTTTGGCCATCCCAAGCATGGTTCCCCACCACTCTAGAACTAGCTTCTTAATTCCTACCCTAGAATCTTCTTGCAGACGTGGACGGAGGAGTTCACCCCCTAATTTAGAACAGGAGTTTAACCCTTCTTGCCTGTAGAGTGTGAGGAGATCCAATGAAATCTCAGGACTTTCGGCAACGGCAGCAACTCTCCTCAGAGAGTCTTGGGCCCCTGGCACTCACTACAGATATAACAACATATGGAGAATCTGGGTACGTTGGTGTCTGGAAAGGAACCTGGATTCCTTGGAGGCACCTATTGTTGACATAGTTAACTTCCTTGTTAAACAATTTGATAAAGGCCTCAGCTATAGAACTATCAATTGCTATAGATCAGCTATTTCTGCTGGTCATGTCCTTATCAATGGTAAAACGGTAGGTAAAAATGTCATTGTTTGTAGAGTGATGAAAAGCATTAGTTTAAGAAGACCTCCTAAACCTAAATATGAAAGATTTTGGGCTGTCAAACTAATCCTTGATCTTTTCAATAATAATAAAAAAATAAAAACCCTTCCATTAAGGTGGCTACTCTACTATGCCTGATCTCATGCAGAAGGGTCTCTGATGTCAAAGCCCTGGAGATTACGAATAGATAATATAACATGTTCGGAATCAAATTTGAGATTTATAGAAGAACAACACTATGTCTAATTCAATCTTTTACCCACGTTTTGATTTATGTCCAACACTTTGCGTAGTGGACTGCATGAGAGAGTATGATCGCAGAATGTTTGCTCTTCGCCCTCAGGATGTTAACCAATTACTTATAACCTTTGTTAAACCCCGCAAAGGCATAACCTCAACCTCTATTGCTAGATGGGTTAAGACTGTTATGGGTCTAGCAGGTATTCACTTAAAGAAATTTCAAACTCACTCACTTAGAGGGGTGCTATGGCCAGTCAATTTCTCTGGTCTGGGGGTAAGTTGGACAACATTCTCAAAGCTGCTGACTGGTCCCTTTGCACGTCATTATTATAAGCCTATTGAACATATGTCTGATGTTGTTTTACAAAGCTACCAACATGCATAATGTAGCCTCCGTTCTTGTAATGAAATTTCGATTCTCATATTACCATGACTAGAGAATCTGGATTTCATTAAAGACACGGAGGCTGACATTATCCCTCCCATCCCACCCCTTGGTGGTCTTACAATGATTTAATGCTGTTTTTGTTATAGTTTATTACTGTACTTTTTATTAACAGTACTTGTCTCATCTCTTGTTCCTTTTAGCTTGATAAGCTTGACACTGTTTTTTACATTCAAGAGATATTTATTTATTTCTCTTTTCAGGTAACGCTCCTTAACTGTGTATCGTCTGGCCTTTGGTTTTACCTTCGTTCTTCCTTCTCCTTCATCCTGCTCATCAGAAGATAGTTTTGATGTTTCAAGTTTCATGAACTTATTTTCCTCCACATTTAAAAGAGGTAGATTGTTGATGGCTCATGCCTTTCATGTGTTGCTATTGTTCTATTCTTGAACCTTTTAATATTGTGATGTTAGCAGCTGCTTGGACTGCATTAAAGGAATAATGCATAATCTCAGCCTCCGTGTCTTTAATGAAATCCAGATTCTCTAGTCATGGTAATATGAGAATCGCAATTCCGGCCTGGAGTCAGTCAGTGGGCGTGGCACTTTGACCTGGAGATGAGTGTGCATCATAATCCATGCCCTGGCTTCATGTCTGTGCCCTGAGGGTGGGAGATAAGCGCAGTGACAGAAACTCTTGGCTGAGGTGGAAAGGTCAGCCAGGCACAAAGCCCAGGGGCCCCTGAGGCAGTTGTGAAAGAAGTCAGGCTGTCTGAAATCAGACATATAAATCGGAATTATGGACTTGTCAAATAATGAGTGCTTCAGTGAAATGTGCCTCTACACTCCATGTCTGGCTATAGGTGCATTAAATATGGGACAACGCACGTGCAACTGTGTGGTATCCAGTATCAAGCCGCATAGTTTTGTTGCATCATAGAGGCCGAGTCCACAGGCTGATTCTGGCACCATAGTAGGTGAAGCTACAACCCGGAGCGGCCACAGGCCGACCCGGGCAGTACAGATATGTAGGCCAATGGCTGATTCTGCCCTCACTGGAGGCCAGGCACCAGGCCGAGTCTGAGTTCATTGGAGCCGAGCCAGCAGGCCGAGTCTGACGTCATTGGAGGCCTGGCACCAGGCCGAGTCTGAGTTCATTGGAGTTGAGGACTTGAGTTCAAAGACTTCAGTCAATGGAACAGGTCAATTAAAGGGCTTTGTAATTGGGTACCAGGTTAATGGATTGCTAGCAGACGTCTGGGTGAATGAAACAACGCTGTCCAGAAATGCTTACCCATAATTATTCTCTCTTGCTGAATTATAATGAACTTTCCCTGTGACCGAGAAGAAAGTTACAATGGCAAAATGACGTTGTGTGTGTGTTTTTTGGGGGGTGTGGGGGTTCGTTTGAGCTGTATAACAAAACCATGGGATCTGTGCCACGTTGTTTATGAGCTTGAAGATACATCCTGCTCCGAGGAGATTAAATCCGATTTTACTAAAAGGTGCGGGCTTAAGAGTCATGGCATGTGGGTATCTTCCGATCAATGTGTGTAAGTTCGTAGCCTTTTCTAGTGCAGGATATGAACAAATGACTCACTGCCGTTCTCAAGTCTACCGGCCCACCTCTCCCGGCAGTAAATCGCTTTTTTTTCCACATAGCTTATTTTGTGATTAAAGGAACGCGCTGAGAGCTATTGTAGAGTTAGTGTAATTCCAAGTCTTAGGATGGAGCTCATCTTTGGCCCTGATCTGTGAAACTCTTTAATCAGGGTGACGATGGTTGTAGAGGTGCTGTGAGTTCAGACAAGTTAAAACAAGCATTGAAAATGCAATAGGTCTCGCCTTTGATTAAGTTAAAGCCATTTGCTTTGCTAATGGCATTGTATAGCAAAGCAAATGGCTTTAACTTAATGAAAGGCAAGACTTATTGCATTTTTAATGCTTGTTATTCTATAGGCGTTAATACATAAAAGTGCTACTGCGATGGGCAATTTAAAGACCTGTCTTTTACATTGCTACAATATAACAAACACGTTTGCAGCGAAAAAAAACTATAGATAAAAAAGTAGCAGATGGTATAAACAATTTGAAAGGATTATAAACCTTGGAGCACTGACGTAGAGAATAAAGAGACGGTATTGACATTTTTTAAATTATATTTGGAACGGTATACTCAACTCTCCGGAAAAGAAATGGGACTATCTTAGTTTTGTAACATTTTCAACTGTCTTAAATTTTAGTATAGCGCTGAAAGAGAGAAGCAACAAAGGGGCCCATTCTTCTTAAGAAACCTGACAAAAGAACACTCGAAAACCTATTTTTTATATTCAAAACAAAGGTCAATGATTAAAAGTATGTTGTTAATTTTAATACATCAATGACATGAAATGGAATAAAATTGCTCCACATAAACAAATAGGAGTGCAAATGACATATTCCCTCTGTTTTGTGAGCACAGGTCACTTCATTTAGAAGCCCACAGTAGCGCCACCTCGCAAGCATCCTGCGAAAAAGTCTTATAAGTGTGCAAATAGATTTGAAGCAATAGGAATAAAGTACTTAATTAATAATCTGATAATTACAAAACATCCTTCAATTTCAGCTTCACATTAGAGTATTATCCCATAAAAAAGCAACACTTAACATAGTTTTGTGGACCCAAAACCAGTATATCAAACACATTTGTAATTTTTCAGTTTCCTCGAGTTAAATAAAATGCAACCGCTAAAGTGTTCCTTTCAATGCTGCTCATAGCTCTAATTTTGTGAGAAGTTAGCACTAATAGCATTTTAATGTCCCTATGCGCAAAGCCGCAGCACCAATCAAAACATAGTGTGGTTGACAGTAAGCTTTCCTTCATATGTCAAGATAAGAGTTGATTGAGTCAATATGTCTCACCTTTGGTGCCAATACCTTCTGGCGATGCTGTACTGCATCAACATTTTTGAGTGTGGGTGAGGAGTGGGGCAGGGGGAAACCACAGGAGGTAGTGAACTGGAAAAAACATGAACTCTCGTAGAGTGCTTAACCAAAAATTAATGAACATTGGCAAATTCAGTAGCTCTGGGATTGGCTGCTCGCCTTTTGCTTTGACAATGTTTATTTGGATTTTGAATAAAAACAATGGTTTATCGGCGTTCTCTACATGGCTTAAAAACTTCCAACATGATTTATCCTTCACACACCACAGCAGCAATATAAGCACTGACTACCGGTATCTCACAGTCTGTATAAATTATAAACTCAATGAACTCTATATGTCTTTATTCTGAAAGCCAACAAAAAAACACTCTATTCGAATACCATAACTACCACCCCAGAGCACTGCTAGATGGGCTTGCTTTTGGGCAGTTCCTCAGAGTACAGGGAACTGCAAACTGAAGGAAGATTATTAATATATATATATTTTTTTTAGAGAGGCAAAAACTCTGTCACTAAAATCACTAGTAGGAGGCTACCCTAAAAATCTAGTGAGGCGCTCCATGAAACCGGGATGGTGATTCCCTAGTGAGACCCTTCTAATACCCAAAACTAAAAACCACTGGAAAAGATCATGTGTTCCCTACTTCCCTCCTCTTTTCCAATAAAATTGTGATACGTATAAAAAAAACACACTGGGTTATTGCACCTCGGTGGACCAGCCTTAGAACTACCTTGCTTCAAATTTAAAAGAGGACGAACCAGCAGGGACTTTATAATACAAGCATCTAACCCGTCTTCTCACAAGAGACTTACAAAATATGTGTAAGGCTCCTGCATAAGAAAGTGCCTTACCCCCTTGCTGTTTGAAGCAATTGGTGTTACTCAGGCTAGAGGAAAAAACTCTACCCAGTTATGAATAGAACTGTTCTGCGTCCAGTCTGTCCTGACCCTCTACCCAGTTATATGTGATGCCTTTTCTCCCGCCCCTAAAGACTAGGATCTTACTCCTAGAGACATGTGTTTTCAAGAAATGATTTGCTGCAAAACGGCTAAATACTCTTACATTTTGTTGTAGGACTAGTAGGCTCCAATCAGTGAGAATAACACAATATGCATACATCAGAATGTGTTAAGAAGGGAACCCTCATTTTGGTGGAAACATTTTCAGAAATACACATTTTTCAGGCAGAACATATAGGTACAATAAGACCAAGAGCAGGGCTAAACGACACACTCACATTAACCCATTCTAAGTTTTTATCATGCAGATAGTCCTATGTCTGCTTCCATTAACACTCTGCACCATGTTGAGGAATGAGCTGCAATTATCAGCCAGAAGACGTCAGGGAAAATGGTCGGTGCTAAAGAGTTTACCGGTCTATATGGTCAAATACAGTGAGGAAGTCTATAAAAGAAGCATTGACCACCTGTCCCTTGGTCACATCTCCCTCTAGGATTGAATGAGTAGCTGCCACATTTTAAATTACTGAACAATTGGGTCTAAAGCTGGATTGTGTTTATGGTATAATCGTGTTCTCGAGGGCCCCCGTCTTGAGATGTTCTAGGATGCTCTTTATGCTGTTCAAAACCATCAACTTTAAGGTTGAGAGCCCCTGTTTACATTGCACTGTGGGTTTCTTATACGCTACAGGTTGAATTCAATTTATAAGTGTGTTGAGGCCAAGTCCTTCACATTGGAAGAGTTAAAATATTTTGGGGCTCTGTTTATTTATGGCACTTCCTCAGTAGGCTGGGCTTCCAAAGAGGACTGAGAAACTAGGACAAAGGCTAGACTTTTAATACAAATATAGATAGAAATCTGAATTTCTGTCTGCAATACAAGGCAAAAGATTCGAGACCCAAAGCCTTCCAGAGATGTGTTGCCCATAGCATGACATCTCCTGTAAACTCTGATAGTAGTCTGAAATATAGTGCCATTTGGTTTATGCAGTATTTAACAGTTTGTGGTTTATATAGGCAACAGAGGGTGGTAGGACTTTCTCAATTGTCATACTTCTTATTTTTAACTGCCTTAATTTTCCTTTGTGTAAATAAAAATGGGCAGGGAGATGGAGTGTGATTACAGTGTTAAACTGTATTCGTTTTGCAAACTTACTACCATCTCATAAAGAAAGTCTTAAGTGCTTCAAGTATACGACACAAGTAACTCTTCTATCGAATTGGATTGCAACCAGGTGTACAACCCTAGCACACCAGTAGTAAGGTCATCACCATCGTAGAAACTGTATAGCAGACATCAGCTGGCACAGGGCAGAGAGAAAAGGCCTTCCAATGAGAAGGTAAGGATTTGCTTTTTAGGTCGAGCCTAGGCAGCATGCATGCGCTGTCTCTCAACATGCCGTATCTACTTCTGAGGGCTTTAACCACGTCCATCACTTTCATTCGTTCCTTTGCCTGCGTTTCAAAATTCCTTTGGTTTAATTAATAAATACTTTACATTTCTCCCGCCTTTTAGCTGTTTTGTTCCCACCCTGGAGACTGAACCTGTTACATGGATCAGTTAATTTCTGGCCATTTAGTTAGTTTCAGTGCACTACTTTTTCTTTTGACTCGGCTCATGGTGCTGTCCACCTACTGCCTCCCACCCACTACATTTCCTCTTCGTGTCTGCCTGCCCCCACACCTCCCAGGTCGCTGCTTGCCCATCCCAACTTCCCCCACATTGTGTCTCATCCTTGCATGTATGCATGTGTAAACACACTTTTTAAAATTAAATGCTTTTGTAGCTCACGTGGCTTTTGCTGGAGCCGGACTCCCGGGGCTTCTGTTTGAGCAGTGCAACGTCTCCTGTGGACGGAATTTACCCTTTTGTTACTCGAGCATGATTTTAATAAATATTCAGAGCAACGTCTTGCACATCAAAGCGTCACTCAAAGCCCTAGCTCATTCTGCTGGGCTACGTATTGCTTGTTTTGTTAATGAGGCAGGACCTAGTGGGGTTCTGCCTGACATAAGTGTGCTCTGCGGTGAGAGACAGGACACTCCTCCCTGGACCTCGGCCAAGTGTATGCATTTCATCCCCCCACCCTTATCAGTGAGTCAACTCAGTGCAAACCAAAAGGAGGGGGGGAGGGAGCAGCACACACACTGAGCAGGAAATAAACTTATGTAACCCCGAGCTGTTGGGCACCCACTTTGACAGTTGTCCTTTCTTAAAGGCACACACTGTCACAAGGACAGACATAACACATTCTTTACCCTAGCAGTCACACCAGTGTCGAAACGAGCTCATAACAGTTAACAACCAACTGATTTCGGGTGTCTGATGTGTGGTTTGATTTAGAGCTGTGAGTTTGTGTGTGAATGATTTCGTTTCAGATCTGCGTTTTATGGGATAAAACCTTACACCTGAATCATGGGAGTCTGAGCAAAAAAATATGCAACCCGGATGTGGGTAGGTCGGGAAAAGTTCAACCTCTGACAGATGTGTGATGTGTTATTAGGTAGAGCTTAAAAACTACTCATGCATTCAATCGTGGGGTTTGTATTAGGGAGGATTGTAGGGGACTAAGGAGTGGGATTGGAAGTTGACTCATACCTCCCCACATAATGTTTATTCTCAATTTTTTTTCACGATTGAGCTGCATTTAGTTTCTCAGTGTGCTACTGCATCCACACCACAGTGCTTTTTGCCTGCCTGACCATCGGTTCAAATCCCAGTGGGTCCACTCAGCCTTTCATTATTATAGCTCAATAAAATGAAATGAGTCCAGTTGCATTGGGATGCAATACATAGCTCCTATTCAGCGCTTAGATACCACAAGGGCTGAAACTGCACTTTACAGATAGACGTTATGTTATTTTTATTCTCCATTTTTAAACTTTTTCCTTAAACTGTTTTAAATTACGAGAATGCATCCATTCAGTGCAACCTCATGTTTCCCTTGTAATTCACAATATCTTCTCATAATACAATGGAAAAGTGTTTTTTTAAACATTCTACAACAATAATTGTGTAATGAATAAAGAAAACAAAAATACATTTGTAAGTGAATTAGAAATAAAAAGTCAATTAGAGCCCATTAATTTTTGAGGGTCATAAAGTTTGATACTTGTTGAACACAGGCCTATTTGCAATTAACTGGTCTGTGTTTTTCATATCATAGTAATGTTTATGCAGCACTGTACAGTGGCAAGTACGAGAACATGTATGTGTGTGCGAGAAAGAGAGGGATGAGGGTGTGTGCAGATGGATAGGTGAGTGGTGAGTAAGCCTAGGTGGAATTGTGGTGTAGTGTGTGAGTGTGTTTATGCATGTGTGCTTTCGTGTACGAGTGTTTGCTTCTGGCACTGGCCATGTGCATTTGCATGTGTGCTTTTGTGTGTGCTTCAATGTAATGTACTTTGTACGTATCTGTGTTTGTGTGCTCCTTTGTTTATGTAAGTGGAATTGTGTTATTGATTGTACTTCCTTGTATCCATGTATGTGTGCATAACTGTATCGGTGCGTGCTTTTGTGCTTCCATTTATCAGTGTGTCTATATTTGCGTGTGTGCACTTTTTTGTAAATTGTGCATGTGTATGCTTTCCTGTATCACTGTGTATGTGCGTGTGGGCATCTCTTGTCTGTGTATGTCTTTTCTGAACCCATGTGTGTGTATGTACTCCCCTTTTATGAGAGAGAGAGTGTGTTTCTCTCTATCAGTGTGTCTCTCTGTGTGGGTGTGCTTGCTTCCCTGTAGAATTGGGCCTGTGTCTCTGCTTGCCTGTGTGAATGTATGACCCTTGTGCGCAAGTACGTATTTCCTAGTTCCCACTGCTGCTTGTTCGTAGGTCTCGCCTAGGCAGCGCTTGCGCTGTCTCTTCGAGACATGCTGTATTCAGGTATGGACTTGAAGCTCCGCCCACTCTCCACCCATCTTTTTAATTGGCTGCTGTCAGTGTCCTTTGTAAATGCTGGATTTTGATTTGTAAATAGGCTTATTAGTCTCTCCTTAGTAACTCCCTTTCTTCTGTTGTTACCTCCCAGAACGACTGGCCCTTTTACATGTATTGTTACTTGGAATGCTTTATTAACAGTCTGTCTGCACTATTTTTGTACATGCATTTTGCCTGCCTGCAGCTGCAGGCAGGATACCTCTCCTGCAATGCAATATTTTTTTGTTTGTTTGTTTTTATCAGCAAAAGCTTGCCTTTCGTCTTCGTGAGCATCGCCCCACTCCAAGGAGAGGCGAGGCTCGGCAAACTCGATTCTTCCAATTTTTTATGCTTTTAATAAGCAGTGCGGCACAGGCAGCATGTGACGCTGCTTACTAAAAGCATAAAATATTGAAGAAAAAAAAAGTTTGCCGAGCCGCGCCTTTATTTTATTCGGCGCTGCTAGACAAACTCTGTTGAGCATTATGCAAGCCAGGCCCCGCCCAACTCCAACGAAAGCCGCGACTCGCCAAACTAAATGTTTGCAATATTTTATACGTTTAATAAACAGCGTGGCACAGGCGGCTTGCTGTGCTGCTACTAAAAGCATACAAAATTGAAAAAAAAGGGTTTGGAGAGCTATGCCTTTATTTTATTTGGCACCACTTTACAAACTCAGTTGGGCTTTCTGCAAGCCCCGCCTCACAACTGTCTGCTACCTGAAGTTTTCTACTTATATCAGCGTCGCAGAGGAAACAGCACTCGCAAAACGGCCGAGATAATGTATTATTTATTTATTTAGCTTATTTTTTTGTCACCCGACTTCAACTGCCTGCTCCTGATCTCTGTTTCCCTCCACCCCCTTCTCCCTCCTACACCTCCTCTCCTCCCACTCGGTGCACAGCCTCACACTCTGTGCTTTGCCTCCTATAAAAAAACACGCATTTGCAATGCAATAGGTCTCGCATTTACGCGAGTTTGAGCTATTGGCGTTGTAAATGACAATGCCTTTTATTTATGTTTTGTTTTTTTAAACATAAATAAACGACATTGTCATTTACAATGCTAATAGCTTAAACTTGTTATTACATATGTTAAGGCGACAACAAGTTTCCCTTGTAATTTTCTGGTGTGGGACGTTTTCTTGAAGTACGATCAGAGCCCCACACTCTGAATGCTTTGAATGCAGGGCCCACATACCTACACTTGTGTATTGGGGCCTGTTCCTTTCAGATCTGCATAGTCCTTCTGTCTTCCCTGCCCTATTAAATGGGACAGGACAGCTTGTTTCAAAGAATGCAAGCATCCTTTCCTGTTTATGGCTGCCCTTATGGCTTTATCAAACGCAATCGACAGCATGCTTCAAGTGCAGCTGGCTACCCAGGAAGAGAATGAGCTAAGGAATCGGGAACTGAAAGGAAAATATACTTTAAAGCCAGTGCTGCTTTATTTAAGAATTTCTTTATACACAGACAGACGTTAAGAGAACTATCTGTGCAGCTAAACAATTCTAGCAGGTTCAGACATAACCATCTCAATGGATGGCACTGTAGGGTTTCCAGACACTTGTTCCAGTTGTGTCACCTCAGAGGTTTGGGGGGGTGGGCCTAAGCCACAGCAGTACCACCTGTTACAACGCCAAGAATCCCCTGGTGAATGTGCACTTTTTAATTGGCGATATCCTATGTATAGAGACTATGGACTAAGATAAGAACTGCTGGGCCTACCCAGGGTGTCTATTTCCTGCCAGCGAGTTACTTACTGCCCCTGCGCGGTCAACCTGTTTTCCCCCGGCTTACCATGTACTGTTACTCCCAAGGGTCTGACTTTTGGATTCATTTGCTGTGAAAGTCTTCTTTATTTGTTATATTCAGGCTGTTTTCCAACACAGGGTAAGAAAATGCATTTTGTATTTGTTACTAGCTTCCTATTGCCATAAGGGGTGATGTGAGTGAATGTGGGAACCATTGAGTTCAGTATATCTTCTTTTTTAATTGAGACACTTGGATTGTGGTTTATTAACAAGCGACAAATTTCCGCCAGTTGACACTATGGTGCCAATTCCGATCCGGTAAAAAAATTCCCCGTCCGACTCGTATCCGGATTTTTTTCCGTCCGAATCGTCAAAGTAGCGTACAAACTGCCAAGTACGATTCGAACGGAAAAAAGTCCATACGAATCGCATTGGGAAGATTTCCCCACACGTCCTCGGGTCGGGAAAAGTCACCGACACGTCCCCGGGCGAGAAACCCACCGTGCGGAAAAATAAAGTCCGACTGCGCAAGTACGATCCCTCCCGTCCTCCCCATTTCACAACCGTACGCAAAAAACACCGTCCGAACCGAACTCCCATAGCAACCATGGAGACATGTGCCCGCATACGCGCCGAACACCCCACCACCCCCCGCCCGCGTATGTACGCCCCGAACCCCCACCCGTGTATGTACGCACCAAACACCCACCCGTGTATGTACGCCCCCGAACCCCCCCCAGCCGTGTATGTACGCACCGAACCACCAGCCGTGTATGTACGCCCCCGAACCCCCCCCAGCCGTGTATGTACGCACCGAACCACCAGCCGTGTATGTACGCACCAAACCCCCCCCCAGCCCTGTATGTACGCACCGAACCACCAGCCGTGTATGTACGCCCCCGAACCCCCCCCAGCCGTGTATGTACGGACCGAACCACCAGCCGTGTATGTACGCACCAAACACCCACCCGTGTATGTACGCCCCCGAACCCCCCCCAGCCGTGTATGTACGCACCGAACCACCAGCCGTGTATGTACGCACCAAACACCCACCCGTGTATGTACGCCCCCGAACCCCCCCCCAGCCGTGTATGTACGCACCGAACCACCAGCCGTGTATGTACGCCCCCGAACCCCCCCCCAGCCGTGTATGTACGCACCGAACCACCAGCCGTGTATGTACGCACCAAACCCCCACCCCAGCCGTGTATGTACGCACCGAACCACCAGCCGTGTATGTACGCACCAAACACCCACCCGTGTATGTACGCCCCCGAATCCCCCCCCCAGCCGTGTATGTACGCACCGAACCACCAGCCGTGTATGTACGCACCAAACACCCACCCGTGTATGTACGCCCCCGAACCCCCCCCAGCCGTGTATGTACGCACCGAACCACCAGCCGTGTATGTACGCCCCCGAACCCCCCCCAGCCGTGTATGTACGCACCGAACCACCAGCCGTGTATGTACGCACCAAACCCCCCCCCCAGCCCTGTATGTACGCACCGAACCACCAGCCGTGTATGTACGCCCCCGAACCCCCCCCAGCCGTGTATGTACGGACCGAACCACCAGCCGTGTATGTACGCACCAAACACCCACCCGTGTATGTACGCCCCCGAACCCCCCCCAGCCGTGTATGTACGCACCGAACCACCAGCCGTGTATGTACGCACCAAACACCCACCCGTGTATGTACGCCCCCGAACCCCCCCCCAGCCGTGTATGTACGCACCGAACCACCAGCCGTGTATGTACGCCCCCGAACCCCCCCCCAGCCGTGTATGTACGCACCGAACCACCAGCCGTGTATGTACGCACCAAACCCCCACCCCAGCCGTGTATGTACGCACCGAACCACCAGCCGTGTATGTACGCACCAAACACCCACCCGTGTATGTACGCCCCCGAATCCCCCCCCCAGCCGTGTATGTACGCACCGAACCACCAGCCGTGTATGTACGCACCAAACACCCACCCGTGTATGTACGCCCCCGAACCCCCCCCAGCCGTGTATGTACGCACCGAACCACCAGCCGTGTATGTACGCCCCCGAACCCCCCCCAGCCGTGTATGTACGCACCGAACCACCAGCCGTGTATGTACGCACCAAACCCCCCCCCCAGCCCTGTATGTACGCACCGAACCACCAGCCGTGTATGTACGCCCCCGAACCCCCCCCAGCCGTGTATGTACGGACCGAACCACCAGCCGTGTATGTACGCACCAAACACCCACCCGTGTATGTACGCCCCCGAACCCCCCCCAGCCGTGTATGTACGCACCGAACCACCAGCCGTGTATGTACGCACCAAACACCCACCCGTGTATGTACGCCCCCGAACCCCCCCCCAGCCGTGTATGTACGCACCGAACCACCAGCCGTGTATGTACGCCCCCGAACCCCCCCCCAGCCGTGTATGTACGCACCGAACCACCAGCCGTGTATGTACGCACCAAACCCCCACCCCAGCCGTGTATGTACGCACCGAACCACCAGCCGTGTATGTACGCACCAAACACCCACCCGTGTATGTACGCCCCCGAATCCCCCCCCCAGCCGTGTATGTACGCACCGAACCACCAGCCGTGTATGTACGCACCAAACACCCACCCGTGTATGTACGCCCCCGAACCCCCCCCAGCCGTGTATGTACGCACCGAACCACCAGCCGTGTATGTACGCCCCCGAACCCCCCCCAGCCGTGTATGTACGCACCGAACCACCAGCCGTGTATGTACGCACCAAACCCCCCCCCCAGCCGTGTATGTACGCACCGAACCACCAGCCGTGTATGTACGCACCAAACCCCCACCCCAGCCGTGTATGTACGCACCGAACCACCAGCCGTGTATGTACGCACCAAACACCCACCCGTGTATGTACGCCCCCGAACCCCCCCCCAGCCGTGTATGTACGCACCGAACCACCAGCCGTGTATGTACGCACCAAACACCCACCCGTGTATGTACGCCCCCGAACCCCCCCCCAGCCGTGTATGTACGCACCGAACCACCAGCCGTGTATGTACGCCCCCGAACCCCCCCCAGCCGTGTATGTACGCACCGAACCACCAGCCGTGTATGTACGCACCAAACCCCCACCCCAGCCGTGTATGTACGCACCTAACCACCACCCCACCAGGGAATGTACGGACCGCACCCCCACCAGTGCATGTACGGACCGTACTGACGCCAAAAAAACACGTACTGAACCCGGACAAACCATATTTACACAAGGAGAGTCAAGTAGAGTTTCCCCACACCACCAAACAGGCCCAACAACCCCACAAACATCACATACACTCACCTGCAACTGCCAAACTGCCAAACAGAGGCCCAAAACTCAATCACTCCTCATAACACACCCACACAAATTTCAAACACAGCCACACCCACAAATGGACCAATAAAAATGGACCACACACACAAACCATGAGCCTTTGCAACAGACCCACTGCTGCCAGAGCCCACAGACGACCCACACCACCATACTTGAACCTCACACTTGCATACCTTCACACAACCACCTACACAAACACCCCCTCATCACATTCACACACACACCTCCACTACCACACCCACACACCCACAGCCATCCACACCCACACCCCCACAACCACACCCCACGCCATGTCCACCACCAAGAATCCAAAGTTCACAAAGGAGGAGCTGGAGATCCTTGTCGACGAAATCCTCAGAGTCGAGCCACAGCTCTTTGGGACATTGGTCAGACAGACCAGCATATCCGAAAAAACCGCCATGTGGCAGAGGATCGTCGATTCTGTGAATGCTGTTGGGACAACCAGAAGGACCAGGCACGAGTGCCAATCCAGGTGGTACGATCTGCGGAGGACGGTCAAGAGGAAGATGACTGACAATCACAACCAGGGGAACATCACTGGAGGAGGGCCGCCCCCCAGACCGGTACAATACCATCCCTGGGAGGAGAAGGTGATGTCCACGCTGGCGGTGGAGGGACTACACGGACTGCCAGGACTCCCAGACCCTGGTGAGTACACAAACAACTCACCTCACATGGGGGGGATGCCATACACAATCAATCATGCATGCCACCCCCCCCCAAGCCACCACCGGACACAACAACACTCCACAAACACACACATGCCACTGGCGCCTCCATGCCCCATGCATCAATCAGGGCCATGCCAAGTCACAGGCCACACAAAACACCAACACAACACAGGATGTGGTCGATGCTGGGAGTGGGGGCAGCAAAACTAACATTGAGCAACTCACAAGCACACAACAATGCCCTCAGCCCA